>NW_009260130.1:326201-332755 GCF_000687185.1 Egretta garzetta
CGCTGCTCTGGAAGCCCCGAGTAACTTGTTTGCTGTTGTGGAGCTTTTATCCCTTTGCCTGCCATGAAAGCATCTCCCCTCTCGTTTCCAGGCCAAGTGTTGCTCCTACTGTGTTGCTGCCTCTCTTGTTACAAATGTCGGTCTTTCTAGCGGTCAGGTTGAAATGCAACATAATCCTCACATGTTCTGGAGCTTTGACGTATGCCGTGAGAGCTCTGAACACACAGCTCTGCCAGGGGATGCACAGCTCTTGGAAAAATAGCTATAGGAAGGCTGTTTCTGGAACCCTTGTGGGGGGAGACACGACCAAACACAGCCCCCCCCTTACTGACAGTAATAGGTGTGAGGAAGAAAATCTCATGACTAGAAAGTAAGTTTCCCTCATTTTAGAAATGCAAGGCTCCTGCATCAGGTCACAAGGTATAAAGCTGTATGTTATGTTTTATAACAGATTCTAAGGGGACCTCCAGCTGATCTCCAGAGCTCAGAAAGTTACCAAGTGAAAACTGTGCCTGCTCATTTACGCTGCTCCTGAGCGCTGGCCAGAGAAAGCTCTTAGCACCTGGAAAATGGCAAATCACTGATACAGCCTGCAGGATTACAGGCCTTGATGGTGAACCTGCTGCCAGGTTATGGACGCGCATTCTTTTATCAGAGGCATCTGAGAGCAGTTGTAGGAAACCACGCAGAGCATAGCTGCATCTATTAGGCAGTTATTCATCATTAAGTGAATTAATTTGATCAAGTGTATATGGTGGTGGTAATAAATGGCTGCTTCCCCTCTGAGTTTATAAATCAGTTTGCTCTTGTGTGCCGTTAAATATGACTGCAACATTTTCCATCAGCTTACTGCATGGGTGATGCTGGACATCTTGAGTGCGCAGCAGGGGCCGATTCCCTTTGCTGACACGAGGGGAAATTCAGGAATAAGCCCACAGAAGACCGAGCCATTTCCTTGCCTGCCAGTGTGTCCTGGGACTGTTTTCTGGGAGCAGACTTGCTGACCGTGGGACTTTTAGTACTGGAAAACCTTTGTGTGTGTTGTCAGGTTAGTGTGCAATATGCTCCTGGGGTTATGGGGATTTTTTTGCCTTTTTTTTGTTTGGTGTTTTTTTGTTTTGTTTTCCTGATGGAATAAACTCTGTGTGGCTGGAGCATTGGGCCCTGTAAAGTCGACAGTAGGTTTTGGATCAAGGTTTCAGAAATACTTAACAACTAAGAAAAGGATTTTTATGGTTACAGGATGCATTTAATTAGTGCCTGGAGTTTAGCCACCAGTGTGAGCTTGTTTATAGAAATACTGTTAGTATTTTCCTTTAGGAGTTTTTGTTTTCTACACGTAGTTGTTCAAAACACCACTCAGTGTTGTTAAACTTTAGCAACAGTGAAAAGAAAAATATTTTTCTCTCGCTTATTTCCTTCTGTTGCGCATTTATGCTATGTTCCCATTGGGCTTTCCTGTTTTGGGGTATATATGTTGGTTGGTCTAGAGAAAAAATTGAAATTGTTAGCCAAAAAAAGCAAAGCTTATGAAAACATACCAGTTGGCTGAAGGTTCGGGGGCTGGTAGCATTTGAACCTACTTGCCTGAAGGGGAAGTGTGGGACCCTGATGTTTTGTTTACTTATTTTTCATTTCATGTTGGACAGTCTTGAAGAGATTTCTCCTTTCCCAGCCCCAGAAATTTAATGTGGTGCTTTGTCTTTTCATGACTGCTGATGCATAACTGGTGTTTGTGGGAAGTTGTACGTGGGATTAGTCTCATCTCTTAAAGAATGAGCTTCCTCCCCCGAAATCTAGATATGCTGCTTAGAAACTGGCTTAGAAAGTCACTAACAATGCTGAGCCTGAGATAGGTGCAAGCAGATCCCCAGGCTGTAAGATACGAAACCGCCTGGAGCAAGCGCAGCCTCCGATGGCAGTTGGTGTCTACCAGGTCTGGCGTAGCAGCGCCACGCTGCCGCACTTGACGCCCAGAGCGCCTGAGCCTCCTGGGTGCTCTGTAGCATTGGGGAGTTATGCTTGGCCTTGAGCAAGCAGCTGCTTGGGCCCCGAGAGGCTTTGCTCTCTCCTTGCTTGTGCCAGCCCCCCTCTGAATCCTTTAGCTGACCCTAATCAGTGTCCTCGCGTTGGACTTGGCGAGCAGGATCCTAACTGGTGGTAGTCTGACCCCAGAGGGTGGGATGAGGAGAAGTGTGACTTGGGGGGTATCACGTCAGCCTCCAAAGCCCTTGCTGTTAATGGGGGGATTTGCAGCCTCTCTGCTAGGGATTGAGTTCTGAGAGAGAACCACCAGGGTTGCCCTAGGGGTGTATCGCTGCATGCAAACTTTGAGTTTGGTCCCAAGCACTAGGACATGCAGCTTAGATGCAAGTGCGGAATCACTTTTATTGGGAGAGAAGTCAGTTAAGGACATGGCACCTGTGCCAGCCTTGTCCCCCTCGCATGCCCAGCCTGGTAGCACTGAGCTGGCTCGGTTTCCAGAGGATGGGGAAGGAGGGAAAGGGTAGCTGTACAGGCTTGGGCTTTATTACGAGAGATTCGCGAAGCGGGGTCATGGGCTGTTTTTTCCACATGTAGCGACCTGGGCCAGTTCTGCGTCTGGGTTTATTTGCATTATTAGGATTAAACTAATAAATCTGCTTGAAATCCTTGACGATGGGAAATTGCTGTTTGCCAACGCTCTGTTGTGGAGGAAAGGCTTTCTCCAGGCTGGGTGTCTGGTCTGCGTGACAGATTACAAAGCTTGTATCGCACGCTTGTGTTCTGTCATTCTTTTCCTAGTGGGTTATCACCTGTGACTTCAGCTTTTTCTATTAAGCCTGACATTTGCCTTTATTACAGGCTTTAGAGATGACTTTTTTTTTTGTAGTACAGTGCCCAGTATAAAATGGGCAGTTGTTGGGGACTTTGCATGGGTTTCAGTAAAAAGTTGTTCTGTTGGCTTGCATTTGCGTACACACAGTTTTATTTACAGCGTTGAGATTACCCTCCCAGCAATGGCAGTGTCTGCCCTGGATTTCCAGGCGGACTGGGGAAGTGCTAGTCTCAAAGCTGCCCTTGAACTATGCATGGCTACATGATTGCCTGCCAGTGCTTGGGAGCCCAGCTGGGTGAACAGCCCACCCCACACATGTAACACACTTGGAGTTGTGTCTTCCCCCACCAGAGACCGAGGCTGTGTGCTTGGTGTCTTCTCTCCAAATACTGCACAGTCAGTGGGCAAGGGACCGAGTGCTGTTGCAGAAGAGAGCAGTGGTTTCATGGTTAAGTACCACCACTGAAGAACACCACTCATCTGTCCATCTTTCAGGGATGTGCTGGTACATGGATTTTTGTTTTTTTTTTTTTCTTTAAGTGGCAGCTGGCAGGCAGTTTTCAGATGTTCGAAACTGTCTGTTTGCTTGGAGACCACAGAAATATACTGGAGACTGAAGTGGAGGACACATGGTGGGCTCTGTTTTGAGCCTGGCCGCTTACAAATAGTTAGCGTTTTGGTGGAAAACTTGGCAGTGAGTATGAGCCCTGGCAAAGGAGAAGAGGAGATAGAGGCAGGGAGAAGGGTAAAAGTCATCTCCGAGCTTTAGCTGAGGCCACAACTAGTATTAGTTCATGATACCAAACCTCGAAGTCATTGCCAGGCACTCGGGTCGGGTGGGTGTATAGCCCCAGCAGTTTCAAAATGACAGGTTTGTCTGTGCTAGTGCATTTTGCTGGGAAGTTAAGGCCTGGATTTCCCCCAACTCTAGGTAGGCTTTCTTATTGCAGTTGCCTCAGGTAAAGTTGACTACAGGTAAAGGTGCAAGAAAAGAAAGGCAGATTTGTGTGGCTGTTCCTTATCCTGAATGCCATGGAGTTACCCGCTTTTCCCGGTCCTTCTTCCTTTGCCGCTTTTCCCTCCTAGACATCTCTCACGCTAAGTTGCTGCTTTTACTCTAGGTGATAAAATTGTAGTTTGTAGAACTTAAGTTCTGTGGCTGGCCTAAAACATCTTGTTTTTTCCTAAGGAGCACCTCACTGCCAAGTAAGCTGCATTAAGGACATCACAGCTTGTATAAAAAGAGTAAGGAAAGCTGAGGTGACTACAGGAATTGAAGTTCCTGATGTGATCTGAGCTTGGTCTGGTGGGAAAACTTGCCCAAAGTTTTCAGGGACTGAGCTAAAATGCAGCCAGGAGCCGTGCAAGTGCTGTGTGTGCTTGCGAAGGGGGCACCCGGGGGGGCCTCGGAGGCTCTGCCAGGAACACGCCCTGTGCGGGGCTGGGCACACGGCAGGAACTGGGGGGTCTGGTGCTGACCTTGCCTGCCTGGGGGGTGTCTTAGCAAGCTGGGGGTTGCACGTCAACCCCCCACCCTCTGTGCTGGCCCAGACCCACTGCCTCTTGCCAGGATCCTGCTGTGGCAGGTGTGCTCAAACGGCTCGGGAGCCTGGTGCATCCAGTGAGCTGTGGTGTGGCCTCATTGCCTTTATAATATCTGCCCAATTGCACCAATGAACCTATTTATTTTATTCCCAGAAATTCCTGCCTGTGTAATAGAGGTGTTTGGAAAATAGGTCCCTGCAAAAGAAACTTGTCAGACAAGCCCAACATTAGGTGTCATTGCCTGTAATTGGGGGAAGGATCCCTCCCTGCTGTGCCAAGTTCCCAGGCTTGTCTCCGGTGGGAAAACCCCACTCTTGTTCTAGGGTGATGGTGTCTGCCTGAGCCACCTTTGGAGGCAAGAGCGCTTGGAGGGTCTGGGGGAGGGAGGAGACATGTTTGCTGGCTGTCTGCTTTGTGAACAGTGTAAAGATGTTTCTGTGAATAAGCCTCCACTTCTCCAGTGCCTTCAGAGGGATTCAACCTCGCTAGCGACCCGCTCCATTTTATCCCTGCCTGTGGGTGACCTGCAGCTGGTGAAGCGTGAGGTGAGAACAATCGGGGCTGCAGGAGTCTCTTGCTGATGCTGGTGGGCTACACCATCAAGATCCCCGTGAGTTATTGTGCTGTGGCATGGCGCAGGGCAGGGAGGCGGCACGAGATTTCTCTGCTTGGCTGCAGTGTCTGCAAAGCCTCATTCCAGCTGACTTGTTCCAGATGGTGGGTAGCTGCCTTAATTTGGGCTGTCTTCGCTTGCTCGCTGACATGGGCTCCTCCTGAGTTAATTAGCAGATGAAGTTGATGGTACCCATGCTTTGCTGTCTGCAGTCATGGTGGTCTGGTGTATGGGGACAGGGAGAAAAAGTGGTGTTTTCTCTACTTTGATGCTAGCTGGGGCTGCCTAGGCTGACTCCGGTGGGAGATGTGATACCAGGCTTCTCATTTCTGTCTTGGAGACATCTGCTTGGTGGAACATCTCTGTGACTTTGTAGCTAGCTCCTCTGGCCAAAGCAAAAAAAAAAAACCAAAAAAAAACCCCAGTCATGAGAGTTGGATTTCCTTGCTGGTCTGTTTGCAGTGGAGGCTGAGGACATGTTTTGGAGAGGACAGAAATGTTCAGCTTCAGAAGGGAGTTTGGCTGTGCTGCATAAGAGGCCTTGGTGACCTATGCTGTGGTGGGGACTTGAGGTTCTGTAGTGTCTTTCAAATAGTATTATTTGCAGTTAGTCACGAGCAGCTAGAGTGCAAGGAAAGCCTTTTCGGGGGGTGTGTGTGTAGGAGTAGCTCAGCATAAATTCCAGTGCAGAAAATGGGTATGGGCCAGAGTGGGACTCTTCATGCGTATGGGAGTTGGTTTAGATCTCTGGAACAAAAGGCTTATCTCTGCCACAACCCAAAAGCTGGAGCTGTAAAGCTTATCCTTGGATTCCTTGTGATTAGGGAGTTAATCCTTTCTTTTGGTGCTGTAAATGTTTATTTAGCCATCTCTCTTATGCCTTTTTGGAATTCAAACATTTTTGAGTGTATGTTGGGCAGTTGCCGGTGTCCTGTCCAGGGATTCTTTATGACTTGGAGCATCACCAGGACTGTAGTGGTCATCAGATGCCTTTGTGATCCTGCCCCTTTGCAAGTGATGGATGTGGAGAGGACTGTGGGAACATTCCTGTATTGGGCTACGTGGGAGAAAAATGTTTTGTCTTGCTCTGCCTATCGAGTCCAGAAACGCTAAGTCTCTGTAGCAGTCTATCAGGGCAGCAAACCACGAGGGGGGTAAAAAGCTGGGTGTAGAGTGGCCTTTTAGACCCATCTCCTCCTAGTGATACCATGTTATGACTGTGCCATGGACCTAGATCAGATGTGCTTTCCTCCGGAAGAACTCTGGCCAGTTAACGTTTTTGCAAAGACAAAACACAGTCTTTTCAAGGCAACCACAATAAATTTTGAATTCATGAGGTGGAGGTAAGGAAGCGCTTCATCTAAAATGAGGAATTGCTCCTTGAAGCTATGTCCTAGTTATGAAAATTTTCGTATAGGCTTTCCCTGTCAAAGGCAGGAAAACGAAGACTTGCTGAAGGCAAGTGGGGAACATTGTTGCTGTTGAGTCAGTTGAGAGCTTGAAGCCTACAGATTCATGTTCAAAACTGTCAGCTAAATAATTCAATAAACCTTGACCTTTTTCCTCTGCACGCAGATT
>NW_009260130.1:332779-359307 GCF_000687185.1 Egretta garzetta
TGAAGACAGAAAACTGCACGCTAAGGCAAACAACAGTATTTGTAATCCTCTCTATTCTTTGATTGCTGACCTTTTCCTATTAATGATGAATGACTTCTGTGGCGCCCCAGAAGAGCTTCATGTACCATAAGGGGCTATGCACGTTCCCTTTTCCGTCTCTAAGCAGATGCGAGGGCTATGATTTAACGCTTAGAAAATTAGACCGATCACGAATGCATTAAAATCTGGTTTTCCTGCTTTGTTGTCTGCGTTACTTTATCAGAACCGCACTCAGGTGTACACATTGCTAGTGAGAGTAAAACCACTGGACTTGTCTAAATCTGAAATGTTTTCTCTGGCTTCTTATTTAGTATCCTTAGCGTTATACATGCATGTGCATGCTGCATATGAATTTAAGAAGAGCTGCTCTGAGCCAGCTCTTTCAGTCCAGTTGGTACGTGGTGCTGGACCAATAAAGTTTCCCTGAGGAATTGCAGTGTGTATCTAGCTCTTGGTTGGACCCTAAAAGTCGTGGTAGGGGTTTTTCAGGGAGTACATTTACCTGCTTCATTTAGGTCCGGTCCTCCAGTAACTCCAAGCCCAAGACAAGTTGCCGGTGTACTGACCATGTGAAAGCACATAGCTGAATGATGACTTTTTTTTTTTTTAAGTAAAGACCTGTTCATACTCACTGCTGTGGTACCTGGGCAGTGAAGAAACCATGTATGTATGTCTATCAGCGTTGTCTTAGGGTTTTGATATGAAGACAATTATTGTGATTAGTCCTGAACTCTTGAGTTTAGACTCAAGAGACCTAGTAAATAAATGATCTGAAGCTCTATGCCTTTATATGCGCAGCTCTGCATGCCCTACTTGGGAATTGGGTCTGTGCAGACAACTGTAGTGTGTCCGTGTGCGGGGTAGCACCATGCCATGGTGTCCCCCAACCTGCTTCTGAGCAAGCCAGCAGGGCACAGTGTGAATGCAGATCCTGGTACTAAGTCCCAGCGCTAATTAATTATCCAGAGCACGATATGGGGCACCTTTCAGTCCTGGAGCTTGCTGAATAGCAGCTGACAAAATGTGCCTTTGATGTGCGGCCGCAGTTTTTCAGGAAATAGAACACTGGGTTAAGGAACTGCAAGCAAGCCCTGCTCAGCGGCGCCTGCACTACCTCGCAAGGCAAGCCGCTGCTTTTTATGCTTGGAGTGGCCCTTAATTTGATTCAGGTATTGGAACAGTGCTGCCTTGTTACAGTTTTATGAGAAAGCCCTATGGGCTGCTTTCCTTTCTAAAAATCCCTGTATTTTGCTCTGGTTGTGTTCACACCCGTAACCAGACTGAAGTTGGTGGAAGCCTGGGGAAGATTTGAGGAAAATTTGGCAGTGGGATCAGATGCCCTGTTCCTGGGTTTATGTTAATTTTACTACCTTGTGCCCAGGCTCAGTGTCCCAGAGAGCTCCCTGCAAACGGCCTCTGCGTTAGCGTAACTGGGAGTCTTGCCGAGTCTGTGGGTCACACTTTCCTCTGTGTCAAGTCCTGTATTGCGCTGTGCCTCCAGCTAAAGGCAAAATATAAATCCACTTATTTAATGGCCTGTGATGCAGCTGTTTCGAGGCTATTTTAAGTGCATGGCAGTGGATTACAGAAGGAAATGGCTGTTGTTGGTTTTTTCCTCTCTGCTGTCTTGCTGGTCTGTATCTGTGGTGGTGTGGGACTGTGTAGCCAGAAGGACTGGAAAAGGGCAGAACTGGAGGGGGAAAAAAAACCCATTTTCAATGTCTATATAGCGACGTGCCTTTCTGCCGTCTCCCAGTTAGCTTCTGCCCTGCTCATCTGAGTTGTTTTGAGCACATGTAATCTTGAGAGTTAAAGTCGAACTAAAACTCGACCTTCTCCAATAGTTGCCAGTGTAAACTGGTCTTGTGTTACAGACTGACTCGCATGCACCTGGTGGTCTGCTGGGCCGTGGTCCCCACCAAAAACATTTATTTCGGGGCTGATGTGCAGGATCCTCCAACTTTCTCAGCTGTGCCTGGCTGAGAGAAGATGGCTGGGGATGCTAAAAGGGATATGTTTGCCTTTCCCTGCATGTGGCACCTCAGAAGACAAAAGGCGCTGGGTTTTGAAACAGGAGGAGTGGAGCGTTTCAACCTGGGGAGCCTGGCAGTGAATAAGAACTCCCATTTTTATTTCATCAGCCTCATGCAAGCAGTTAAAAAGGCAGTTAGTTGCATGTTGTCCTCCTCTCAGGAGAGAGATTGGCCAGAGAAGCAGAGAGCATCTGGTTCTTGTTGGGCTCTGCCTCTGGACAGTCTTCATTCTTGTTTGTCACATTATGTCTTCCCCCCCCTTCCTCCTTCCTCTCTCTCTCTTTTTTTTTTTTTTTTTTTTTTTATTCTTTTCCTCTTCAGTGAGTTTACAAGCCTTGCTGGAATGCACATATGGTCCTTATCATCCCCAAAGTCCAGCTTTTTTTTTTTTTTTCTTTTTGCTGGTTAGAAGCTTGTGACATCAAGGGCTGTTAGAAGCATTAGTCACATTTACTCCAAATAGAAAGGTCCGTGGTTTTTGGAAACGTGTGGAGGAAAATGTCTTTTATGTCAGTTCTTGGCATAAATGGAACTGCTAGGGCTCTGAGCTTGTGCTGACCTTTAGCCAAATATTTTGCCTGGAAGACAAATGTTCCTTCCCCCTCTCTTCAGCCACTTCGAATTGTCAGATTTTGCTGACTTCCCTCTTCCCAGAAGAATGCGACTGTATCCTTTTTCTCCATCCTCCTGGTGAGCTGCTGCAGCTTGCCAATGTCAGCAATTCCCCTCGCCTCCCTGCCAGAGTGCCGGGGAGGCGCGGGAACAGCGGCGGCTCTATCTGTTGCAGGGAGCGTTTCCTTGCCGCGTGGCAGCGGCTGTGGCTCGCAGTTGCAAGCCGCTGGCAACCTGGGTATTTGGTGCTAGATGTCAGGGAGGTGGGCCTTGTGCTTTCCACCCCGTGCTGCATCCGTGATGGGGAGCTGGGGCTGGGGTTTTGCTCTGGTGGGTTTTCCTCTGGCAGGCACGGCCTGCGTGGGTTGCATGTGGGCAGGGGCCGGCTTGCGATGCCTGCTTGCCGTCCCCGGTGTCCTCCTGTGATTCGTTTCGGGAGCCAGCCTCGGAGGGAGGATGTTCCCTTCCCCATCCCGTCTGTGTGTTACTGCCCGTGCGAATGTAAGCGTGTCCAGCGTCACCCAGCCTCTGAGGGTGTCTCCTCAGGGGAACCCCTTGCTTTGTCTTGCTGGCAGCCTCCTTGGGCTGGTGATTGCCCAGATAAAATTGTGTGTATCTGTAGAGCAATGCTCTGCCTGAGGAGAGGCAGCACGAGACCCACACCTACCCTTCCCCATCTGCTGCTGCCGGGTGCTGCTTTAGCCAAATTGCTTCCAGCCCTCCTCCCACAAAATAGCCTTTTCTGCTGTCCTGATTCTCTGGGATTAAAAGGAAAAACCAGCACATTCAAGAAGAGCCTTTTTGTGTTCCTTGTGACCTCCATGGTTACTGAGCGAGGGAGCCAACTGTGGCATAACACTTAGCTGATGGTGTTTCTTGTTATTGGGAGTAGGGAGACCTGGCTCCTTGCTATTGTTTTAGGCATTGCTGGAGGGCTGGGGGCTTACTGAAGGAAGCACGTTCTGTCGAGAAGCTGTGTGTCCCTGAGCAGCTTTTATCCAGGAAGACCAAGATGGTTTAGTGAGGTCCAGCCTGTGGGGGCAATAGCAGCGAGCCTCTCGGTGGTTGGTGGCAGGGCAGGAGGCATTAGCCATCCAGCTAGCCCTACCTCTGATGAATCTTCATGGCTTGCTTGACACATTAATCTACAGAATGAGGATTTGTCTTCCAAAGGGGTCTCCTCTCCCTGTTGGGAGAAAAGGGGAAAAAAGAAAGGGGGTGGTGGGGGGAAAGACCTCCCAGACTCCAGTAGCTTGTGGACACATCTGACCCAGTCTGTGAACAGCCAGCAGCAGAAGCACGGAGACAGGAACTCTTCTGCTGGTGACACTGATGGTTATCGTAGCCTAAAACAACAACACAGAAGTCCTTGCTTTTTTCATTCACAGATTGATTGCTATGGGCTGGTTTTTTGTGGTGTGACTGCACTAGCTATGGCCAGGAGAGGAAAGGAATTGTTCTTTCTTCTCACGTTCCCCCTGTGCTATTATACTTTGAGTTCCCTTGTCTAAGAACGAAGGGTTTAGCCATCATTTAAGTCTGTATAAGGAAAGGGATGGGGGTTGTGGGTGCTGTTTCAAGGAACTTAAACTGCACTTGGATCCTGGTGTAGGTGCTGGGAATATTTTGTGCCCTGCCGGCAGGGACTCTGGCTCTCAGGTTTAGCACAGGGAGAGGGTCCGATAGATCCTTCTCTTGCTGACTACTCATTGTTTCTGTGCTCGCTGCTTTTTCCTGAGCCACCTTTTTGTCTGAGCAGACTAGAGTATCTCTGAGGTCCCTGGCTTCGGATGCAGCATCTAAAATTACTTCAAAAACGCGGGAATGCACACCTAGTAATGGGGCAAAAATGTAGCTGGCCTGAGCTGCTGACAACAATAAAAGCTTTCAGAATTTCTTAAAGGTGCCTGCAAAGTTGTGTGGCCTCAAATAACTAAACGCTTGCTTCATATTTGTGGTTGAGCTCAATATTTTGCATACCAGCATTTTTCCCCTCTTGAATTTGAGGCTCATTTTTGTTTTCTTTAACTCTTGGGAGGCCATGTGAAAGTGACCCCCAGCTGCCGGGAGCAGTGGGCCAGGAGGGGCTGAAGGGGAATATTTTGAAGGCAGCCTTAAAGCAGAAGGGGCTCAGCCAGGAGCTTGCTTGGGTTGAGGGAACAGCCGTCATTGGGGTTAAGACCTGAGCGAGGAGAGCAGACCGGGGCAACAAATGAAGGTGTCCTTGTGGACCCTCTCTCCTCAGCCTTTTGGGAGTGACACTTTTTTTTTTTTTTTTTTTCTACCCAGGAGAAGAGCAACTTTGAGTTATCTCGGATCAGCTAAACTTCTAAAGCGTAAAACGTGGCTCTGCTTTGCGTGGCCCCTGGAGAAGGGATGCATTTCTAATGGGACCCACCTTTATGTCCACCTCCCCATCTGTAGACGGGTGTACTGTTGCTGATTCCGATGAGGAAAATAAGTTTCCCTTTATTCCTGTCAGCTCTGCCAAGCCCCCATGGCTGAGGAGGAATGAGCTGATTCTTTATTTGCACGTGCCTCGTCAGCCCAATTGTTTTATAAAGCTTCACTGAATTACATCCAGGCAAACCCGCTGTTTGCCACAGAGCATCCATTACAGCGTGGCTTGACCTATAAAACCTTTGCCACCAGGAGCTATGTATGAAGAAAACCAGCCTGAAGTAGACTTGACAGGGCTCCGAGATCACAAACCCTTTCTTCTCTGTTGCAAGGCATTTTTTTTCCCCTTCATTTTAAGAGCACTAGGACATGGGGTCCTGGCAATGAATCTCTTCCGAGTGACTGTGCGTAGTAGACGCTGTGTCTCTGGAGGCCCGTCTCTGCTTTACTTACCCCTTCCCTTCCCCTGCTAGAGTTAAAACCAGCAGCTGTGATAACAGCATCTGAAAGGCTGTTGTTGACCCAAGAAACATCAACTGTGGGATGCCTTGTAGGTCGCTCTGCAAAGAAAAATAGTGATCAGCATCTTTCCCAATAAACGAGCATTTATTCGTTCATGTTGCTTTGTAGTTTTTGTAGGGGTTAGCGTACAGCTCTGGAGGCGCAGAATCACTTCGCGCTCATGTGGGTAGTTATGTGAAGAGGGAGGGAAGGTTTGCCTTATAATGTGCGGTTCAGTAAAGGAGATGTGATTGTGTCTTAAGGAAGAGTTTAAAAATAAGGGCTGCTCTTCGGATGTCTTAAGCTCTCTGGCATCTGAGAACATCCAGACACCCAAGTCTAGCAGCACATCTGGTGCAAATTGGCTCATCTCTATACCATAAAGTCTGGAGCTGTAGTTTTACCCGTGCTGATCTTGTCCGTTGCTCTTGAAGCTGCAAGCAAGGAGAGGTGCTTGGCAAACGGTTGTTACTTTAGCATGCCTGTAAGAGGTCAGCGCTTCCAGGTACAGTGACTTGTCTATGCGTTAATAAGGCATCTCTTAGGACTGTGTTGTTGCGAGTGACAGCTGAGGAGCTGTTTTAGTCCAGTAGTGTTTTGAGGTGCGGTATTGGGGAAAGAGAGGAGGCATGCTGAGATCTGCTCATCTTCTGAGAGGAAATGAGGAATACCCTTGGGAAGGAGTCGGTGAGGCAGGGTGATGATACGCCTTTCCGCTTGGGGTGAAGTGCCTGGGCAGCACTGCTGCCTTCTTCTGGAAGAAGAGCCCCATGGCAGGAGAAATAAATAGGCGCTTGTAGCATCGCTCCCTGGCTTGTTGGGTGCACCCGGGGGCTCTGGGCTTGTCTCTGTGGGGCAGGAGCCTTGGCCTGTGTCAGCCTTTGACCACTCCTCAGCTGGAGACACCCAGTTCACAGTGGGATGACTCGCTTGACATCAAAACCCAGCCCAGTGACTCTTCTCGGGAGCTTGTCACAGCGATTCACAGCCCGAGCAGCGTGGCCATCTGACTTAGCATCCCGTTGTTTTTAAAACACTTCTGTTTTGCCAGACTGAACGCGTGAATCACTTTTGCTAATTATACACTGAGCAACCGTGCTTGTTGCTCTCCGGCAGAGGCTTCCTTTCCGTGTGGATAAAACCTGAGCTTATGAGCTACTCCTGAGTTTGGGGTGGTTTTAGCCCTTGTCCCCTCCTCAGGCAGCCCGACGGCTGAAGACTGTGGCACTGGTGAGCTAGGAAAGCCAGAACTGCCCAGTCCAACACAATCGGGTTAATTGGTA
This sequence comes from Egretta garzetta, assembly GCF_000687185.1. Taxonomy (NCBI): domain Eukaryota; kingdom Metazoa; phylum Chordata; class Aves; order Pelecaniformes; family Ardeidae; genus Egretta; species Egretta garzetta. The sequence continues at coordinate 339,648 of NW_009260130.1, forward strand.
GAATTGCCCCTTGTGGATTGGTGTCCTTGGTGTGCCTTGGCTAAAGGGGCCACAGAGCCTCCTGGGGGTCCTGCGGCTTCCAGCCTGCTGTCCAAACCTCTGCTGCGGGGCGAGCAGAGAAAGGGAGCCGGGTCTTCTCCCTTTGTCAGCATCCCTGTAGTCGCTGAGCAGGCGTAAGCTGTCCCCTCGAAGAGGGTGAAAGCAAGAGCAGAGGCCTGGCCACAGCGGTAAGAGGCTATGTGGTGTGTGTTCGTCCCTTTAATCCCTCTTCTCAGAGAGGAGCAGCCTGCGTCTACCCCCAAAAAGCACCCGCTCTCCAAGTCCATCTGCCTGCGCTAGAACTGGCTGTTACGTTGCACGATGCTTTCATTTGTGTGTGGAGGGAAATGTTTAGAAACTCCAGTCCCTTTGGCTCTCCTGCCTTGTCCAAAATGCAGATCTGTGATACTTAGCAGAAATGCACGTGTTTTCTGTATCTGCTCTGCTCGGTGAGATGGGCTGCGGTCTGGGGGGAACGGAGGGAGGTGGGAGCTTGGATTTGCATTTCATCTCTGCCTATGCCTTGGGCCTCTGAGCTTTTCACGAGTGTTGTGGTGTTTCAGGCAGATATTAACTCCATTTCTGCCTCCTGTTATGCAGCACAGCTTGTGAAAAATACTTGGCATTGAAAAGTGTAGAGATAGTTTTTTGGTTTTTCCCCTGTTGATGTTTGCCACTTGCAGGAAAACAAAGAAAGGGGAGGGAACTAAACCAGAGAAGGTATGCAGCAAAAAATAACTGACACAGATGCAAGAGATGAGTCGAACTCCTGGTCCTGCTGAGTAACTGATGATGAGGCAGTACTTGCTTTCCCAAAATATATCGGGGAAAGAGATACGGGTGCTGTGCTGAGAGATGTGTGACACCCACCACTTTCTGTGAAGCCTGTGAGTCATGGGCACCTATTGCTTTCTGGGATCTGTGCCCAGCTCCCTTCGCTTAATCATAAACCCAAACCCACTGGTGTTTTAAAAATACTAATGCTACAAATATGTAATTTAACCCATTCTCATCATGCATAAATTCCAGGGTCTCCTTCCACTGCCTGGGGCTTTTCCAGAAGAATCACTGTTGTGGGTAAATGAGGTGATGGTCTCTTTTGTGTTGTGGTTGTATTTTTTTACCGAGCCTGCGCGAAGGAGGTGTTAGCTCCGAATCACCTTAAGCTTCTGTGGTAGGGTGCTGGTGAACATTTGTCCAGTATACGGAGGGATGGAGGTGAACAGTCTGGTGTGTTGGCATTAAGCCTTTGGACAAGCCTGGTTTAGATGCTTAGAAGGCTCAGGTATCTACTAAGGTGTCAAGCTGTGGGTGCCAGCGTGGCAAAAAGAAGCCCTTTGCCCCTGCTCCATCCCACTTAAATATGGTAATGGCACAGACTTAGATGTTTTTACTTTGAGGTGTTGCCTTTTTGAGAGAATGTCTTTATTTTTTCATTTTTTTTAAGTCTGAGTGGTATTTTCATCAGCACTCAGCCCAGATGATTTCTTCCTGCAGTCAGTAGCTGGTTTGTGTGTTTTGAGGAGGGAAGTGGAGATGCTCAGCGGTTGCTCAGAGAGCGGGAAGTCCTCCTCCGCTTTGGATTCTTATTTTAACCACCAAAGAGTGTCTTTTTCCACGTCTGGTCCAAAGCCCACTGATTTTGTGGAAAAGAAGCTGGTGCTTCCAGCATCTTTAAACCAGGCTGAGACTGCCCACGGCTGTAATTTAGCCCAACAGGCCTAGGTGGAGTGACTCTATTGGAAATGTTTGGGGTTGGAGAAAGGTTAGTATCTTAAGTTAAGGACAACAAACTTTTGGAGGAGAAAGTTGTGTGAAATAACAGCAGAGCTGCTCTAGGGCTACTGAGGAGGTTTTTCTTTTTCTTTTTTTTTTAATCTGTGCTCAGGATGTTGGCATAACTGCAGTTTGCCAGGGAAGAGATAACTGGGCTGGCTGCTTTTTTCAAGCCTCTCTGTGAATTACTGTACAGTTGTTGTGGAAAAGTCCTAAATATAATCTTGGAGTTGTGTCAAACCTCCCTTCTGCGAGGTCTGTGCTGCTCCGTTACCCTCCACAAAACGGCTTTGGGGTGTTTGATGTTATCAGTTCAGCCCCCCCAGGCAGCCTGAGGGAGGCGAGCGGGTTACAGGGGTGACTTGCACCTCTGGAGTGCCTGGCCTGGCGTTTTCCCTGCTGAAGACACGGAGGGACAGCACAGCGGGATTTGTAGGCCATGCAGGGAATGCCAGGAACGGTGCCCTGCTTTCTCACCTCGTGTCGGATGAGGTTATTTGGAAACCGAGGCATCTGCTGAGCAGCATGCATGCTTTTCTCCCCTTCCAGTCAAGGCCTCTAAAAGCTGGAAGGAGATTATTTAGCTTGCTTGAGAGGTGGTGTTGCCATCTCAGCTATGTCCTGCTGTGGCCATGCCGAAGGGTTGCAGCAAAAGCACAAGTGTGTTGCGTTTCCCTTGTGCTGCTGGGAGGATAGAGCAACTCGGAGAGAGCTGCTCCTTTCCTTTGGCAAACTGAGCCGAGGAGAGCACGAGCTTGGCTCTCTGCTTGCCTATGCAGGTTTCTATCGGGAATAGACTTTGGAGTTGCAACCTGTGTCACACTTTGATGTGCTGTTTGGGAGAGCTGGCCGCACTAGGTGGTTTGGGGAAGCTCCCGGGCTGCTTGGGGGAGCCTTGAAAGGGTGCAGGGTGGCTGGTTGCTGCCGTAGAACTGTGCAGTGGACATGGAAAAGGCAGACACGGCTGCTTCACCAATTAAACAGGAATTGGTCTGCTTGCCCCTATTATGGTGTTTCGCTGTCTCTCTTCCAGGTGTCTGCCTAAATAATCTTTGGGTAGCCCTAGGGACGTGTCATGCTGAGGCCTCAAAAAAAGGTTGCAAGTTGGTACAGAATCATGGTTTATTAGTCACAGGCATGGAGAAATAGTGGTGGTATTTGCGTGCCTTGGGGTTGGGCATGTTTTAACTCTTCAGTCCCACAGCAGAGAGCTGGATAGAAGTAAAAGGAGAAAGCATTTGGGAGGCAAATCCGAGACAGAAAGATCCTGTGTCCCAAAACCTCTTGTGTTGTTACACAGTTCTGGCAGGACTAGGCACAACCGCCTTCTCTGACAGGGGTGTTGCAACTCTGCTAAATGCCTCTCTCCTTGGTCTTGCAGAACGATGACCTTAGGAACCTGTCCCTCTCTGGCCACGTGGGCTTCGACAGCCTTCCTGATCAGCTGGTCAACAAGTCAACGTCGCAGGGCTTCTGCTTCAACATCCTCTGCGTGGGTAAGTTATCCTGTGCTGCCGGGCGGTCAGCTCCTGCCAAGGGGTGCACGCGTATCCACAAATTAGCACCTTCTCCCTCCTGCGAAGGGTAAGGTCTGAGCCAGTGGGGACCGTAGTGGCGGGGAAGTGACATTTTCTTCCCAGAGCTGCTCCAGGGATAAGTATCCCTCTTTTCTCTGCCCCAGCCCCTGAATCAAAACACGGAAATTTCTAGGTGTTAAAAATCTACCCTTTTGATGGTCCTGCGGTTCTGCTTTCCCCAAGGGCTGCCCATAAGGAAACTGAGCTAACTTGGGAACTATATGTATTTTTAAAAGAATGTTAACTTAAATCTGCCTTTCTGTGGGTTGGGCGCGGAGGCTGTTTCTCGAGAAATTGCATTCCTTCCCTTCCAGGCTTTGCCTGCCTGTCTCGTTATATTCTTAGTTTCTCCAGTTGGAAACGATGCCATTTTTAGTCTCCGAATGATGTACTTGAGAACAAAGCCTGTCACCTGTTCTCTGCTGTATTTAATCTGGGTGCTGCAAGTTGGTTTTATAGCCTGAGTTACTGTGATACCTTTCCCAAATTGTTCAGAGGGTGACATACGGGGAGCCAACTCCTTCTCTTGGCTATAGAGAGACCTGCTCATTTGGCTCTCTACGGATTCTACGCAATTGGAAAGCTGTTGCTCAGCCCTAGGGAGCTGTGTGCCAAAACCAGCTTTGACTTATTGGTGGACCTCTCCAAGGTGCCCCCTGAATGCAGTTCTGTCAATTGACAAAAATGGTGGGGTTTACTCTTATTTTGGCAGAGCAGTCTACAAACATCATCTTTCCATTCGTTGTTCATTTAAGCCTGTAAGAAAGGAATATTGTCCCTTCTAACCAGTTGCGTTAATTAGCTGGGAAAAAAACCCACAACCCTCTGAACGGGATTTTCTACAGCAAATTGAGAATTTCTGTATGCAGTGCAGGGTGAGCCATCTGAAAAGAAATCTGGCAAACAAACTAGACCCCTCTCGGTAGCTTTGCGTGTTGAAAAACAAGGTAAGAGAATAGTTGTGCTCATGCTACCGACCCTTACGTGACTCTCCTAGCAGCGTGAAGCCATTTCAAATTCAGCAGGGAGCATCCCGATTAGCAGACAGTTCTTTGATCAAAATGGCATAAATTAATTGCCATTTTTTCTTGCAGAAAATATTCCTCTCTTAGCATGACTTGATATGTCTTTATTAACATAGCGGTTTGGTCCAGCTCATTTTCTCATGTAAAATGTGCTCGTCAACCACTTTTCGTCTCAAAATTTAACACAAATTGCTGCAATTGTCCAAGGAATAGACATCTCCCCTTTTAAAAAAAAAAAAACAAAAACAAAACCACGCTTTTGAAATTGTGTTTGGAGAGAGGACACAATTAACTTTGGTGTTGTAATGTGAGGGTTTCCATTGTGGCATGCGTGGATAAAATGCTGCAAAGCCCATCTAGCGCAGCATGCAGCAGCGTTGCATTCACAGCAGGAGACCACGAAGATATGTAGCTCCAGAAGTTAACAGTCTGTGCCGTCAGTTTAGGACTGTTCTTTTCATTTGGCTCGTGTTCTATGTGGGCCTAGATTGTTGAGCTCTAATGTCATGTACGTTGTCTGCCTTCCCCCTCTTTCATTTGCTCAATCTTTTTTAAAAGCTTGCTTCATGTCTTCCACCTTCCCGGGGTAGGAATACTGTGACAAACATGCTTCTGCTTCATTATTTTACTGGGCTGTAAGAAATCACCTTCCTGAGCCTAGCACAAAAATGGTACAAGTCAAAGCCAGGAAAATGAGCTGTTGAGTATCACAGATGAACAGGCAGTGGCTGAGCAGGGGTATTTGTTTCTGCGGACACACGTGTACTGTATGTTTTTCTGAGGTCTTCAAAGTGGGGGCTTTGCATATTTTGAGAGAGAGATGCTCATGCTAGGAGAGCTGCATACAGCCTAGATTGATGCTTGAGGGCAATCCCAGATGCAGGCTCCTCTCTCTCACCTGATATTTTGTATTGCTTCTCAAGTACTCACTTGTATTTAAGATTTTGGGAGGGGGTTGAGAGGTGGGATGGGATCCCCTCACAAGCCTGACCTGCAAACACTGGAGCTGCACGCTGCAGTCCAGGAGGTCTGTCCCAAGTCGGTTGGAGCAAGTTAAGGTTACCTCAGCTCACCCCCTGCTCACAGCATGGGTAGCGGTTTGAGAGTGTAATTGCTAAGCAAACACTTTTGACTTAAAAATGGGATTTAGGCTAATGCTTTTATTGATGTTACTAATTGTACTGGGGATGACTGAACCTGTAATAGTTTTTAAAGTTGGCATTTAAGCAGTGTGCCGTTTTAGATTTTTTTTTTTAAACTTTTTATGTATTTCTCTGTCTCAAATTTTCATTGTCCAAGTTTCACTGTGGTTTTTTTGTGCCTCTCTTGAAAGAGGAATAGAAACTGAGCTGGGAAAAAAACCCCATAAAAATATGTAGGGAATCGGATATCTTCTTGGGAATCAAACTTGGAGTTGAGAAGATTTATAATTTGCTTCTGTAAAGTAAGTTGTGTCGGGACTAGGACTTAGCCTACACTATTAAAAAGAGAATTGACTATTTCTTGAGTAAGAGCAGCTTCTTGCTGTCCTGAATACAGAAGTTACTTGCAAGGTGCGGAGGTTGGGGCTCTTTGTGCCCTCAAGCAGGGGGGAGCCTGTGTCACCAGTCAGGTCAACAGCTGAAGACTGCTGGAAGCAAATGCCTTTATGGGAAAGGAATGATTATCCGTCTCTTGCACTGCCAGTGTAGCAAGTCTAGAACCGGGTGCCAGCAGCAGCAGGCATTTGCTGGTTCATCATGGAAGGAGTCCTTTCCCTTCTTTGAGGAGGGGGGCTCACTTGGCAAATGTTGAAGTAACTGTTCTTAAAACTGTCGTGGTTTTATTTTTTAATTTTTTTTTTCTTATTTTATACCCTCCTTTCGTTCCATTTTAGTGCCGTCTCTTCAGGGAGCCTCAGAAACCCCAGCCTGTCCTCTCCAATTCCCCCTTTTCCCATGGGAAAAGTTAACAATAGTATTGCTGGAAAAGACTGTGCATGTGTGAAATAAGCCCCTTTCCTTTCCCAAAATAATGAAAAATCCTGGAGGTCAGTGCTGCTCAGTATCTCTGGTGATGCCCCTTTCTGTGTCCTTGCCTGTGGCTGTGGTAGGCCCCCCCGAAAGCCCAGCCCACAAAGACCTGAATTTCTCTTGCCATTCCCAGCACAGCAGCCTAGCTTTTCTTCTGCGGGTGCTGACTTCTAGCTCTGAAGGCATTTGGGTTTTCGGGTACCAGGGGCTCATTTTGGATTCACGTCCCCAGCGTGCGGTGCTTTGATGGGGTATGTCTGCAAGGTGCATGCTGCAGAGACCCAGGCGGTGTGACCTGCCGAGGAAATCAGTCGGAGCCCAGCAGCAGAAGCCAGAGCTGCTGTCACCTCCCAGTGTCCGCGGAGTCCCTGGTTCAGTTCTGGGGGACTGGTAAAGATGGGGGCTGTCTCAAAAGACATCCATTCCTATGGGGATTGTTTTGCTTGGCTGTGTGCCCGTAGCCTAATTCCGCTGCTACCAAAGTGGAAAAACTCCTTAGCCTGGCAAACGTGCTTGAGAAGGAGATGAGGGAAAGGCATCGGGCCATGCTAACGTTGCCTTTGTGTGCTCAGGTGAAACTGGCATCGGCAAGTCAACATTGATGGACACTCTGTTCAACACCAAGTTTGAAAGCGAACCCGCGACGCACAACGAGCCTGGCGTGAGATTGAAAGCCAGGAGTTACGAGCTCCAGGAGAGTAACGTCCGTCTGAAGCTGACTATTGTCGACACGGTTGGATTTGGCGATCAAATAAACAAAGATGACAGGTAAATTTATTTCTGTCAGGAGGAGGAATCCTTATGCTGAGGTGCTCTGAGATCAGAAGGGTCTGACCCCGTGTGGGGAGTAGGTCCCTCGCCGTTCTGAGGGGGTTTCCTGACCCTGGCAGATAGCATCGCTCACCCCGTGAGCCAGGTAGAAGTGACGAGGAACTGAAGTGAGGAACAAACAGATCAACTAGGCTGCAGAACTGAAGCTGTGTTTTGTCCCTCCTCGTCTCTGTGCAGTTTAGCTGCAGTCTCTGCTCGAGTTGAAACGTGTAAATATTTGACAAGCGTGAGTTCAAAGTGCAATCACATAGCATCTTTTATGGAGCTGGAACCCTGGCCATAGTTCCTGTTCGCACCATCCTGTAGTGTTCAAGTTGAACTGGGTTTTACGTAAATGTTGTACCTAGGTGCTGACTTTCGTGTTGCATGCATGAAGTAAACATTCTGGGCCAGCCTATGCAATCCCTTGTGTCCATCCGTATGGACTCCTGCTGTAATGTTAAAACCAGTCCTTCTGTGATTGTGGCCAATACTCTAATTAATGCAGTTCCTGTATCAGAGAGCCATACATTCCCTTGTTGCAGTAATCCCAGCTGCCTCCGGAGGGTTGTTTGCAATCCTCCGCACCTTGCCAAGTGAGGGCGCACTGGCTGGCAGCGTAGGCACTGACCAACAGCAATTAGGGCACTAGGTAGGTAGGCAGCGTAAGCTCTTAGAAAATGCAAGCTCAGCATCAGATTTCCACCAAGATCCTTGTTAGCGTGGAGATTGAGCAGGTTCTGCTTCCTGTTCCATAAGGAAGACTTTTTAGATAGTTAAAGAAAAATTTTGCAATGCTTTATTTCGGTAGCGCTTCCTCGCTGCTTGACCTTGACGCCAAAATGCAACTGTTTGCCCTGCTTTGCAGCTCCTAACTAATAATACAGAGCCAAAATGGTGAGGGGCGTGCGCTGGCTGGAGGAGGGCTCTGCACATCAGACGCTGCCATATGCTCTTGGGCGAGACAAAAGCTGCTCAGAGGAGGAGCAGGTGCTCAGAGCGGGGATGCTCTGTGGCGTGCTACCGCCACGTCGCTTGGCATTTGCTTCGCTCGGCAGCCAAGAAGAGGTAGCAGTATTGGTGGCGAAGCCCCTCCAGCTTCCCTCTCGGGCAGTTGGAGAGAGGGGCAGTCACAGGGCAGCAGGGCTTGGGGAGAGCTTTTGGCTGCCTGCTGTGTCCCGGCACAAACAGCCGCAGCGAGTGGGGTTTTTGCTGTGCTCCTGGTTTGAGTCTTCCCAGTCCTTTTTCGCTCCGCTTTTTTACGGTGCTTTCTCTAATATGATCTCCCAATGTAAGGCCGTACTGCTTTCTTGGCCACGTGCCTCTCTGAGTTTTATGGGGTCTCGTGGTAAGAGGCAGAATTTCCAAAAGCCAAGAAACTGGAGCAGCAGTCACGTTACAAACCCACCCAGTGATGTTCATGATAACCTCTGTGCCTGCAAGTTAACAAGCAGTGCTCAGTACTGTTTTATGGGTCTCTGGTGTCGGTGGCCCTCACGCAGCACTTTTGCTATAGTGCTCGCTTGGTAAATCAAGCAAGAGTCTGCTCTGCTTCACCAAGGGTTCTGAGCAATTGCTCAAATGGCTAGAGTGGCATCTGGAGCAGAGGGGCCAGGCCAGAGCCTTGCTGACTGCCTACGAGAAGGGTATTTCTGAAGGACCTGATAACTCCTGTTCTTTCCTTGCAACTGCTTTTGAGGGAGGGCATTAATATTGGTGGGAATCCAGTGCTCAAGGCTGTGGCAGTGTTGTCTCAGTGCCCTCCTTCCAGAGCTTCCTTGGGCTGGAGGTCCTGAGGCTGCCCTTGGTGGAGGGAGGAACAAAGTGAAAAGTTCCCTTTCCAGAAGCACAGTCAGCCAGCTCTCAGGGCATGTTACACTGCACCGACTTTTTTCCTTCAACAAAACGGTCCCCCCAAAGTACACAAACAGTGCAGTGGTCTCCTGGGCTTTGCTCACAGGCTTAATTCCTGCCAAGTTCCTTTTGTCCCCTTGTGAATCTCCCTTCCCTCTTAAGATCATAAACAAGCTTTTGGACAAGCTAGGGTAGGTGGCGGTTTCATGTTTAAATTTTCTTGTATCAGATGATTCTCAGTGACACTGGCAGACCAGCAGCTCAGACTTTAAATGCAGAGACTGCAAAATACATGATTTTTCAGGGTAGCAGCCTTGTGTGGTTTCTGTGCACCTAAGGCCCAGGGTCTCTGCCACTTTGTCTTGCTAATGTGCCCATAATTCTCTCCCTGTGCACCAAGTGGAAACACACTTGCTAAGGGGGGGCTGTGGGTTGGGTGGGGAGGCTCCCAAAAGCAGCGCTTACCCTGTAATGTACAGAGCACCCATGAAGCTTCCCGCATGTCGATCAGTGACCTGTATTGTCCCAGCAGTGAATGCCCTGGGTTTCTGTGCCATGTTTTCTCTCTTCAGCTACAAGCCTATAGTAGAATATATCGATGCGCAGTTTGAAGCCTACTTGCAAGAAGAGCTGAAGATCAAACGATCCCTGTTCAATTACCACGACACCAGAATTCACGCCTGCCTATATTTCATTGCACCAACCGGACACTCGCTGAAGTCCCTAGACTTGGTCACCATGAAGAAGCTTGACAGTAAGGTACTTGCTGCTCACGTTACGATCCCCACATGGCCCTACTAGTGCTTTTATGATCTTGCCACAATCTTAGTTAAACCTGCCCAGAAAAATGCTGTCTGTTGTTAGCAGTGGGGAATTGCAGAGGTGCTGTCTGAAAAATTTACCTTGGGCTAGCTGCTAGAATGGGTCATTATTCACTGATTCATATGCTACAGAGATTTGCTAAGAGTTTGGGCTCCTACCCTCTTCCAGTCCCTTCTCGGGTTAGGAAATTTGGCCGCTTGCTCCACAGCTCTGCTGTAAAGTTAGCAATCTGAGAGCAGGGAACTGTGTCTATGAGGATGCATTAGGAGACCACTGTTCTTTTTGCTTTCCTCAAGCTGGTTAACTCAGCCAAGTTTAGTGACAGGTTTGTTCACAACTGAAAGATCAGTTGGCTGTTGAAAAAGAGAGAAAAGTGTGTTTTCCTCCTTAAATGCATAAATAAAAAAAGAGAGGTTGAAGTTGAATGCTGCTAGTTCTAGCCCTCAGAGACATGGTTGCCATCTCTATTTCACTTTGTCCAACAGACTAAGTAACTTCTTGTACAAAACATGATTTGCTAAGTGTGCACGAGATGAGAAATACATCTAAAACGCTTTAGGTCATCTTGCTAATCAATGAAAAACAAATAAAAATGCTGTGCCTGCGTGTTCTGACTGCATCCAGCTAGACACCAACAGTGATTTGATCTCCTATGGCAAATGTCATGTTGTTCTAACCATAATCTGATAAACAAGAAGAAACTGAATAAATATGTTACTGGGCATGTGCTTTTTCAGTTACCCTCATGACTAGCAAGAACGGGAACTGAGCTTGGTTTAAACCGTGATGTTTTACTAGATACTTGCAAGATGATGTCATCTCTCTCCTTCTAGGGAAGATAACCAAGGTACAGATGTAAGACCTGAGTATTTAAACTGAGTTTTCTCTGTGCTGCTTTACATCATGATTAAGCCATTTAAATCAGCCCACCTTGTACCTTTTGGCTCAGTGGATCCTGATTCCGCAGAAGATAAATGATGACAATGGTTCTTAATTTGCTGGAGTGGCCTATCGATTGGGTTTTATGCGGTGATGGAGAAGGATCTCTGCTCTATTCAACTTAAAATAGGGTTATGGAGACCTACCTAAAGTGAGCTAATTGGCGTTCATGTTCTGTCTTTTGGCAAAGGGGGATTTAATAACTCCAGGCCATCCTCCGAACAGAGTTAAGCAATGTAATAAGAGGATTTTCAAGTACTGTAGTTAAAATCCCTTCATATAGGTGAATATCAGCATCTTCTTCACTACAATTTCTGTCTGCTGTTGCAAGGAAAATCAAATCCTGCAAGATCAAAAGCAGAAATTCTCTGTTTGGAGAGAGCATAAGGGGAAAGAAAGCAGGCTTTCTTGTCCTAATGCATTCTTGCCCTCTCCCAGCAAAGCAGACGCTTGTGTGGTGCTCACCATGCATCGATCCGTTCAGCTATGCTGAGGTACTGTGCTTTCTCCCCTCGGCTCCTAGATGGTGTTGCTGTTTGCCATCCTGCTGCCAGTGTTGCTAACAGCCTGTCTAGGGCAGAGAGTCAGTAAGGTACCTTTCATTTCTGTGTTGACCCCATCACGGGCTTCCTTTGGATGATTGTCGTAGAGCTGTGCGGGGATAAATCCACCCTAGTCCCGCAGTACAGCGGAGTACGGGAGCACGTGAGGGCGTGCAGGTGGAGGAAGCGTGCCTGTGTTACTGCCAGCCCCCACCCTGTGTGTAGCGTGGTCGGATGGGGACCATCTGCTTCCGCCTCCAGTGGGGTCACGGCAGCGTTGCTGCCCACCTGGGCGTCCCTGATAACAACACCCGAGCAAAGCCCACGAGAGGGTATAGTCTGAGCGTGTCACTTAGAGTAATCCAGCCTGCGGCGATGTGGAGGAGAAGCGCCTAGATGGTAATTTCCTTTTTTTGGAACAGCTTGTAATAAGCTATGACAGCATTTCCTGTCCAGCCAATTCGGATGAGGAGGGGAATACGACAGGACGGGAAATAGCATGTTGCCAAATTGCATTTAACTTCTTTTTAAGGCCATCGTTGCTGCTGCCTGAAAATCCTGTCTGAGGCGGTGGTGCTGTCAGCAGCAGCCGTAGGGAAGGTCTTCTGCTGGGGGGGTGGTGGCCAGTGGCACTGACAGGGCTGTTGCCGCAGGATGCGTGCCTCGGTCCTCTCCCGGTGGTGCAAGGTGTGCAGTCCTGTATGCGGAGGTGCTATCTTTGTCTTGCAGGTGAACATCATCCCCATCATTGCCAAGGCTGACACCATTGCAAAAAATGAGTTGCACAAGTTCAAGAGTAAAATCATGAGCGAGCTGGTCAGCAACGGCGTCCAGATCTACCAGTTCCCGACGGATGAAGAGACAGTGGCCGAGATAAATGCCACGATGAGTGTATGGCTTTTTGGGGGGGGTTTGCTTGCCTTGGTTTGTGTGGGCCCATCCTTGATGGTAGGGCACATTGCACCATGTTTCTTTTGGCTTTACAACTGCAGTCTAAGCACAGGTATTGGGCTGGCCAGAAGGCTTTTGGAGCTGGAGGTACCAGTCACACTTGGGTTGCCTGGTCTGATATACTTCATTGTCTGACAAACTATTCTCCTCTGAGCATTTTTTCATATCCTTCCCCTGTTGCAGTATTCCTGTCTCGGGAAAGGAAGAGGATGGGAGGCAGGGCCCTGACACAGGGCAAAGGGCTGGGGTTTGGGTTTCCTGTCCCAAACGACCCCTTGTTGCTTAGTGGGGGGTGATTCACTCTGCCTTTGTTTTGCTTTCCGGTGAGAGCGGGGGCATGGTCAGTGATGTTCCAGCTCTTGGCAGGGCCGGTGGCCAGCACTGGCAAGGGCTCTGGCTTTCACCTCCTTCCCCTTGCTCTAGCAATAGGGGTGGGATCTGAGGGCAAACAAGGCTGCGGTAGACCAAATATTTTAGTGGGGCTTACAGAGGGAAACGACTGTTTCCCATGGGCCTGCCTTGGAGCGCAAAGGGAAGAACCTGAGCTCTGGGTTTCTGACAGCGATGTGCATCGCAGCGGTGCTGATGGGGCCCTTGGGTTCAGCGGGGCACGTAACACCCAAGAGGACGTGCCAACCCCAAAGCAAGTGCACTCAAAAGCAAGTGCAAAGATGAGGTTGAGTTGCCTGTATTTTTACAGGGAACGGAAGCATCAAGATGAAGCTATTTCCTTGCGACTTGAAGGCTTTTGTGAGGTTCCCTGCACAAACTGCTTGTAGATGGACAATTGTTGTTTCCAGCTGGGTATCAGACCTTCTCCAAACCTCTGGATTTGCCTCCCTCTTTTCCCTATCTGTGGTGTGTTCTCAGCAGGGAGAAGCTGGCACAGAGAAGGGACGTGGCTCTGCCAGGGTGCAGCATGTGGTTTGCCTTCCTCTGGTGCAGCCCGGCTGCTGGGAAACTCCTTTGCCAGTTAATCACATCTCCTCAGCCACTTGGCTTCTTCCCCTCCCGCCCAGCCTGTGACCACAGTTTGGCCGACCCGGCACCCGCTCCTGGAGCTTGCGCCCAGCCCTTCTGGATGCTGCTAAGGCAGGGAGAGCGCTGTGGGTGTGGGCTGGTGGGAGAGACCAGCTCCCTCCTGGCAGCAGCCACGCTTCTGGGAGTAGATCCCAGATTGTCACCACCACGCCCGTGGAGACTGGGAAGCAGCAGAGCTCGGTGACTCAGATGCGTCGGCCCAGGGCTGGGTCGACTCCACTCTTCCCCTTGCTCACAGCTTTGCCCTTTTTAAGAGGAAGCGTTAGCAGTTATTTCTAGCAGCAGAAACCCCCTGCTTAATTAATTTGTTTGTAAGTTGACTTCTGTGCTTAAGATATGCTTTGTAAGTGCATGAAAAATGTGTGCATCTCTTGTATCTCTAGGACTTAAGAATTTTGGACTTTAAGTCTGAGCAGGCTTCTCATCCAGACGGTCCTGTTGCTCTTTCTAAAACACCAGATGAATTGCAAGGCGTTTAAGCAACTTAAATCCAGCACAGCTGCCACAGTAAACAGCTTGCTTCAGAAACAATCCCTGGCAAGGCAACAAAGGAAATCCCTAACCTTACTGTGCCTTTCCTTTTGTAGGTCCACCTTCCTTTTGCTGTAGTTGGCAGCACTGAAGAAGTGAAGATCGGCAATAAGATGGCAAAAGCCAGGCAGTACCCCTGGGGTGTTGTGCAGGGTATGTTACCGAAAGCACAAATAAGACCTTGTCATCCTGTCTCATTGAGCTCTGGATGGCCCTTACCAAAATCCATCTCGATAAAGCAAGATGACAGCTCTAAGGCTTCTCTTCAAAATCAGGGCGTTGCAGCCTAGATCTAGGGGGTTTGGAGGTGGTGTCAGCCTAACCATTGGCTTTGAGAAAGAGCAGGGTAACGTTAATAGGAGATTGTAAGTAACAAGCTTGAAAAATGAAAACTGAAATCTCCATTTTCTGTTCCTTACGTTTTTCTGCCAGCAAAAAAGTGTGAGCAGTGGGGAGAGCTTGGACAGCCGAGTGGTTCAGTTTGGACCTAGCGCACAAAATGCAGACGTAGCTGGGGGTTTTCTGGGGAGGTCAGCCCTCTCAACTTGAAGTGGGAGCAGAACTAATTCAACACTGACTGCTTGGTATGTTTTCTCCTGGTATTGTAAACTGTGGACATGCAGCTTAAGTACGCAATCCCCCATAAAGTCAGCCAAGAGCTCCTTTCTGTTGGAGAGCAGTTTGGCTAGGGCTGTGTTTGCAACCCAGGCTGCCCTGAAGCTGCTGAAGATAGGGCTGGTCCTGCTTTCCCAACCAGTGCGGAGAAGTACAGGGTTGAGATGGTGGTGCTCTGCTTGTGGCTTCAGCTGCGTATCCAGTTGGAGAAGGGCCCGGCGAGCTGCAGGGGAACGTTGGCAGGGCAGTTCTGCAGAACTCGCAGCCTTTCTTTCAGTAATACAAGCTGACCCTGAAGAAGCTTCAGACATACTGTCTTCAGCTGTGTATACCAGAGGATAACACTGGGAATAACTCACAATTAGGATAGGAGTTGATCTGTTTGGGAAGTCTCAGACTTGACAGATAATCTTGCTGGGTTCTTGCTGTTCCCAGGAAACTAGGATCAGATAGTTCAAGAGATTTAGTTGGGTACCAGAGAGACTTTGAAGATCTGGCCCTGAACTGCCCCTTTGCAGAGGCAGCTGGTCTGGTCTGAAGGGGGGAGCAGCTGGAGCGCTTGGCCGTGTCCCCGGAGGCCTGCTGCCGACTTGCCTGTTAGCAGCAGAGATGCCTGCTGCTTGCTGTTGCATCCTGAAGAGACAACCTCCGCTCCTTGCCTTTAAGCATACCCAAACTGTTAGCCTGTGCTGAAGCGTGCAGCCCTCCGGCTGTGGGCCCTTCCCTGGCTTGGACAGCTTGCTCGATGGTGGCACACCAGAACCTGCCCTGAATATAACAGGGAAGCAGTGTTACACACTGTGCTGCCTCCCTTCGGTGCCAGGAGCAGGGGTTTAGGGCTCCTTCGTAAGGTTAGCTGGCATGGAAGGACTAGGGTGTCTCTGGCAGGGGGTCTTCTCATAACCTTTCCTTTCACCACCGCTACAAACTGAGATGATGTTGCCTCCTGGGGCCCCTGTTGGTGACTTGGATTTAGAGTGGATTTGAGTGGCAAGTGAAAT
The DNA here is from genome assembly GCF_000687185.1 of Egretta garzetta. NCBI lineage: Eukaryota > Metazoa > Chordata > Aves > Pelecaniformes > Ardeidae > Egretta > Egretta garzetta. The sequence continues at coordinate 355,183 of NW_009260130.1, forward strand.
TCTGTGTGCAAATGGATCATTGCCTTGCCAGTGCAGGAACACCCAGAGAGACAGGAGCTCTGTGGCAGATGGGCAACACGGAGATCTTGCAAATCCAGTGAAAGGTCTTGAACTGGTGCCTGTGTGTTGGCGTGGGATGGTTTCACCCCGAGTTCAGCAAGGCATTTTGGTGTAGGCTGACTTGGAGTTCTGCTTGTGTGCCTGAAGAACTCTCAGGCTTGCTAAGCTGGGGCCCAGGTCCCAGGGGGACCTGGCTCCTGTGTTTAACAGTCTCCCTGTGGATGGTCTGTCTCTTTTGCAGTTGAAAATGAAAATCACTGTGACTTTGTGAAGCTGCGGGAGATGCTGATCCGAGTGAACATGGAGGACTTGAGAGAGCAGACGCACACCCGACACTACGAGCTGTACAGGCGCTGCAAACTTGAAGAGATGGGATTCAAGGACACGGATCCGGACAGCAAGCCTTTCAGGTAGGAAAGTGTAACTCTGGCCACGTATAAGCAGACAGGTTGGAAGTTTTGGGGTTGCCGATGTTTGTAAGAACCAGGGAGGGAATAGCCGTGGTTGCTTAGAGCAGCTGAGATCTAAAGTGTGGCTGGGGAGGAAACCTTGTGCAATGCAGCCTTGCCCTCAGGGTGTAGCATTTGTACAGGAGAAGCACAGGAAAAGCTTGGGTGGCTGAGAAAGCCAATTCTTGCTTTAACATTTTGAAAATGTCTGCAACCCTGCAGTAGGGCTGTACAGGCTTTCTAGAGCCTGCAAAATGTCACCGGGGTGCTTGAAGGTGATGTGTTTTGAGGGCAAAACATGACCCATTTTAGATCAACCTGGAAAGTTTAGGAAGAAGCGTGTGCCCGCAGACCTATCTGCGCCCTGTTGCTGAAACGGTTGTATGGGTTTTCCTTTGTGCCCCTCTCTGAGCATCCCTTGCTCAAATACAGGCTGCTGGCCCTCACTCACAAGTGTGTGCCTTTCAACCTATCTCCTACCTGTTGTCTGTCAGCCAGCATTAAAAAGCATCAAAAGGGTTGATTGCTAAATGCTCCTCCTGTCACCCAGCGTGGAGAGCAGTTCCTCACTGGACTCGTCAAAGTGATTTTGCTGTCCACGTTTGCAACTGTCCATTGCTCTACGTGGCCGAGGCTGCTGTAATGCAGAGCCTGCCGTGAGGATCACTGCTGCGTCCTGGTTTCTTTGTGTCCTTGGCATCATGGGAGGGGGCATATTTTTGTAAGATACGGCGAGAGAGTTGGTGGTGGTATGCGATCAGGGCTTGTAGGCAAGTCGGACTGGGAGCAGGTAACATCAGGTAACTGTTTGCGTTGTTGACTTGTCATTTTTTCAAGCTGGGAGAATCTCATTTTGGGGCTGGGATGTTGTGGTTTTTTGTTTTTGGTTTTTTTTTTTTTTTCCCCCCCTCCACCCTTGCTCTTGCTTTCCTAAAACCTGTGAACTCTTAAGTGAAGCTTCTACTTTACTTCCTTCTGGCAGTACTGAGCTTGAGTGAATCTGTTTGTTAACCACTTCAGAAATTCCTCCTGATGCTTTTTGCCCTTGGAGGAGGGCAGGTTTTGAGATGGCCAAGTGATACATTAGTGCGCCTTTTCCCTCTACCGCAGACTCAACTGTGTTTTGCAGCCAGATTGCTCTGAATTTCTGGGCTTGAAAAGTGCAGCTGTATCCATGCTGAGATGAAGGTGATTTGTGTGTTGAGGTAAAACTGGTTACCAAAGGGGAGATCCTGGGATAAGTGTTCTTGTAGACTCTCCTAGAGCTTTTCACAGCTGGTCTGAGGTGCGCTGTGAAGAGGGTGCTGTGGTCTGATGCTTGAGGTTTGGCTTTTTACTAAATACAGAGTTTATGCTGTCTGACAGCTTTATTGGTCTGAAGCCCAAGTCATTAGCCAGGGACAACAGCTGTGTGGGAATTTGAGAGGGAGTGTTTGTTTTCTCCTTTCATTTCCTGTTTCCCATTCCTCCCCAACTTTTCCCCAATAACTGCACCCGCTGCCTTAGCAGCATCCCACGCTTTGCTCTGCCCCAGAGGAAGGCAGAAGTAACTGTGCATCGACGTGGGTTTACCCCTATAACACACGTGCACGTCAGGAATTGGCGCGCCAGTCCCCGAGACGGCAGCCCTGCAGCTGGCTTGTGCAGATCGCCACGGGCACGGGGCGTTTCTGATCCTCAACAGGGGGAAGCCAGGTTGGGCCCCAGAGCAGAAGGCAGAGTGGGAGCCTTGTATTTGTGTTTCTGGAAAACAGCACTCCGTGGTGAGCTGAGCAAGGTCTGCACTAAGACACAGAGTTTGCATCAGTTCAGGGTTTTATTTGTGACTTGCTGAATTTATGTGGCTGCATTTCTTTTGCAGCACAGAAACTCTGCTGGAATCAGTCGGGTCTAGTTCTGTTACTAAGCCCAAGTGTGAAGCTTTATTGGATTTCCTTTCTGGAGAGCAATGGCTTAAGATGGGCTCAGCCCTTCCCTTTGAGGAATCTGAGGAATTTCCATTGCTTCCTGTACACGAGGCCTCTTTTGACCAAGCTATAAGTAGAAAGGAAATGAAAATGTACAGAATTTCTCCATCTGGTACGTGCTAGTTCAGAACAGTTCACTCTGGGTGCCTCCTCCCTCCGATAAACAAACAAAACCCATGATCCCAGGCTGTTTGACCGAGGCTGATGTATATCTGAAATGAGGAAAACAGTAGGTTTGGTTCTTTCTGATCTTCCGTCTGAGACCAGGGATCAAAAGCATGCCTTTCCCCTGGGTCTGGGCCCTGGGAGCCGCAGGGACCGCCGCTCCTCAGCCCGTTAGCATCAGCTAGGAGCGGGGAGCCTTTTGTTATCTTGGGGTAAGCAGGGCCAGAGACCCCAGCAAAAACCATTGGTGCCATGTAGGCGCTTGTGCGAGGAGTGAGAAAGGGAGGCTGGCGAAGGCTGTGAGACCTGCCTTGCTGGCAGGACCCCCACCGCTCATCCAAGCTGCAGGAGGTGAGGAGGGAGCACCAGTGCCCCTGTAGGCATCTGCTCCATGAAATGGGGTCCTCGGTTGCGCAGAGACCCTTCTGCTGTCCTCCCAAGAGTAGTACTTGCAAAGGCATCATTCAGTGTGTGGGGATGTGTTGGGGAATCCAGTTACTCTTGTAATCTAGGTCCATATGTTTGCATACTTAAAAAACAAATTCCCCTGTCGTCTTTGTCTGTGAGAAGCTGCAGGGATCCCAGTTGGTTTGGACTATTATTCCTCAGGGCTGTAAGTGGTTTTTTCTTATGCAGCCTCAAGTTGCTGGGCCAGTTTTTCTGGGAACTTCTCTTTTCTGGAAATCAGAGTTACTTCAGTAGAGAATTAAGCTTGCTGGCTTTAGGTTAGCAGTAAGTTTTTAAGCTTGAAGCTGGGATTAGCGTTCAACCTGGAGCAATTTAGCAGCAAGCGCCTGCCGTCCTTTTCCTGCTTGCCTATCACCCGGTGTTGTGTTTTTGGAAAGGAGCTTTGCAAGAAATTGTTTGCAATACAGGCTACGATTAGCAGTGCGCAGAGTTTTCCATTTCAGTCTGTAAGGCTCTGCTGCTCCCTAGTATAGCGTGTCACTAATTGCAGATTGCTTTTTTGCTCACTGAGCAGTGAAGGCTAATCTGCCCTCAGGGTTTTCCCTAGGCTCTAGCCAGGCCCTTCAGGAGGGTTTATGAATTTAAGCTTTGGTGTCCACTGACAGAGGATGAAATCCAACACTGAATTTCAAGGGAGCTTTTGATTCGAGTCTGCTGTGAGTGGTCTGGTTCTTGATTTAGTTAAGAAACCAAAGATGCCTATTGCTCTGTTCTCCCATGAAAAGATTTTTGTCATTTTTAGAATCAGCATTTTTGCTTCAATGTGTGGGAAGCTGGCGTGGTCAGCTGGAATTGTTGGATTCCTCCAGCTGCAAGAACAGCTCTGGGCATCCTGTCTGTGGAGTATTTCAGGAGGCAACTGAAGTGCCCATCGATGAGCAATGTTAAACCAAAGACTTGGGTTTATGTGTCAACTGTTGTTCCCCAAATCAACAACCTCGTGTTGTGTGTTGTCTCCCCCCCCCAACCCCCCGCCAAACCCAAACAACAAAATCAGGCCACAGAAAAGCCACCAA
>NW_009260130.1:359524-385865 GCF_000687185.1 Egretta garzetta
TGTCTCCCCCCCCCCAACCCCCCGCCAAACCCAAACAACAAAATCAGGCAACAGAAAAGCCACCAAAACCCCCACCATGTGCCAGGAGAGGCAAAAACTTGGCTTTAATAGGATTAAGATGTTCCATTAGCCCAGCAGTTAATGTGTGCTATCTGGAGTTTTCATTTAAAAAAAAAAAAAAAAGGAATTTTCAAAAAAGCATCCTGGGGGAAATAGTTATCATTCCCACACTATCATTATGGCTGAAATATCCAAATCCATTTAAGGGATAAAATGAAGAGGAATTTGGAGTCCAGAGTTCCTAAGAGGCTCTGAAAATCTCAGAGGTGCATGGACAACATATTTTGTGTCCCAAGTCTTTGCTGTGGTATCTCGGTGCTGGGGAAATAAAGAAATGCCAAGAAGTAGAGAGGGAATGAAGGAATCCAGTAATGTGGTTATTTGGATGAGGAGTGCTCCTCTTCATTTGCAAAGGCTTAGCTTCCCTTGGCAGCTACAGGCAAAAGAGAAGTCTCCCAAGGTGGCTTTATCTAAATAAAGCCCCTGATCTGAATCCATTAGCAATAAGTAGTAAAAATCAGTTTTGCTCTGTGTCCGTGTCATGCTTAATGAAATACAGAAAGCCAGATTTTGTGCTCTGATATGCCCGTGTCCACTCCACAAATCTTGCACTTCAAATGAAGATGTTCAGGACAAACGGTGGGAGAAGTGAGGAGGTGTGACTCAAACAGATCGCAAGCCCTGTGAGCGTAGGGGATTGCTGGAGACGCTTACATAGCGGCTGTTTATTTTCGAGGACAGTCATCCTGCCTGCTAAGTGATTTACAGGATCTGGAACAGTGTGCTCATTTTGAACTTGCCAATTTGTCTCCCACTGCTGCCACCTAGCAAGCTAGGACTGGCTTCGGTGGAGGTGTTCATGCCTCAGCTGTAGTCAGGGACCTTCTGATGATCTTCTGTGACAAGATGATGCGGTAAGGTCACCAAAGGCTGGAAACTCATGACTGTGCATGAAACACAGCTCTGACTGTTTTTTTTCTGTGTGTTTAACAGTCTCCAAGAGACTTACGAAGCCAAGAGGAACGAATTCTTGGGTGAACTTCAGAAGAAGGAGGACGAGATGAGGCAGATGTTTGTTATGCGAGTGAAGGAGAAGGAAGCAGAGTTGAAGGAAGCAGAGAAAGATGTGAGTATATTGTAACTCAGAGGACTGCGGGTGAGGGTTTAGGCTGGGGCTTTTCCAAGAGACCCCTGAGAAGGTGAACATCCAGGTTCCAACATCAAGCCTGCAACGGTGCTTGCTGTGCACAAACAGTCTCAAGAAGCAGGTATGAACTCAGTTCCCAGTCCTGCCATGGACTTGTGGTATGACCCATCACAGAAGTCCTTTGCTGCTTTTCTGTGCCTGTAAAACGGAGCAGGAGTATTCCCTGGCTTTGGGCAGCTGGAAGGGGATATACTCCATGGAGCGAGTGGGAGGTGCTGCAGTGCAATAGTAACAGCGGCTGTGGCTACGTACCCCACAGAAATGGAGCCTTGCTGTGCTGCTCTCTGCTCTCTCACCTCTTCAGTCGCACCCAAAGGAGAGAATATGTTTGCTACTCAAAGTAATGTTGATTTGCAGTGGATCTTCAGCTACGGCACAGCCAGCGCTGCCCCTTAGCAGTCGCGCCTTTCTGGAGACTTTCAGCAAGTAGATAAGGACTTCCCAGAGGGCAGTAAGTCCCCCTCGCCGTAGTTGTAGAGGGATGTGATGGAGCTCTTTAAGAGCTGCCCTGGTGGGATTTGTTCCGTGTGTGTAGATCAGCACTGATGACTGTGGGACAGAAAAAAAATGTAGATGTTCTGCTAGGAGAGGGACTGTTTCTTGGGCCTCACAGAGAAGTGTGTACTTCTACTGAGGTACAGAGGAGAGCCCCAGAGAAGAGGGTTGCCCCGAATGGCCGCGTTTTCTTGCTTTGCATGAGAGAGTCCACTAGGTACAAAGCAATGAGGGATGGAACGTGGGGGTTTGGAAGTGTCCAGAGATCTGTCATATCCTACAGCAACTTAAATTCCCACCATCTGTGTGTGTGCATGGGTGTGCTAATTGCAGAGCTTTTCTCACAAAGTTGGCCGTGCTCGGGACAGGCCGATAACTTGTTATTAATGCAGTGAGGCCTCAGTGCTGGTGGAACAGTTCCAGGCAGTACCAGTAATTGGGATGAAATACTCTTCTCTTCCCATCCAATTTTCATTGTCTTTGTCCTGGCAGCTTCACGAAAAGTTTGACCATCTAAAGAGGACTCACCAAGAAGAGAAGAAAAAAGTGGAAGACAAAAAGAAGGAACTTGAGGAAGAGCTGAACAACTTTCAAAAGAAGAAGGCAGCAGCTCAGCTATTACAGTCACAGGCTCAGCAGGCAGGTTCTCAACAAACCAAGAAAGACAAGGACAAGAAAAAGTAAGCGGATGTCACCCACATCCTTTGTAGGGTTTATTACAGTTTGGGAGGCTGTTTTTTCTTTCTTGCTGCATGTCTGTATTTGCTTTTCCCCATTACCAGACTGGAAACTGGGCTTTTATCAGCCTGATCAAAATAAAATATTTTTTTCTAAAGGGTGGGCCAGGGACATGATCTTAATTTCTCTCTAGAGGAGTACCTTCAGATTTTACGTCAAAGTCTGACTGGTATGGGAGAGCAATCGGATGGTGGTTTGACCTGTGGTCTGTCCCGCATCTTCTGGAACAGCTCTGGGATGTTCTGGACTCAGATTTATCCGCCTGAGCCAAAATTATTAAGGGGTTCTCTACCCGTCCGTTCTTTCACTGAAGTGTAGTCTCCAGTTCCCATTCTTTAAGGTTATAGTTGTAAGTAGAAGTAGATTAGAAACCAAAACCGCCATGTTATTTCTACGTGGCAAATGCTAGTGCGAAAGTGCGTACTTGGAAGCTTGCTTTAAAGACAAGAAGTTTTGGGTTTGTTTTTTTAAAAAAGCAAACTGCTAAGGTACCAAAATTGCAGGTAAATGGCATTTGTGGCTGTATCAAGTTGACATAATAAGCTAAGAAACCCATACCTTTTATTAAAGATAACGGCAGTGTTTTCTACTATTTTGTATTCGTACGCTAGGAGTATAACCCTATACCCTCCAGGACTGTGAGATTGCAGCAACTAGGCACCAACTGTGTCTGTGGACAGAGTCTGTCCCATGGCCAGTATCTGGAGGTGGGATTTTCAGGTGTGCTCAGTTTGGACCTAACTCTGCTTCCGTTGAAACTGGAGGAACGTTGCCCCGTGACGTGGGCCTGATCAGAGTTAAGTCACTGCAGAGCTCCGCTGAAAATCTTGAGCTCTAGATCGATCCAAATCGGCGTAACCTCCTTCTTGCAGCCTCTACTTGGAGATGGCTACGTTTAGCTTGCTATTAGTGCAAGAGACCCTTATTTATTACATGATACTGGCTACTTCACTGTGCTTTAAAAAACAGAACACGAGGTCCGCTTAGATGTGATCTGTACGCTGAAGCCAGAGGAACCTTGCAGAGGTGAAGCAGACTGCTCGTGGCTGGCTTGTATAGCGCAGCGAGACAGGTTACTGGAACGGGCTGCTTTGAGGCCTCCGGTCGTAACTTCCTTGAGTTTTTTCCATACCTAGTAAGGGGATACTCACGCAAGTCCTTTCTGGGTCATCTGTGGTAACGGCGCTAGTTGGTAACTGCAATCGGGAACGCAATGCAGCAAACGTAATGCAGCAAATGTCACGGGAAAATGCTTCTTTAACCTCCCCCCCCCCCCAAAAAAATGACAGTTCCACACTTCTCTTAATAGCCAATAGAGAAGGGGTGCACTCCTTAACAGACTCTGGCAGAGTAACCTACGCGATTAACGCTAAGCTGTCGCTGTCGGAAGAACCGAAATCCTAGTGGGGATGTGGTAGAGACGCTTTGGTCACCCTCGCTAACCTGTGAACTTAAGCCAGGTCTGAGCTGTCTTACAGCGTGAGCCTACGAGATTCTGTTGTATTGCACACACGCCAGTGTATTTTTATACTTTGGGAAGTTACGCTGACACTCACTGCATGTCCCCTGTCGACTCTACTGCTGGTTCGGTGCCTGTCATTTGTTGCTTCTGCCCCTGGCTTCCCCGGGGAAGGTGGGGAGGGCCTAGGGCTAGTTCCTCAGCTGATGTAAATTGATGTAGCTCCTATGGAGCCCTGCTGCTTTATGCTAACTGAGAACCTGGCCTTGGGCACCCGCCGAAATCCATAGAGTGCTTGTGTGCTGCATGCTCTGCTTGGGTAAAGAAATCATTACAGACCCATCAGTGTCGTGCTGAACTGTAGAAACAGTAAGTGTCAGCAGCTAGCGTCCAAGCATGCTGAAATACCGTTCTGCGACGATGCCTGTAAATAGGATAGGCTGAAACACCGGTCTTCTCTCTCGTGAGAATTTAGACGTGGTGACCTGTCTCCTAAGAAGAATTGAAAATTTTCAAGACCCTTTTTCTTATCATTTAAACAGAGTTGGTAGCTTGATATTTTTAAAAACTCTGCAGTCGGGTTTTTCCACCTCTTAGATACGAGACCGGTGCAGGATATAACAGTCTGGGGAGTTTTGTAACTTTTGGTAGTCGGTGTTAGCTACTGTTTGCTTCTGTGAAGTTAGCTGGCCCATCCACAATGCTGCGGGTGTGATACACTGATGTTTCTAGCGACCGTAACACACAGTTTCTGCTTTGCTGATGCATTCACAGAAATCCAGTCATGAGGAACACGTACGTGTTTTAGTGTGTCCTTTTGGTGTCGCTCCACACCAGGTGCTGTAACTGCTTCAGTCGTTCTTTAGTGTCTGAATTACTAACGGAGGCTTTAAAGGGAAATGCTGATGCTTCTGCCTTGTAGCACACCTTGGTTTTTCTAAAGGCTTTAAGTTCCTCCTTGCACTCTAATGAAAAGCTGCAGTTCGTTTAGGTAAGGCTTTCAACCTTTCTCTGTGCTGACATGGACTGTGGTGGTTCTTGTGCAGTTGCCAGAGGAAATCCTTGCCATGCACGATCCTTGTAGCCTCCCCAGAAAGTAATTTGTGGGAAACGCTGCTTTCTCAAGGTGGGATCAGATTTCTCCAACCTGGACAACGGAGACTTCCCACCGTGCTGTGCAAGCCGGAGGGGAGGCTCGGGGCAAAATCTGCCGCTGGCCTAACTCCATGAGGGAGAACTTGGCCCTCTTGATTTCCAGACTATTCCTATAGGAACAACTTTTTATAACTTTTTTTTTCATAATCCGTTTCTCAGATTCCTGTAGCCTATGCATTTTTCATCTAAAATTGTTGCAGCTCTGGCCTGATGACAGAAATGTACTGTTTTCAGGACAGCACCTCTGTGTACCTCCGACACTTGTGTGACTGTAGTGTAGTCAGGTACTCAAGTACTTCCCTGAATGTGGGGCTGAGCATACTTACCAAGCCCCTGCCATAATTTTGGGATGGGACTGTGCTTCAAACCTGAACAATCTGGAGATGGTTCCTGGCAATGGACTTGGCAAAACCAAATAGGAGCAGCAGATAGCCTTCTGGTGCTTGCCTCTCGTTTGGTAGATGGCCACATGCATGCCTCATACACATGCCGTTGTGTTACTTGCTCATCCTCAACCCCCCCAGGAGCTGGGACCATCTGTCTGGGCTCTGTTTCTGTTTATTTCAAGCTACTTCTGAAAACCAGATGAAAAACTCTTTTCCAGTTTCCTTTCTACGTAACAGTTTCCAGTCCGATGCGACTGGTCTGGCCATCAAGGGCCACGCTTAGTCCCAAAGCAATCCTTGAGCTGTAACACATGGCTATAACCTGAGCTGTAACACATGTCAGGGCCTGGCCCAACACCCGGTAAAAGAGGGGTTCGTTGATGTCTGAAGGGTCTGACTTGGTTCTGAAGGCTGTTGTGCTGGGAGTCGTGGTGGTGCCTGGGTCCGAGATACCTGCGTGTGGGTAAAGGCTAAGCACGCAGCATTCTGCAAGAGCGCCCGTGTGAAGTAACCCAAACGGGACACCTGCAACCATACCCCTCAGCCATGCGCATTCTGAAAAAATGAAGCTTAAAGGCTCCAAACCGCTGTGTGGCTACAGACCATCACCTTGACTACCTTATGTGGTTGGTCGTTCAGTAGTTCTGCCCCCTCGGTTTTTCTTTTTGCTTTGCTTGTCATAGGCTGGAGTAGAGCCCAGCCTTGAGGTTTAATTTCTTTATAATTCCATAATCCATCTGCATGCCCACCCACCAGAGCAGGTTGCTGGTGTCGGCTCTCCCAGCCTTTGATTTTGGGTTTTCTTTTTTCCATTTTGAGTTCAATTATTGCTAACTTTTTTGTTTTTTGTTCTTTTTTTAACTTGCAGTGCAAGCTTCACATAAAGCCTGTCAAGCCAAGGATGTTCCTGCATTCACCTGCTTTTGCAGTAATGTGTCTCTGCCATCTATTTTCTTTCTTTTTTTTCTTTTTTTTTTTCCATTTTTTAACACAAATAACTATTAACTCATCTAATAACATAGTGGGAACAAGAAGGAAGAAGGATTGGGTACAGGACTATGCAACTGGAAGTTCAGGGGTGGGTGGAGGAGCAAGGTATCATTATACCATTTATTTTTTTCATCAAAACCAACAGCAGTAAATCATTCTTGGCCCCCAAATTTGAACTGCGAGTCAGGGCTGGACGTCAGCAGCTTGGATGAGCATCATTGACTGGATCAGGTCCTCGGTGCTGATGGCTTGCCCAGCTCTCGGAGGGCTGGCTGCAGTAGCCCTGGGCTGAAGGGGTCCCTGGGTCGGCAGAAACCTCCTCGGGGAATTACTGCTGTACGAGAGTCAGAGCCCAGTCCCCGGTGCGGCTAAACCCTGGAGTTTAGTCTGACCCATATTCCTTCAGTAGCTAATGTGTTAGAGCAACACCAGTCCCGCTGTGGGGGAGAGGGAGGCGGGTATGTGTGTGTAGATAACAAAACTTTAACTGACCTTGCATGCCATTACATTTGCATGATATTTTTTATTAGTTCCTGTTTTTGTTGTCTGACTTGATCATACTAGTTGGCTTGGGTTTATTGTCACGTGCTGGCGTGTTTTTACAGCCACCCTTCCAGTTCAGTGTAGTAGCTACCTGCTGAATGCTGCGGTGGGAACCGAACGGCGCTGCAGGTGCCTGGGAGAAGGACCATTTCTCTTGACTGCTTTCCGTGCATTACTTGCCTGACCATAACCCTTGAAACCTCACGCAAAATAGTACCTGGTTTCAAATGTGCGTGATCTTAGCAAGACTTAGCAGCCCGTAGGGAATCATATGCCTGGGTAGAGGGGAAGACATAGCCTTCAACATCCTCTTAGAGCCTTCAGGAGGGTTCCTGTACTCATTTAAATACAGCCTTGCAAAGCTGCGGGATCCAGAAATTCATGTCAAGGGAGAGAGGGCAGCTGCACATACATCCTCCGCGTTCCCCACTGGCCCTCCTGCCCCAGGGACCGTGTTCCATTCGGATGTCCCTTGAACATGGAAAGGAGGTTTAGCGTAAGCCAGGCCTCGCTCTGTGGCCAGCACAGTGCGGAAATTGGTCTGTTTAATGTGTATTGTCTATGCCATTGCTTTTCGGACAGAGTCTTTCCCTTCCTTCCCAAGAAGTGGTGAGCCATGCTTACCTCATGACTTCTGGATTTCTTTCTCTTCTGCTGATGTACAGCCAGCATTTCCACTGCTCCTAGCTAGGTAGTCTCCTCTTTCTTTGCTTTAAAGCGCTCTTAAAAATAACTCTCTCCGCCGAAGTCTTGCGCACTGCAGTTCTCTGCTTGTTTCTGGGATGGAATTTCTTGCCTCTCCGGAGAAAAAAAATAAAGGCAGAATCATCACCTTTTCTGAAGTGTTGGATTGGGAAACGTGTTTAGGGCTTAGCTGTTGGGTCGTCTTGCTTTTTAACCCTCACTGCTTAAACATGGCTTTGGGGAGAGAGTGTCTAAATACAATCTCTTGAACAGACAGGAAAAATTGATTGGAGATAAATAAGCTGGAAATAAAGTAGTTGAGCCTTTTCCTTTTTTTTGGGGGGGGGGAGGGCTTGTTGGGTTTTGTTTTTTTTTTTTTTTTTTTTAAAAAAAAAAACTCGCACCTCCTGGTCTTGCCCACCACGATGCACTTTGTCAGGTTAAATAGGTTGACTAGGGAGTTGTTTGGAAAAATGAAACTCTGGTTCTTGTAGCTTCTGGCAAACCCAGCTTTAAAATCTTGAGTTACCAAGGAAGAAATTTGGGGTTTGGCACGGGTTTTTTACAGTCACATCATAGCTACATCACTGGATGCTTGTGACGGTGTGCTTTGCTTCAGCTGTCTCTGTGCATGTCCTCTTTTTCATCACCAGCATTTTGTGCCAAGTAGAAAACTTAATTTTAACATTTATTTGTCCTGCTTCATTTAGCAGCCCTTCAAGGGATGTTTGGCAGGGGGCTATAATTTTTTTTTTTTTCTTGGTAGAAAGCTGTGGCCAAGTCCATTAATGTATTTTGGGTTGGGTTTCTTTCTCCAGCAAAAAGCAAGCTGTTTTGGAAAAACTGGGAATAAACCATAAGCTTGCAAAAGCTCAAGGTACTGGCTTGTGCTTTTGCCAAAAGAGAAGTTAATGACTCCTTTTCTCCTTAAACCCCTGGGCCATGTTTAGCTTGTTAGTGCTGCACTTCTTTCTTTTCTTCACTTAGGCCTTTTTTCACAGCAGCCCCTGATTCTGCATGGAGTAAATGATACGCTCACATCTAGTTGGGTGTGCTCTCACCTTTGCATGGAAGTACAGTAGCAAGAGGCTCACCCTTTCTGCCTCGCTGCTGGTACAAAACCAGTTGTGTTTTTCTGGGGGCGCTCTTTAAGTCCGCTTACTTACAAGTGGCATTGTTAAAACTGCTTTAAAACTTTCTGCAATAATCTGCTTTTGCTGAGCTGTTAAAAAGAAGCCATAGGGAACGCAATAGCCTTGAATGCCTAAAGGAACCCTGCGCAGCTTCTCTGGGTGCTTGATGCTAGCAAGCCAGCCGGTGAAACTGTGGGCGGGCGGTTGTACGGGCAAAAAGCCTTGAGAGGCACCGCAGCCTTCCACGTGCGTTAGAGGGCAATGAGAACTAGCTGATAACGCTGCATGTTCCTGACAAGGTGGATTTCAAACCTTAGAATAATGTAAAGGAGCAAGAAAGCGCACTGAAATGTGTGTTCCTGGGATGACGGTGTTCCCGGGGCATGGAACGAACTGCCAGAATGGGAGAACAACCAAAATCCAGGTTGCTGAGAGGGGCCGGGGTTGCTCTGTAGAGGTGGGCACGTGTGCGTCCGGCAGTCAGCCAAAAAGGTGGGGATCAATAAGGGTGTGCTCCCCCAAAACCTCGCTGGGGTTGCACAGTTAGGTTCCGGGAGGGCAGGGAGCAGGAAGGCGCCCTTTGAGCTCCTGGCCGTTATGTGCATGGCCTCGCATCTCCTCTGGCGTGTGGTGCTGCCGGGGAGTGGGGGGAGAGCAGCGACTGGCACCCACCCCGGGCTCCTCTGCAGCCTGAGAAGTGCAACTCGTGTCACCCCTCTGTGTGCTTTTGATAGCTTGAAAACCCCATCGAGGAGCTTGGTATCTTTGTGTCTCTCTTTAAGCATGTCTTTATTTAACATGACCAGTGTTTCTCCAGGTAGCTCTCGCTCTGCTTCTCCTAAAACGTCCCGGTGAGAGTGGAAGTGTCTTCTTGTGTGTGATCATATCAGATATGTCCATGTGCATCCATTTGCCCTTCTGAGGTGTTAGAGGAGTGCAGATTTGTCTCTTCTCCGAGGACCCTGGTTGCATTTGCAGTATACGCTATCCATGGCGCTCACATCGGCGTGTATCAGCGTGGAACTGTACAAATATGAAGGGTTTTTTAAGTAACGGAAAATAAAGCTGTGAACAGCAGTGAATATTGTATTTGTATACATTTTTAATATCCTGATTGCCTTAAACTGTAGATGTAGACCTTTATTACCTTGCTATTTGAAAATAACCCATGTTTGTAACTGTGTAACCTCCATACAGTGTTAATGCAAATTATATGTATGCATCTGTTAGATATTGTCACTTTATTTGATGTTAAAATATTTCCGGTTTTGAATTACAAATTGAATAATAACCTTAAAGCATAAGCTCAGTTATTTCTTGTATATGCTTTTGGTTACATATACAAATAGTGCCAACACTTGAAGCGGGGAGAGGAAATATATTTTTACCCAAACGCTTTGGTCTTCGCGTGGCCTCTGTGACTTTGCTTTGCTGTTGCCATTTTGCGACAGCATGGCAGGAGGGGGTGAGGAAACGCCAGGTTTCCTGACAGGTCCTTTTGTGCCTTTGAGGTGCCTCTGGAGGTCTGTGCTGCTGTTGGTCAGTCGCTTTTTGTGGCGGTTGTGAGCTTGTTCTTCAAATCAGTCGCTGTCTCAAAGAGGTCCAGGCCTCTCGGGTGTAGTTGGTTTATATGACACCTCCCCAGTGCACTTATCCCTTCATGGCTTACTTTGTTCAAAATGTTGTTCCTCCTTTTTTTTTTTTTTCCCCCGCTCTCACTTTTTCATTTCAATTCTGAACCTCTGTCTCTGTTCTTTTCTGTTTTTCTCTTTTTCTGTAGCTTCTTCTTTATGTAACCGTCATCTTGCCAAAAGCCCCCACACCCTCTCTCCCAGCGAACAGTAGGGCACTGGAAGAGCCTGCAGCTACGGGCACCCCCGCCAGGAGAAGAGCCATCTCATTCTTCCATCACGTCTGCCCTTCTCTCCTTCCCTTTTTGTTTTTCACCTGTGCGTCTGAGGGTGCGCTGTGCTGTGTGTCTCTGTGCGGGATCTGTCTGCTCCCAACGCGTCTCCAACAGAATTGAGGCTTCCGAACATGGCAGAGGTAACGGCTGGAGGAGAGAGCTTGGCCATGATGTGAGATATTGCACTGGGTTAGGGTGTTGGGTTTTTTCCTCCCTTCCCTCCGTCTTTCCTTTTGCCATAATATGCACGTCTCGCTGCTGACACATAGAACAACAGACTGGGGATGAGGGTGAGCGTGCACAGCTGGAGGACTTCGTTTCTGCTTCTAAAGATAAAGCCTGGCTGCTTTGGACACCACCACTTCATCACAAGTACACCCTGTGCTCCTCTGACACGTGCTGAAAAGAAGTCCTTAGACCTAGGTGACTTGTGGTTTTTAGTACGCAGTCACCCGAAGCGGAGGTGGCTGAGGTTGCGTGCTGTTGCACTGATGGAGCCTGCTGGGGATGGTCAAGGCCTTACTATTTTCTGGCCGCGCTGCCTCTGTATGACCAAAGTAGGTATCTCTTGTTGTACAACTGAGCTGCACTGACTTGGACTTGGATCGAGGGCTTCATTTTATCTCCGTGAAGCCTGATTACTGATTATTTTTTAACAGTTTTGAATGTGGGAGTAGTGGTTTCAGTTTATAACTCGTTTACTTTGGATGTTAATTCAGTCAAAAAGCTTGAAAAGTGCCAAAGTATTGCTGAAGGTAAAAAAAACCAACAAACCAAAGCTTGTTAACTTAGTGTGTAGTGACCTCTAGCTGGTTTGGGATGATGGGAGGAGACAGCCTGATCCTCTCGGGATGTTTTTCATGTCGGGTGATGCGCCTTTTTTTTTTTTTCCCCTCTTCAAACCGAATACTAGTGATTTGCTCTCATCTGTGAACCTTAATCAAGGAATTCATCTCTTTTACCCTGCAGTGGAAAAGGCACTCTTGAATCGCCTAGATTTGCCTCTTCCCATCTGTGTGTAAAGCACAAGCTGCCAAGGGGCTCTGATGGGCTTTTTCAGAAGCACAATATTTTCCGGCACTCTTCCGTGGCAGGCTCATAGCCCAGGGAGCTCCCTCCAGCCAGGCGGCTGTTTCTCTAAAGCGGTGGAAAAACTGCAACCACCTAAGCGACTTTTATAGATGCAATCTGAAAGATTATTGAATATTGGCCTTGTGTCTCTGCTGTAGCGATTTACCTGCTGGGTAAACGCAGTCGCTGACCATTGCCCAAACCGAAGGGAGATGAGCGTTTGCAGCAATGGAGCTTAGGACAGAATTTGTGTTAATACCAAAACCGGAGCCTGCTCTCCAGGCTTGACGGGGCTCGGGTGATACCTGCAGAGGCTTTACCTCTGCTTACTGCGAGATAGCCAGATGTAGAAAACCTGTCACGTTCAGCCTTCTGAGGACAAAACAGAGTCACTAATGCCTCCTGGGTTGAGGCCTTGAGGGTACTGCTGGCGTCAGCCTTGCCTGTGTTAATTCTTCTCTTATTCTGCAGAACTCCATGGGTGCTTTGCGAACTGGCAAGAGGTTGTGCCACTTGCAGGAGGGAAAACTTCTCGTTCCGATAGGGCAAGCGCTCTGGGTGCACCGGGCCATCCATACCTCACAAAAAGTGATGGGTTGAGCAACCTGTTTCCTGAAATCAGTCATTACCTTTGTAGCCAGGGGTTGCTGTGGGATTGGGACATGCTGCTCCTTGAGCCGCCCCTATTATGCAAGGCGAGTGTCCTCTCTGGCCCGGGGCTCTCCGCACGTGAAGGCGGTCACTGTTAACTGAGAAAATGTCTTGCCCATTAAAATGCCCAGTTTGAGTGCTGTGTCTTTTCTTTTCAGTGTTGGTGCCTAGGCCAGTCTGCAGCGTCAGGGACCACTGCCTTGGGCACCGGGGCTTTGCTCAGCTGTGCACCCCCCTCTGTGGTAGCCTCCAGCTTGCCAAAATACCCTACTGGTTACTGGCCCAGAGGCCAGCTCACCCGCCGGATGGCTCCTGCAGCATCCCACGTGGTGAGACCCTCTCCACTGCCCCTGTTTCAGGGAAGGAATCCTCTTATGTTTCTCTCATTCCCTGGACTTTTCTTTTTATTAAAAATCATAGTATGGTTTTATATGGTGGTAGTAGGAGTCTAGCCTGTAAAATCCTATCGCTGCTATTGCCTCTCTCTTGAAATAGTCACTTGTTACTATTTATTTCACTGTTGTGGACAGGCACAGAGCTATGCTGCCGGGCTCTACCTCATGCCACGTCACCCATGTTGCGCTGATAGTGGTGGTTTAGGACCCAGGCTCAGTCGTGGGTGGCTGGGCATCAATTACTGCAAGTAAGAAGGAAAAAAACCTAGGTGGTGGTGGTGGGTTTATCCTGGATCTAAAGAGTGGCTATCAAGTGCTACTAACCCCATCATCTTACCCATTTAGCTGTGCCCTGTGACTCTCTGGAATCTTGTGTGTGACAGTAGGAAGTCACGACCAAATCTGCAGGTTGGCAATGCTGAAGAAGCATCCTGATGGACTCCTGTCCACCAGCTCAGCCCTGGGCTTTTCAAGGAGCTCTGGAGACCTCTGCTTTTAGGGCATTTCGTCTGCCCTTCGCGAGTGCTGGGCTGTGCTGGAGCAGGTTTTTCTTCATCAGCTGGAGGGGCTCGGGGCTAGGTAAGCCACCAGCAGTGCTACTGCATCAAGAAGGTTTGAAGAGGGGCAGAACCCCTTTTGTTGGTTGACTTCTTTTTTTAAATAGCTTTATTTAAAGAGCAGCAGATAGGCACAAATCGAATGCCAACGCTTACATGAACTGCCTTTATTTTGCAGCTCTAGAGTTTTGCTGTGCTGGTGCCTTGAGTCCTGCATGCAGCTCGGGACTTCATGTCTCCAGAAGGACATAGCGGAGTTAGAGAAGGGCACTTAAGGTAAACAGGATGGAGCAGCAGCTTGCCAGGTGAGAGCGCAAAGGCTTGGAGAGGGAAAGGCTGAGGTGAGAGGGAGGATCAGCCCCGCTGTGCGCTGGAGGTTGCAGCAGATGTCCTCTAGAGGTCCCTTGCAGCCTAAATTTATTTGTGATTCTATGTTTAAAAGTCTGCTAAGCTGTGATGGCGGTGGATGCTGACCTGCTAGTTATCCAGTTGGTGCCACTGGAACCAGAGGGGCTCTCAGCTAGAAGGAAATAAGCTCAAAACATGAAGTAACTTTCTTACAGAGTGGGTAGTAGGCTTCTGGGATTTGTTTGCCCTGGGCTGTTGAGGCAAATAGTATCAGCAGAAGGTTTGGGGGTTTGTTTTGGGATGTTGTGTGTAGTTTGTGGGTTTTTTGGGTTTTTGTTAAGGTACATTCATGGGGAACAGAGCTATAATGAATTTGGGGGGGTGGATGACACTACAGTGAAACATCTGCCATCTGTGACCCGGTGGTGGTGGATACTGGGGCAGAGGGAGGGGATCAGAGCGTGGAAAGCACGCACAGGCACTGCACGGGGTGTTTGTAGCGAGACGTGCGTGTTGGACGAGGGGCCGGGAGCTGAGCTGAGGGAGTGCTGCCAAGGCTGTCCCACACCTCGGTGCTGGGGCGGAGCGATGGCCCTTGGGCTCGCTGCCGCCATCGCGTGCAGCTGCTAGGGGAAGAGGTGTCAACGTGGGGAGGGGACAGCAGTGTGAAACGTGTTGTTGGAGAGCCCAGAGAGGTTATTTGTCACTTGGTGTCACCAAATGTCCCCAGCAGAGCTGGGAAAGCTGCTTCATCCACAAGACTGGGTGAGTGCCCAGGTTTAAAATCATGCTTGTGGGCTTAATCCTCCTGTCAGTGCTGGAGAGTAAAAATGAACTTCAAGAAACTCCTGACATCCAGAGCTAGGAACAACTTCCAGGTTGGAGGTGTCCCGTGGCACGGGCTGGGGGGGTGCAGTGCCGCGCTGCTGTCGGCACCTGGGGCTGGGGCGTAGCGCGCTGGCCAGAGGGGACTGAGGTGTTGGCCTACCAACTGTCTGAGGAATGAGCGTCTCCCCAGTGTTCAGTACCTGCAGGTCTCGTGTAAGAGAGAAATACTTGATGCATGGTCTCCTGGGTTAAGCAGGGTGAGGGAGGCGCATCAGTATCTCTCTGAGGCGGTGTGGTGGAGAAAATCACAGAGGTTACTGCTGTCGTGTCTTCAAAGCGAGCCCTTCTGGGGCGTTGAAGGAAGATGGGGTGTTGCAGAGAGTGAACGCTGCACAGCAAGTAAAGGTGAGCTGGGATTATTGCGGGAAGGCATTTGAAACAGGTAGCAGTGCTCTGCTGAAAGACGGCTGCCGTGCTCTCGGGTGCTCTTTGGGGCTTGGGGGACTGTGCTGAGTAATACATGATGGTTTTATGAATGCAGTAGTTTTATCCCAGGGCTATTTGGGGATAAATTGCAACGAGCCTGCAATTTGGTTTCCCTTCCGGCCAGCCATTCACCTGACCCGTGTACTCTGCTGGGCTCCTGCCTTCCCTGCTCTGCGCCCCTGCTGGAGCGGGCAGACCCCATGCTCGGCATCTTTGGCAGGTCCGTGGCGTGAAGCAGTGGGGTGCTATGAAGCCTGTGGGAAAGCCCCGTGAATGTGAGGAGTCACGGGCATTGGGGGATATTCTCCTGTGGGTAACAGGGAGCCCTGGCAGCGCTGCAGGACAGCGTACGGCTCAGCCAGCTACCCTAGGAGTGAGGCAGTGGTATGGGTAGGGGCCGCAGCTGGACTGCATCATCGCCTGGGGTTTTTTGTGGGGAGGAAATGTGGGAAGTGGGAAATGGTTAGTTCTCTCTGGCAATGCAGGTTATTTCCAAATCAGCTGGACCTTGCTACATGGGGGAGCTGATGGTGCTGAGATGTGCCTCGTTTTCAACGGCAAGCCTGTCTTTGAGCATCACCTCTTTAGCCACAAACACCGTAAATCTGTACGCCAGTGCAGCCAGCACTGCAGACCTGTGTTCCCTGGGCTTCTTACTGGCCCCAGCTGGCCTGGGACGCCGGTGGCCAAAGCAGCAGGAGGAGAGCTGCAAAGCTGCTGATGGCCTCGTGACGTTGCTGCGGTCCCCTGTGGAGGTGCGTGTGCCAGCCCTGGCCCCCGAGACGCTGGCCGGCCAGTCCCCAAAGCACAACTCTCCCCCAGCCAAGTCGACACCTGCACTTGGGGCCTGGGTGGTTTGGCAAGTTCATCTTCTGTATCCTGCTGTATCCGTGCACCTCGATGGTGCATCCAGGCTCTTGGGTGTATCAGGGTACCACAGGCACAACCGGGCCTTTCCTTGGTGGCTGTGTTCCGGGGGGGGGCGTTGAGAGGGTGTGTTGGAAACCAGTGTGTTCACAGCAGAGGCAGAGAGGAAGACAAGGGACAAGTTCAAGAGGTGCCGTGTGCAGTTGCAGAGACTGGGTTTTTCCTTTTGCATCCCTAAGAGCAAAAGGCAACGGGATGCTGCTGGGCAACGCAGCCGGAGAGCTGGCCCACAAGTGTCCTAGGCCCTACGTGAGGACAGCCGGGCAGCAGCCTGTCAGCAGGACCCTGCAGAGGTAGGTCTGTGTAAGGGGAGGAGCAGGTTTTGTCTGTCCAAACCTTGTTTATTGTCGGTGGAATTGCCTGTATCCAGGCAAAACATAATGGGTGTGGATTTGTGTGTGGTGCCAACAAAATGAAAAGGCAATGTGTCAAACTGGGGCTGGGGGAGTGCCCGAGTGTTTGGGACTCGGGAGCGTGGAGGCTCCCTTGCTGGCCAGGGGGTTTTTGAGTCCTGCCCCTTTGGGTCTTTGCCTCGCGGGTGCGTGCTGAGTCGGGGCTGTGGTTTGGCTGGCTTTGTGCAGCACTGGCTGGCTGGGAAGGTTTCTGGGCAGTGACCCTTCCCGGCATCGCACTTAGTCCAGGCAGAGCCAGAAGTAATGCGGCCTTCACTGAGCACAGCCCTGAAGGCGGTTGATGATGCTGTAAAATTAACTGTGTGACTCTCACAAGCTGCTTCTCGCCCCCCTACCTACCCCCTTTGCTGCGAGGAACAAAGCTGTTGCTTTTCCCCAAAGCAACAACAAAAAAAGAGGTTCCTCTCCTCCGGCGCGCCTGGGGCCGAGGCAAGCTGCCAGCTCCGTCACCGCAGAGCTCTCCTAGCGGGGCTGGCACGAGCTGGGGACGTGCCGGGGAGGGGGGCAGCGTGGGACCTGCTCTTGTCCTGTCGCTTTTGGGGAGGAGAAAACGGTGAGAAGGAAAGCTCTTGCCTTCTCGCACAGCGGCTCGCAGCCGTGGCTGCAGCACATCTGCTGGAGAACTGCTCCGGCAGCACCTAAATCTCTCCTCACGCCCCGCTTCCCTCCCTTCTGTTCCAGCCGGGCCCCTGCCAGCTGGCACAAGCCAACGCCTTCCTTTTCCCAGCCCTCTGCCAACTCCTCTCCTTGCGCGCGTCTGGAAACGGGCTTGGGCCGCAACCCTCACGAGCGCCCGTGTGCCGGTGCTGCCAAACGGGGTACGGGGGAACGCGTCCTTTAAATGGGGAGGGAAGAGCGCGCGGAGGGGGAGCAGCCAGTGGAAGGGGAGGCTGAGATTTATCGCCGTGGGGTGACTGCGCAGGCGGTCTGGTCCCCATCCTCTCTTCTCCCCCCACCACGTGTCTCATAGCGTTGGAAGCCAACTCAAATAAGCTGTAGTCCCACAAAACCCTCTCCAGTTCTGTACCGTGCAGGCCAATATGGTCACAAGAGTTAGGAGGGCCCTGGCTCACCTCTCTCTGACTGCGTACGCAGCCGCCGCTCCGAGCAGCGGGCGCGGGCACAGGCTCCCTTCTGTGCAGAAACCACGGGCGCCTGGCTTGGCTGTCAAGGGGTGTGAAAATTACCTGGCTCTCATCTTCCCTGTGCTAACGGCGCTGTATCTGGCGTTGGGAATTGGGACAGTTATTTTTATTTCGAGCTGTTATGCTGTGTAATTCAACTGAAAAAGATAACGGGCGCCTTGAAGCAGGGATCGTGGAAATCCTGCGGCGATGGGGTATTTCGCTGGGGA
Source organism: Egretta garzetta (assembly GCF_000687185.1). Lineage (NCBI taxonomy): Eukaryota > Metazoa > Chordata > Aves > Pelecaniformes > Ardeidae > Egretta > Egretta garzetta. The sequence goes on from NW_009260130.1 coordinate 377,311, forward strand.
AGCCCCGAGACTGCCCAGCAGCCAGGCTGGAGAAAACTTAAGCGTCGGGAAGAGGGAAGAGGACTGGCTATGCCACAAGGATGGCAGGAGGGGCTGGAAGGGAAGGCGGGCGCGCACCCCTCGGAGGAACGCGGCCTCCGGAGGTGGTTTCCAGGAGGCGGGCAGGAAGAGAGCTGAAACCCAAGCGAAGTTTGTGACCGTGGGCTGTGCACAACAGAGAGGGTGCACCTCAGAGGACGTGAGGCAGGAGGGGCCGACGCCTCCCGAAGTGTGCACGAGGTGAAAATTATCGTGAAGAAGGCGAGGTTACAGAACAGAATCCATTCTGTAACCTGTGAGCTTACAGAAAAGAGCAGAAACGAAGTCTGTCCTGAGCTCTCATTATCAGATGTGGTGGTCAGTGGACGGGCTGTCAGGCAAGCAGGCGAACGTGACCCTTGGAGGGGGTGTTCAGAACATCCAAAAGGAGACGGTTACAGGACGGGGGAGATGAAGCAGCGTCCCAGGCGCGCACCCAGTGGCCCGTACTCTGCCTGGAAGGGGACCAGCCTGGAGCGCCAGAGCTGGGGCTAAAGCTGCAACCGCTGCAGAGGCCGTGAGTTTATTTTGTGCAACTCTCCCAGGACCCCTAAAGCCACTTCCTCAGAGGTCGGGGACGGGGCAGCTCCCTTGCAGCCTCTGGGTAAAACTGATCCTGGACTCGGGTGAAAAATCACAGAACGAGACTCGGATTCCAGGACAACTTTCTTTATTGCTACCAGAAGGCTTTCATCAGTACAATGGCTCCAAATACGATACCTTCCTCAGGGCTGTGGAGAGAGCTTACAATTGGGACAGGTCATTCTGAGAAACAGAGGTGTAACATTTAAGAGACGAGTTTTTAAAGGTTTTACTCTTAGTTAGAAGTTACATGAACACAAAACTTGAGGGTTGGGGTCTTTTGGTTTGGTTTTGTGGCTGGTAATTACACACCTTTCAAACCTCAGGCGTACGTAGCTGCCCCAGCACTGTGGTGCTGGTCACCTGCTGAGCCTGTAAACATAGGGGGAAAAACCAGACTCTGCAGAATGTAAGGTGTACGCTTGATGTCGAGAGTCAAGCAGTGGTGAAAATCCACACTGAATGCAACACTCCTTGGTACAAACAAGGGAAAAAACACAGTTTTTGTTCAGGTCATACAAAATCCATTAACTGCTTTCTGTGTTTGAAAACACCAACGTGGAGAAGCCGCTGTGTAAGGTACAGCGCCCGGGGCCGGCTGCCCCAGCGTTCGTTCGGAGCGGGCTTCGCGCTCCTGTGGTTATTACTTAAGTGTGGAGCAGCTCGCAAGGGTTGGGTTTGGTTTTTTTCCTGACTAACCTTGTATTTAAATCCAGTTTTTAAATATTACCACATTGAAACACCAAAGAGCTAACAAAACAAAAAAGGTCTTTTTCTTTAGAAAGGAAAAAGAAAGCTGGCGTGAGGGTCAGGTAGTACGGAACATCATGCACGAGACTTGCTGAGAATCAAAAGAGGAGGAAGCAGAAGAAGAGCAAGGAGCGGATGGAAATCAGCTCAGAGAGGTGTTAGGTTGGCTGGGAAACCTGGAACAACTCTGCAGGACTGACGCGAGCTCTCGGACATGAGAATGGGTTACAATACACAGGAGCAGAAAAACAGTGGAACTGACAACACTAGAAAGAAACAATTTTTTGCTACTTTTTTTGTTTGGTTTTTGGGTCTTTTTTTAGATTTTTATACTTTTTTGTGTTTTTAAGTGCTTAAATAGTGGAACTATAATTAGCCGCACAAGAAAAAAAATTGAAAAAAGGGTTGGGATTTTTTTTTTCTGTTTTTTTTTTTTTTGGCTCCCTTCAGTTCAGCCTGACAAGGTATGGCCCCTTCTTCCCCCACTGAGAACACAGGATGCCAGGTTGTGCACGGTTTCTAGAGGAGCTGCGGTAGAGCAGGTGGTGGGCACTCACAGCTACATAACAGACACTGGCTGCAACGGTGGGCAAGGGGAAACGTTGCCCTCCTGCCTGGAGACGTCAGCGCCACAAACAGAGCCCATGTTGTCGAGGGCCACTACCTCTGGAGCAACGTCTTCGTTGTAGAGACGCTTGATGCCGTCGTAGAAGTCGTCCACTTCCATCTCTTCCACTTTACGCTTGGCAGAGGCTTGCTTGCAACCGCTGGGAGCTGGCAGACGCTGGTAGAGCGCGGCTGTACCTGTGACTGGCACTTCTGGCCTGCCGTTGTCCTTGGAGAAACCCGGCCCTGGGACAGAGGAGGGCTGGCATTTGAACGCTCCTCTGTTACAGGTCACCAGGGTATGCTGGAGGGGACTGTAGACATATACAGAATTGGGCAGCAGAGAAGACTGCAGGGTGGAAAGGAGATGTGCCACAAGCTCCCGGCAGTGGATCAGCTGCGAGCTATCCATCTGGAGTGGGAAGACAAGCAAAGACACGGGCGTTGCGGGATCGCTGCCACGGAGAGGGGAGGCTGCCAGCCAGGGCAGGGCCGGGGCTCTGAGCACACTGGGTATTTCACTGTGTATTTCTCGCAGCTTTCCCACCCTTGTCAGACCACCCCATACGCTTAGAAGGAATGGCTGAGCAGCTAACTAGGATTTTCTCCCCAGTCTGCTATTTTTTTCCCTGGTACAGAGGACGCCCGTGTATGTCAGGGCGCACAGGTCCTCCCTGCGTCACCTCCTGGATGAAGTCAAGACCAAGACTTGGCAGAACTGTCCCAAGGGACTGTCCCTTCAGGCTGAAGCACACCCATCCTCGCAAAAGCGTTAACTGCAGGCGGAGATCAGCAGCTAGGGATCTGAAAGCCCCGGCTGGCTTGGATTGCTGGCGTGCTGAGCAAGACGCAGCCTCCTGCGGCCCCCGGCCCCTCCCTGCTGCGGTGTGCGGTGCCGGCACCCCCTCACCTGTGCCTTCTGGAGCAGCTCGATGATGAGAGCCAGCCAGTCGGGGAGCAGCTTCTCCAGCTCCAGGCTGACGATGGCCAGCGCCAGCATGGAGCCCTTGAACTGCAGCAGCTGGTAACAGGCCATGCAGTGCAGCAGCTGCTTGGTGAGCGCCGCCACGTGCTGAGAGGGACTCAGCTTGGGCAGGATGGTCAGTAGCTGAGGCCTGTTGGACACCGCAACTGCGTGGAACTGGGGGGGGAAACAAGCACATGAGGCGGCCGCTGTCACCGACGGGCAACCCCATAAGCAAAGCCAGGACAGACCTCAAGAACAGCATGCGACACGTCTTTAACGCACCGGGATCCTCCAGCTTAACCTTCAAGGCAATTTCCGCACCATGGGGCAAAAAAACCCCACCCAGTGCGTTGAACCTGCCAAGGGCTTGGTGCAGCCTTTCTGGCCGGACCTGCCATCGTACGCATCACCTGCCTGGGGACGAGGCTTCTCGGGGCTCTGTGAAAAGCTATCCCCTTCCACCCTTCTCTCTCAACAACACAGGTTTGGCAGTTCAGGTTTCCTAGACAAAAACTCCTTCTGGAGCAAGCAGAGAGGGTGAAATTTAACAGAGAACCTCAGGATGCTTTCCTTTCCTTTGTCTTATCCATGAATCCGGTTCTCTGGCTGTGCCTTTCTGTAGCAGGCCCGGAGCGCAGCCATTGCCCAGCATCAGTGCTTTGCCTCCATGGCTCCGCTGGCTGCTTGGCGTTCAGCTTTGAGCCAGACCACTAGCAATTAAGGCTTAGGGGCAAGGTTTTCAGGAGCTGGGAGTCTTGGTGTGTGGTTTAACGTGCCTCAAAACAGGTCAGATGGCAGGCCCACAGTTGGGAAATGGCACCTGAAGTCACAAGTCTTCTCAAACTCTCTGGCAAGGCTTTTTCTTTTAGGAACTACTTGTACGGAGGAATTACAAATACATCCCGAGGTCTTCGCTCCCCTACAGGTGGAGTTTTTGTCTCTGTACCTTCTCTACACCAACAGACACCAGAAAGAATGTAAATAGCCCCTTACTTACAATATGAAGGAAATCCAGTGGCGTTGCCATGTGAAGATCCCAGTTCAGTTTATCCAGGATAATCTTCTCCATTCTGCGAATTTCAGCTGGAGAACAACCACAAAAGCTATCCCGAGCCAACACCTTCAGTACTGGAATCCTCTACAAAAGCCAACGCACAAAAGAAACAAGAGAACCGATCATTATAGAAATCCCACCAACGCTTCGCGCCTGTCCTGGCAAGCGTCAGCCACCGCGTGCAAGCAAAGGCAGGACGGGGAGAGTTTTATGCTAAGGCAATGCTAAGGCAGCAAGAAGAAAAAAAAATTACCTCGTCTTCCTCAATGGTCTTTGCAGCAAGGAAGAAGCAGCTGATTGCAATACAGTTCAAGTACTTTGGACGGGCCTGGGTACAGAAGAGCAGAGAAGTCTCTGTGTCAATGTGATGCCAAAATTATGCATAATCCTTTCTGGTTGGACAGCCTGAGCCCCAGGGTCTCAGCTGCCCATGCAATGCATTCTGGATCAGCAGGCTGACCTCCAACTACGCCCGGCGGTGGCAAGCTGGGCCGAGCAAAAATCCATGCCCCGTGACGTCGGGCAGAACAGCGACCTGCCAGCCCCACGATCGTAACTGGCACCCGCTGATGCGCAGCGCTGGAGAGAAAAGAGCTCGTTTTTAGGCAGCGCAGTAGAAATAGGAAGGAGAAAATCGGAAGGGAGGGATTGTCACCTGGCAAAAAAATGCTGCCATTCCCCCTGCTTCAGCAGAGCTCTGCCGTTAGCGCTGCTGGGGGTCAGACACGGAACAGGAAGGAAAAGAAGAGAATTAAAAAGCGCTGTCCTTGCCTCGGGAAGTGTAAAACACCCGTAAAAATCACCACTCGTGTCATTTCACACTGCAGTTCTCAAAACTGTGGCTCAGGGATTATCCAGGGAGAGCTGGTCCCTTCTGCACTGAGTTGTTTTAGGCAAGGTAAGTGAAATTAGGAGGGGAAAAGGTGATTTTTCCTCCCCCTCCCCCAATGCATCAAAATCTCTCTTATGGGCCTCGGTGGGGGGCGAGGGGGGAAGCAGGCTGCCCGGGCTGGAAGCATTCAGATGGTCCCTGTGGTGGCCCCAGACCATGCGCACGCTTGGAACATGGCGCATCCGCTGGATTTTGTGCTTAGCAGCCACCTTTGTCACTTTGACCATCTGACAAAGGGCTTGGCTTGAGCATCAGTGTGAAAACCACAGGACACGGCCACCTTCTCCTTGGTGGCTGGGGGCTAGGAACTGCCGAGGCACCGTTTCTAAACCTGGTCGCAGCTGCGTGGGAGATGCTGAAAGCAAAGGTAAGTGAAAATCCTGCACTGAAAATGTGTAAGGCTCCTTACAACCTGAACTGTTGCTGTCGTGTCTTCTCGCTGGGTAAATTTTAGCGGATGCAGCAGAGCTATGGGGTGGTCAAAGGGTGAGATGCTGCACGTTACGTTCATGTAATGAGCTGTCAAGAAATGCAGAACATTGTTTCCAGAAAGCTACAGGAGAGGAACACTGTCCAAAGGGAAGAGCTTTACCCACATTCAGCCTCAGTTCCTTACAAAGGACCACGCTACGCTAGAGCTTTGGTGTTCTGGTGCCACTCAAATGTCAACTTAAATAGGTGCAGAGAACCCACACTTGGGGGCGGGGGTGTGCGTGCACACCTCTGTGCGTTCCCTTAGGGCAAGACTGGAACTTGACGGTGCAGGCAGGTTCAAAGAGAACTGTCGGCTTAGCCCAAAATAACGTACAGCGAAGGACACCACCTGCGTCGTATTCAGGGAAAAGCCGGTGGCTGGAGCAGGTTCCTACTGCCAGGGAAGCTGACTCTCCCCTGTATTTTCCCCGTTACTTTTAACAGTGATGTGGTCTTTTTCCCGAGTGCATCCCCGATAGAGCCTGACCTGGGAGGAACAGCTCTTGTCTTTCACAGAATCACTTTGGTTGGAAAAGACCCTTGAGGTCATCAAGTTCAACCTTTAACATACCCCTGCCATCCCACCACTGAACCCTGTCCCTAAGCACCTCATCTATCCTTCTTTTAAATACCTCCAGGGATGGGGACTCGACCACCTCCCTGGGCAGCCCCTTCCAGAGCCTGACAGCCCTTTCGGTGAAGGTTTTCACCAAGGGCGTGTTAAAAACCAGTCGCCCACCCTGCTCTCCTCCAGGAGCTTCTACCTGCCTGGCCGGCTCCTCGCCCACAGGCAAGTGCGGCCCGGAGGGGCTGTAAGTGCCGCTCCATTGAGGTTAACGAGCGCTGGGCCGTGGGTTACGCCAAGCGCTGCTGGCTGGGCACCCACCTTTGGGGTGGCCGGTCGAGCCATTTCAAAGCATGTTCACGGTGAAGGCAAGGGACTCATCGTCTCAATAATAAAATCCCCCCCCCACTAGCACCTGGTAAAAAAACCCAGGAGTTAAGCTGCATCGGAGGGAAACTGGGGGAGGGAGCACAAAGCCCTGAGCTGTTTGAACAGTGCGCACCCAGACAAAACACCTTTCCACATTCCTGGCCGCCGCCTGCGGCGCGCAGCGGACTCCTTCCTCACATTCTCATACTTTCCTTGCAGACTCCTTGGCTGCTGCAAATTACTGATGGAAAAACTGTACTTGTGGGCATTGGCTGTTGTGGGCTTTACATCTATTTCCCATCTCAGTATTTCAGTAAATGGGCTACTTTGAGAGCGCCTTCAAAGTAAAAACTTCCATGGCTTGTAATTAAAACATTGTCAATATTTATTAATATTTAAAGGGTAGGTTAATGGATGATGTCACTTGCATTCTACCAAACTAAGTCACGTGGAAATGCAAGGGCGCAGGCTTGAGAATACATTCTTCTGCTTACATCTCCTGATCTATTGCTTACCCAACAGCGCGGGTGATGAGATCAGATGCAGATGAGACAGCAGATTTGCTGAGCACAGGATGTAACTGGGCAGATAAGAGATTAAAAAAAAAAAAAAAAAAAAAAAATCCGACTGAGACGAAGACGAAAGATGATTCTGCCGCTGACTTCACAGCTCAAAGCCAGGGATTTTGGGTTGACCCAGGGTGTGTTCAGTCACTTGTGCGGGTGCAGGACACGGCCCAGGCACAGCCTTACTTGCTTCTGCGGCGGGCGTGCGGGGACGGGAGAGCAGCAGAGCCCGGTTGCAGGCAGCCCAAGTGCTGATTTTTAACTTGTCTTTTTTTCTTTAAACAGTTTCTATGGCATAACGGCCTTAAAACCACATGGGCGTACGTATGCTCCGTTCCGTCCGGCACAGCCGGAGCGGGACAGCCTGTCCCTTGGAGGGCCTGCATCCATGCTGGCTTGCCCCTCTCCCTCGCGTCTGTCTGACCTGATGGCGGTCTTAAGCTCCTGAGTCTGTCAGACTGGCCGCGGAGCAGGTTAGTAGTGAACTACTTCCCCGAAAAGCCATCACCTCTGGCTGTATCTTCTTCCCTTCGTTTATTTTTGGGTTTGTTTTGTTTTGTTTTCCCCATTTCCCTGCACTAGCGCACTTGCCAGGCCCAGACTTGTCCTCAACCATTTATTTGTTTCCTCCAGCTAGCTCACTGCTAGCAGGTGCTCCCAGCAGTTCTAGGTGGTACAAATGAGATGGAATGCAGCTAGAACACCAGAGAAATTAAGAGGTGAGCAGGGACTTTCCCTGACTTGTCTGTCAGAGGGCACTGGCCCTGGGTTTGTAACTGTGGGTGAGCAGGCGTTTCCTTTAGCTTTATGAGTCTGCCTGGGTTAAGGTAGAGACTGTTCTCTTTTTACCTAAATTCTAACCTCTATGCAGCCTCTTTATGTGATTGCTTAAAGGAACAGGTACTGTACTGAGGCAAATACACCATTCAAACCAGGCTGAGCACGACCCTGTAGCTGGAGAGGAAGGGTGCTGCTTTTCTCTCGGGTTAACAAACATTTCAACTCATGAGCTGAGGAAACGGGCAGAACAGGGGAAAGAGGGGAAAATACTCTCGGTGGGTACAAGCACCGGGTCAGTTCCCTGAGAACTGCGTGTTCTTGTTAAAGCGACGGCTGCTTTCACCAGGTGAAAAATGACTGCAGGAAGAATCTGCCCCCCAAAAGGTGCCAGTTCCACAACCTGACTTGAAGCTCCCGGAGCAGCGCAGGTACCATCCTATACCTGTGTGAGAGCGGAGGGGGGAAGTGAGCGTTTCCATACAGCCCCACCACTGGGACTGTACACAGGAATAGCCGAGTAGGTGGAATAAACCTAGTTCAGTTTATGTATTGGCAAATATTTACCTTTACTGCAGCTAAAAACCTGTCCAAAAGGCTGATGGCCAGGGCGAGCGTTTCTGGATAAAGGTGGAACTGGTATTTGAGCTTGGCCAGCCACTGGATGACCTCATCCCTCTGCTTTGGAGAAATGGCTACATCCTGTTGGAGAGAAAAACAAACTCTTCTTACCCACAGGCAGAGCGAGTCAGAAAAGCCCAAGTTACTTAGCATGGAAACGAAGCCCCCTTTGGAAAGGGGGGTGTGGGACTCGAACCAGCCCAAATCACCACTTGGTTCTTGCTGTTACCCCAGCCCAAGAACCCTGCCCTGGA
>NW_009260130.1:385875-391104 GCF_000687185.1 Egretta garzetta
ACAGCACCCTCAGATGTCACTCAGAAATTTGACTGCACAGTGGGGAGAAGAGGAAGGATGTCTTGTAGTTCTTGCGCGCCGGCAGGGTGTTCTCTGGCTTAGCTCCAAGAGATTTAATGGGGTTTTTTAGCCCCCTCAGAGCCATGTAGATACAGAGATGCCCAGCCTGAACCCAACCAGACGTGCTCTGGGAGCCAGGCAGGGGCGCAGCTCCTGAGGGGAGGGACGGAGTTGGTTGGTTGAGAGGAAAGGGTTATTTTTCCTTCAAATGACAGGAATATTTTTAGCTTAGTATATGTTAAAAAAGGAAAACTGTCAACAGCTTACGGAAGACCTTTAGCAGTGCAGTTAACTGCGAACTGGGGCAAAGCAGGTACAACTTCACCCCAAAAATGTTTTGTTTGGCTGGTGTTGGTTTTTTAACTTTTTGGCCCAGACGCCCCCATTGATCTGTGTGGACAACAGCTGAATTTCAACTGCACGTACAGATCAGACACTGACATAAAATCTTTCTCGCCGACTCTCTTCAGAAATCCTTACGGCTTTTCTAGAGCCTCTCCGTTCAACCAAGTAACTGTCTGCTCTCCCTTCAACGGGGGTCATCGACGCGGTTAGCAAGGATGTGTTTAGAAGCGAGAAACGGAACTAAATTTTTTTTCTGTTACGCTCAGCGTCCCTGTGCTCTTTTGGCTGCCGCTGAGGTGGGTTAAGAGAAAGAAACGGAACGAAATGCTGGCTGACCAGTTAGGGTGGGGAAGGAAGCTGAGGGCTCGCACGGGCGCACGTCACTGCGGGGCTGGGTTGTAGCTCTCCTCCCAGCAGTAACACAGGGGCGTGGGGGGGGCGGAGTAGCAGAATTTGAGAAAAGAACACCACCCACCATTGATGCAAAAATAAACCACTTTGGGCTCCTGCAGTACCTACCCTGTGCCTTACACAGACAGCCCTGTGCTGTGTCAGGGGCCTGCTGACTCCCCTGCCTTGGAGCGGAGAACGCGTCTGAGAGCAGAGCGCTGCACGGCGGGCAGAACTGTAACTGCCCCGCGGCCTCCAGCAGGACCCCGGCTTCCCCCCTCCCCTTGTGATGTGTGGCGTGATGCCTTTACTCTCTGCTTCCCTTCCTGGCTGGTGCTGAGCCCCACCTTCACCGCCCAGTGGGACAGAGAGGGCAGGGAAGGGCGGGAGCCCCTGGGGCTGAGTTCTGGGCTCAGTGAGAGTGGGGGCACAGCCGGTTACTGCTGCTCGCGGACACGCGGCCCGCCCAAATGCGGCCCAGTTCCCTTGGAAAAAGCACAACAGTAACAGTGCTGCCGTAGCAGGGGTCTTGCCCCCCGACGCTGCAAAGGCATCAGCAGGACTGGGTGTCTGATCCAGATGGGCCCCTGGTCTCAGCTGGCACCTCTGGATGCCACTTGACTATAGCATGGCTTTTTAAAAAAGTACCTACCTACCGTTTTTCAGGAGACAAGAGGAAATCCATTTCCTCTGCTCCAAGAAATAGCTGTTGTTTCTAAAATCGTTATTGCAATTTAAGGGTGAAATGTGAGCCCCACCAAGGGCCCTGCTTGTTCAACACGCGCTGGGTGTGTAATGAATGCATCACACAGCAGTAAGTTTATTAAATGCTCTGCTAAAAACAGCTTTCAGACAGTGGGGCAGGGACCTAGAATGTATCTGGGGAGAAAAAATGGGCAACGCTGTGTTAGTTACAGGCTGTCCTTACCCAGCCCTTGTGTAGCAAAGCAAGGCCTGCACAGCTGAACCTAAAACAGGCAGCAAAGGGAGGAGTGCTAGTTAAGGTGAAGTTCTGTATTGCTTTCTTCATTGCGCTTGTTTTTAAATGGAAGGAGGCAAAGCCATACGAGAGGGCTTCTCACCACAGCCAGGTTTGGACAATAGTGTGGAGTTAAAGGGTTTGAAGAAGCTTAAGGGATCATTTTGGACGTGCAGCACCTGGGTGAATCCAGCAGGTAAGCTCACCTGCTAAAAGCCAACCTGAAACCAAGCCATCAAACCACATAAACTTGATTTAAAAACCTGCCTCTGACTCCTCAACCACTGCCCTGCTCCTGCACCAGCTTTACCCGTGAAACCAGTGGGAAGGGGCCTGGGCCCTCGGCTGGCAAGGGGGGAGCCGCATCCCCGGGTTCCCTCCTGCAAGCACAACACCTGCTCTAGAGGAGGGGGCGCAAAAGGCACCTGCTGTGCTCCTTGCTGGGGAGGCAGGGCCGCCCCTCAGCACCACAGAGGGGACTCTGCCCATCCCCTTCCCCTCCCAGCAAACCCCACCCCTGCTAGATCCCTGCAGGCACGGGCACCAGCTTCACCAGCTCCCGGTGGTGGCCCTCCGGGCTCAGCGCCATGTTCCCTGTGCCTGCCAAAGAGAGAGGTGCGGCCTTCTCCTGAAGACAGCATGGTGGGAAGGGTAAGATCGTCTTTTCCGTGCTGCCTCTTGGTCTTCTGTCCTCCCCAGGCCTGTCCTGACACCTCCTCGCCCTTCGTGGGCAGCGTGAGGCCAAAAGGCAAAATTTCAGGCTCGGGAGTTAGCTTTAAAGGGCAAGGCCTAACATACGGAACAGCAGCTGTGAGCTCAGCCCGTGGTACCGCCTGTCCCTTCCGTGTGAAAAGGAAACAATGTTTAATCTAAACCACTGAAAACCAACAGTGCATCTAAGCAAGATATAAAATTAAAAAAAAAAACAAAACACCACAAAAGCAAGTACACATCTTTCACAGGTTGGGATTTCACAAAATAAGACAGAGGAAATTGATTCTTTTTTTTCCACATAGAGACTAAAATAAAATAATTTTTTAAGGTTTCCATTCCAGTACCTTAATTCCCCATTTCTACCACTGTCTGGTTCTTTTTCTGTTTCTGTACCTTCCCTCATGACTTACTTGTAGGAAAGGGAGATTGACCCACCCCAGCACCAAAGAATTAAGGCAAACCAAAGAAACTGCACACCTTGAGGGCAAGCAGGCAGGGAGCTGTTTCACTGCTTTCCCTATCAAGAAGGAAAACTCTTGTGACCAAACTGAAGTCCTTATGAGAAATTTTGAAGTGCATTGCAAAGAATTTTCATCCAACATTTGTCTTGGGAAATTGGGAAGATTCTAAGTTAATTCTACATAAAACTCTTGCTTTATTGCCCTATGTTCAGCTGTTCTTATGTTCATAATAAAATAAGCATCACAAACTACTTGAAAACTATGTTATTTTTTACCTTTCATAAAAACGGACCCATAGGATATTTACAGGAAATAAGGCAGAATTCAATTCCAAATACTCTGCTAATCTCAGCTGCTGCTAATTTTGATCAATTTCAATTCAGTTTATTCTTTAATGTAAAAAACAAAACAAAACAACAGATTATGACACTTCATACACACCACATTACCATAGCTAGTAAAGGGGAAGAGGGCTGCAAAGGTGAGTGGCAATGGACTTTAATGTGGATACCATGTAGTCCGTTACAAAATATGCTTCAAGAATTTTATCAAAATCCTGCAGAGAACTTTACCCAAACCTCAAGTAAAAAGGAAGAAAGAGGGGGCGGTGGGGGGGGAAAGGATAGATATGCACACACACAAAACCAGTATGTCAGTTTTCCTCTGAGTAAAACTGTTGCATTACTGAATCCCTTAAAAAAAAAATCTCAGTCATGTTTTTGTAAAAATGAATATTTTAAAATTTTTGTCCAGCTCCTTAGCCCTATATCTTCTTCCAACCCCTTTATCACTAGTTGAAGGGAGAATACAATCAGACTTCCCAGCTACTGATTTGCAGTAAATGCAGTCATTTGTAACACAAGTCAGATGCTTACTTTTACAATTCTGCCCCTACTGTTTGTTTATCTGGGGTCAGTGCAGAATCCTGAATGATCTGCTACCAGGATGGTAGAGGAAGAGGAAGAAAGCAAGAGCAGAGGCACCTTTATCCCTTGTTTCTTTCAAATCTTGCGAACCTTGGGCAGTCAGAAATGCAGCTGGGAACAGCACTTGCATGGATCAGCCAACACGTAATCCCAACATCATTCCAAAAAAACCAGTCAAGCAGTGAAAACAAGATGTAACTCTCCAGTGCCTAAAAGGTAGGACTAACATTGTGCACTAAATGTCTTTCTAGCACTAGTTTTTTAGGTTTTTTAGGGCTGCAGCTGACACATAAGCGCAATGCAGGATCAGCCAACACAGATAAAAAAAATCACTGGGAACCAACTTATGTACAGTAATGCAATAGTCCCATTGCTCATTTTAGTGACAAAGAAACCTCCAGGATCTCTCCATCCCCCGGTAAATTCTTCCTGGTGTCATCAAAAATGTTTTGGAAGCCTGGCTGTCCAAGAGAGCAGTTCTTCACTATGTTTCCATTGCAGTAATTTTTCTGACATTATGTGCTTTAGAGTTGCTCCTCAGCCTAAACATTTCTCCCTGAAGCTCTGACAGCTGTAGGACTACATCTCTTTTTTCCTCCACACTGTTTTCTTTCAGTTGTTCAAAGGCCATCTTCCTGTCCTTCACCACTTCTCTGATCTGGATATCTATTCAATATATCTGGATACCTATTTAATATCCAACCAACACATTTGTCTTCTTCCACAATAAGTTTTACCAGCTCAAAAAAAATGTTACTGTAATTTCTTTTGAAAATCAGCATTTTTCTTAAAACACTAAAACTTCATACTTTGCCCCATAGACCAGCATCATGAATTTTGCAGAACATTTAAGCGTATGAAAACGAATAGACATTTAGCCCTCACTGTTGACCAATACTGTGTCATATCACCCCCGAACCTTGAAAATGTGAACTATAAAATTAAAAATATAGACAATGAGTAAGACTAACCAATTGCTCTACTATTAAAAATATGTTGTCATTTTGAAACTAATCCCACAAGTTCTGATGCCCAAAGAGTCAATTTTTGAAAACATTCAGGGAAAGACCCACATTTTCCATTCCCTGGAGATCCCGTGTCACTCTCTCTTCTCATTCAGGTTAGAGGGGGCCCTGCCAAGTGCCCCACCTGTGTCTGGTAGCAGCACTGGAGCAGACTCCCATGCTTTGTTGTTTATACAACACACAGTGATCCCATGGCAGCAGAGCATCCTGGAGCCCAGCTGAACATCTGCATGTGTGTGCCTTCCCCTAAGGGAGGCTGAACCTTTTCCCAGCCACCAGCTCCAGCCCAGCGGGGGGAAAGGGGTGAGGGAGAGAGAGAGGCTGGCAGC
>NW_009260130.1:393829-394428 GCF_000687185.1 Egretta garzetta
CAAGGAGCTTCCCCCACCAACCCCCCCGCCCTCGTCCCTCTCCCTCGAGGGTGCACCCGTGCCATCCTAGTAACACACAAGTAAGAAATGCAGCACTGTAAAATTAATTAAGCACTGAGGTTGCTGTTCCTTAGTTACATGAAATTAAAAGCAAAACGGAGGCACTACGGTGGCTGAAAGTAAAAAAAGTCCCTTTGGGCTGAAAAGCAAAAATTCCTCTTTGCTGCGGAGGTACTTTCCCACAGGCGTCGCCTTCTGCCGCTCCCCACGTCCGTGTGGGCCCAGCTCTTTGTTTTGTCCCCACAAATCCAGAACTTGTCGTCCCCCCCCGCCCCTGGGGAGGAAGAGCACGATAGCCGAGCCCCATGGCTTTAATTAGGGAAAAGTAGCCCAACCCAGCAGCGGCAGACTCGGCTTTCACGCAGGAGGTTGCTCCGAGGCAGAGCTAACAACCGCCCTCGGGACCGAAGGACAATCCCTCTCCTCTGGCTGGCGCTTTTCCCCTGCCCCGAGGGGCTTTTTTTGGAGGGGAGGCCAGACCAGAGCAAGGCACAACCTACAGCCCTGGCGGCCCACCCCAGCACCAAAGGTGAGCAGGC
>NW_009260130.1:394669-414264 GCF_000687185.1 Egretta garzetta
AGGACCTTGCACTTGGCCTTGTTGAACCTCATGAGGTTCACACAGGCCCACCTCTCCAGCCTGTCCAGGTCTCTTTGGATGACATCCCTTCCTTCTGGTGTGTCAACCTCACCACTCAGCTTGGTGTCATCCGCAAACTTGCTGAGGGTGCACTCTTCAGACCTGGTTTGCTATGCTGGAAACACCCCACGGAGCGCGGGCGGGACCCAGGACTGCCCGACGGAGTTCTACCGAGAGCGAAGAGAGGCCGCGCCGCCTCAGGGCAGCGTTTGCAAAGTGCCCTGCACGCCCACAGCCCTTTGCTGGCAGCTCTCCCTTCGTCTGCCCCGTGCTTGGGGCCGACAGCGCTGTGCAACGTGGCGGGCTGAACGCTCCCGCAGAGCGCGAGACCAACCGCTGCTCTCCGTCCTGCCCAGTCCTGCCTGCCACCTCCGTACAACAGCAGAAGAGGTTTCCGCAGCTCTTCCCTGGCTCCCGCCTGCGGAGCGCACAAACGCCCCCGTCCATCGGGAAGCCGGTGGGAGCGACGGCCGGAACGCTGCTCACGAGGAGCCCTGCCGGGATCGGCGCAGAATCAGAACGGGCCCACAATCGGAATCGGCCCGTCAGGTGTGCGAGCCTCTCAAAGCTGTTCCAAACCCACCTGCGAGTGACAGACCCGTGTCTTCTTTCCCAAGCGGAAGACGGGATGCTAATCCCACCTTCCCAGAGCACAGCGGCGTGCATAAACCCGTCGGGTTTGTTTCAGCGCGAACACAAATAAGGCACCTCGCAGAACGACGGAGCGAAGAGAATGTGCTTGGGGGACGAGTGGGGACGCGGAGGGATGTCAGCTTCTCTCTTTTCCTTGGGTAAAGCACGTTGAGCTGCTTCCTGCCGTTATTTGCATGATTCCTTATCAAGAAATATCGTGCCACCCTATCGATGAACATGCCTTGAAATGCTGTCAGCGAACGTCCCTGACCCGGCAACCCTGCCGCGGGGCACGCTGCTCGAGTCAGCAGGGCCGGAGGCTGCGACTCGGGCTCCAGGGGTCGAGCACAGTGCAAATCCTCTCTAAGAATACCTGAGGCTTCCAGAAAATGCAGTCTAAACAAAAAAAAAAAAAATATTATCTGTGAACTCAAACATGACTCAATTTTATTGCTGCCTAATCTAGGAAAAACACCTTAGCTGGCCATTTTTTTTTTTTCTTGAGTGTCTGCTGTCCCTGAGGGTGAAGTTTTGCTCTCTCCCCTATTTGTTTCTGCCTGCTACTGCTGTGGGCTCCTCCGGGAGCAACCAGGTGACCTGTATCAGGACCGGGAGGCTTCTGAAAAGGGCAGCTGTGACCACCACAGCCAAACCCCTCCTTCCTTGGGTCTCAGGGGAGCCTGTGCTACGCCAGAGCGACCCGTAACGGGCGCCCACTGGGTTGCTTCTCCCCTGGACCAGTTGGGAACTGGAGGTGCTCTCCCGATACCCTCCAGACACCAGGCGTTTTGGCAGGGTTTGCCTGCAGCGCAGCGGCGAGCCCAGGCAGCCTCTGCCATCTGCACCGTAACAACCACCGGGGCGGGAGAGGACTGCCTGGCAGAGCAGGAGAGCTGGATGCGTTAGCCAGCGTTTTACAGACACG
Organism: Egretta garzetta; assembly: GCF_000687185.1. Taxonomy (NCBI): domain Eukaryota; kingdom Metazoa; phylum Chordata; class Aves; order Pelecaniformes; family Ardeidae; genus Egretta; species Egretta garzetta. Next base: position 396,288 of record NW_009260130.1, read on the forward strand.
GTGACGCGGGCCCCGATTCGCCCGCAGGGTAACAGGCAGCGGGAGGTTAAAAGAGCGACCCAAGGTCGTGTGCTGAGACAGTGGAAAAAGTGGAGATAAACTGAGGTCTCCTGTTGCCTCAAGAGGTACAGGGAACAAACGGGAAGAGACAAAGAGCGAGCTACAACGGGCAAGAAAGGAAAAGTGATAGAAGCGACGCTGTTTCTGTATAAAATAAAATCAAATCTTGGCTTACACACCTCTCTGCTGCCAAGTTACTTGGTAACCTGCAAAAATCAACCTTTGACCAGTCCTTACTGCTTGATTTCTCAAGCCTGAATCACATGAAAACTTCTGAGTGTCATCTGCATATTGTATAACCCAAGGGGCAGGGGGGGGGAGAAAAGACCAAATACATTCAGAAGCCCAAGGAGGGTTCCAAACTCAGCCCACCTATTTTTTCAGGCTGAAAAGCCCCTGTGACACCTGGCTTTGATATATCGCAAACGCCCGGAGCCAGTGGCCTACATTTAAGGGGAGGGAAACTACAAGAAATACAAATGCTGGTAGGAAATGGGAGTTTTCAGACAGAAAGTAAAAAAGAAACAGAAAAAATCACACACGTTACCAGGACCGAAGTCCCCAACAGATTCTGCATCCTGTACTAAAAATTGAAGTCTTCCTGTTCCTGTAACTACGCGTTTCTTTCTTCCTTTCAAAGATTGCAACTCTGACACACATTCAGAAACTGGATTTGTTCCGGTTTCAAACATTAGAACCAAAAACATCTCCTAGAGAGTCAAAACGGAAAGTTTACTCCCGGAAAACAGTTACAGCGTACCTCCGGTCTGATCATTAGATTTTTTTGTAGACGCACTCAGATTTTCTGATTTGCAAACCAGATGACTTCATTAAAACCCCTTCCGTAGTCCGTCCACCTTTGCAGCGAGGCAGGGAAAGTCACACACGCTTCGGGTTGCCAGAGCCGCTACACAGACAGATGCAGATTTCCCAACTGCCACGGGAAATAAACAACAGCTCCACGCACCTGAGGCTTTAGGCTACTGCAGCTGTTTTCAAAAGAAGGCAGTAGATGTTGCGGAATCTGACCTTCCTCCAGGTATGGCAGAAAACGGGGTAATTCACACCCAACGCCTGCGACCGCGGCGTTGCCCAAATGGATGCTGCCCAAGCGGCGCTGGAGAACGCGACGGTTTGCAAAGTCGGGCGTCACGAACCGTAGGAACAGGGAGAAAGATGTGACTACAGACAGAGGGTCTCCAGCTGCACGGCGGCGCTGCAAGCGGGGAGGGCCCTAGAGCAGACAGCTGAGTTCACCCTCGCTTTTAAATCTGACGGTGGTACATTTTGCACATACGCAGACAGGGATTTATCCAATTCCATCATTATTTACCGCTAGAAAACATTTAATGCTATGGCATTCCAGCTGATAGAGCCGATGTCTGAACTGACAGGTAGGAAAGCATAAAGAAAAAGGTTACAGAGGCAACACCGGGGTGGGGGGGGAATTCCCAGAGTAGAAATCTTCGGGTGAGAAGCAGAGAGGGGCAGGAAACGCTCCCAAGCACGGACCTCAGCGATATTGTCGAAGCGCAGGGAAGGAGAGGGGAAGGGATCCTTCCTCAGCATGACACAATCGCACGCTAGCTGGACAAACTTGGTATTCGTCCAGGCCAGACCTGAGACTGTGCTGCCGAGCACAGCTTTACGCTGGCTTTAGCCACCAGGCTGTGTCTGTACCTGATCCTACTCCAACTTTTCACCGCAGGCAACAGAGCTGCCTCCCCGCTTTCGTGTTTGGCAGTCGGCCCCCTTAACTTCTCTTGAGTATTTAGCACGGAGGCCAGCACTGCGCGAGGTGCTGCAGACCTCAGCCGCGGTGATGTGAAGACCCCTGGGCAGCAGGACAACTGCTCCTCAGCAGAGGCATGGCTGAGGTTAGCCCTGCTGCTGCAGCAATGGCTCCAACGCGGCACAGGTGGGGAACCTCATCGTCAAAGGGCGACGCCGCCACCCTGCGAGGGAGGGATTGCTAGGAAGCCTGTCCGACGCAGGCGGTGGTGTCTGAGCCACCAGAATCAACTTCACCAAGGCTAAAACGCGAGCGCCTCGTCCCTGTGAAATCTTCACACAAGAATCTGGTTTGGTTACGCTCTCCCACTCCCTAACCTATCTCGTTATACTATAATCTTATCTCCCTACATTATAATCACTAACCCCGGGAATACTGCCAGCGTGGAATAGCAGGCTGGTTTACCATAAACCAGGGTCTTAAACTGTATGTGCCCGAAGACAGCCACAGCTACAATATACGCAACACCTCCGACACCCGGGTCACTTATTTGGAAACCGAAGTGTGGATTAACAAAGCGAATACCGAGCCCCTTAAAAACATATTTGTTCCTACACAACAACAGCAGTTTCTTGTCCGCCAGAGAGGAAAAAACAAACCCCACACTTTAGCTTTGACAACAGCTGACGTACTTGGGTGAACGTTTTATGTGAATCAGACCGGATCTGAGCCCACTAGCGAGGTTCTTTCTGCCCAACTCAGCAAGGAAGTACCAGAAACTCTACAATACCTGTCCTCACGTTTCACATTTTGTTTTGAACACAACTTTGTGGAGTCCACAGGCATTTCTGAGTGCACACGCTAGGCAGGCGCCTCCTCCGCAAGCCGCACAAATGCAATTGGGGCTGGGTAAGGCCGTGAGCGACCTGGCCCAACCCAGCTGGCCCTGCTGCAAAACTTGAGCGGGAGGTTGGACTACGGACCAGTGCGGTCCCTTCCACCCTGAATTCTCCTCCAGTCCCATGAGAACGCTCCTCACCAGAACAGCCCAGCGCCTGGCTCTGCTTCCCTCGACACGAGTCTGCACCCTGCTCCATAAACAGTCCTCTTACAGTCAGGGGGGCTCTTCCTGAAGGAGACAGTGCCTTGCCAAGTCAGACCTCGTCTGGCTTCAGCTGATTGAGCTGCAGCCTGCCCTGCAGATCGGGGCGGATTTACACCAGGGGGGAATCTGGCTCAGGATGGGAAAAGGCGGTGACGCCAGGCTGTCGCTGCGAATGCGCTGTTCCGGGGGAGGCCTGAGCTAAGCCGGCGGCAACGGCTCACGCGAGAAGACGTCGCTTCGTGTGGAAAGCAACCAGCACTACAACGCTGTTATCAGTGAGCTTAGTCCAAGAAAAGGAAGCTGCTTTTAAGAACTGTTGCAGAGTCGGTGCCCCCTAGAAACAGGCGTTAATTACCCACACGGTTTGTAAAATGAACTTAAGGCAATATACGCACGTGCTTTCACACGCAACAGCAGCGATCTAACGTTGTGTGCTGTACGGCGGATGCTGTACCCCTGATTGCAGGTATGTCCCTCTGATAAAGAAGTAATCATTTACTTCAGAGGCTGATTTCCCAGGTCTCAGCAGAAGGTATCGTCTCATGCAACAGCTTCAGTTGTTCACAGAAAACCAGACCAGAGGACAGTCTCATGCCTTTACTAAGATGGAAGATGTGAAGAAGAAACATTACCTGATTGGGCTGAATTTTCGGCACATGTGCTTTCCACATTTGAGCTTCCCTAGAGATTGCCGTCTCCAGAAGGAGAGACAACCTCTGGCTCTCCAGGGGTCCTGAAAACTTCATGGTAACCCTTGGATCCACCTGCCACCCAGCTGGATACAGCTACCTGCAAAACCAAAGACAGCCTGGTGAAAAACTGAGCCATGCCTGTCCGGTAAACTGAGCAAAAGAAAGCACAAAGGTGACAAAAGCTGCACAAAACCGGAGTAACACAGACAGCGACTGGGTACTTGGCAATCAGTAAACTGAGCAAAAGAAAGCACAAAGGTGACGAAAGCTGCACAAAACCAGCCCAGACTCATCAGTAACACAGACAGCGACTGGGTACTTGGCAATCCTACCCAAGGAACCCCAACCCGGTCGGCTCAGATTCAGATGAAGCTGGGCCAAAACCGTCGACAGGTCTCCAACACCTCCATGGGCCAGAGAGTCCTGCCACCTCGATGCCTTCTGCTTCTTGGTTTTGTAGGCGATCAGGCAAGACCTCTCCCACTTCAGCAGCACTGAAAGTTGGGCTGTTTTACAAAAAATACTTGAGAAGAGGGAGGAGGTGTCTGGCAAATATAAAAGGGGATTTCAGTGAGTTGGTTGCCCTGGCCCAAATCTCGCTGCAGTTAAAACCCGTCTACCTGTGACTTCAAGGGAAGTTAAGGCTGACATTGAAATATTTTTCAAAACTCCCAGCCTTGGGAGTCTGGCTGGTGCCAGCCTTACCCCAGTACTCTCAGCAGCAACAAGAAGTTCCGTGCAACACCGAGGAATGCTTGTGTGAGAATTTAAATGATTTCCAAGCCGAAGCCTGACAAAAAGATCAATGTTTTCCCTCTCCGCACAGTCTGGTTTGCAGCTTCTCACAGAAGCTGTGCCCCGGTTCATGTGCAATGCAAAATGAACCAGGGAGTTCAGGAAGGTTCCCCTCGGGTCGAATCACTCTGAAAATACGTTAGATCCACAAAAGTTGAGGGCACATCTCTAATTTTAGATGGGAAATGTGTTTTAAAAGAGGAGGAAAAGCAGCGGACCTAGCGAGAGCTTTTGCAAAGCATGGAACGATGACAAGACAGGTAAGCGACGGTGAAAATTTCTGCAAGGCCGAGGGTACTCAGAAACACCTGCTTCTGCTGGCAGAAGCGACAATAAAAAAGCGTGCCATCTAAAGCAAAACACCTTGCTGTAGGCAAAAACAGAAGAAAGGGGTCCCCCTGGCCCTAGTGTGGCCTCACTAGCAGGAACAGTGTCAAGAAACATGTACATTTGAAACGAAAAACAAAGCAGAAGCAAGATTTATTTTTTTTTTTTTTAAACGACGACAGACTCCACCACCTGCTTTCAGATGGAGAAGACGGCCTGATTGAAAAGGTTATTCAAAGTGTTCTAATACCGCCTACCATTCCTCTGGCCGCAAATTTCTTGGCAGTATTGAATCACTTAGGCAAAACAATTCAGCCCTGAAGGGTAAATCCCTGGGAAAGTTATTTAAACTTCCAATTGCTTCTGTGAGCTCTTGTGAAATCTGCAACAGGTGGATATTGGCCAAACGCTAGCTGGGCTATTTAATAAAGACCGGCTGGTTACTACCGCAGTTTATGCTGTATTTACAGGGAATAAGGCAACATGTTGAATCAGAAAATAAACAAAATTGACCGTGAAAACAAGCAGTTTGTTATAAATAATAACAACAGCAGCTCTGAACAAAGGAAGATTCCCAGTGCTAAGGGAAAGGGTAGAACAAATATTTTTCTTTATCAGCCTACAGGAGTTTTTAATGGGTGCGATTCACACAGAACCTGCACGAGGCATAAAACCGCACTCGAGTCCCACTTACAGCCACGCGGGTTTTAAGTGGCAAATAAACGCCCAGCCTCTCGGTCCTGAACAGAAACCCCTTTTATGCTGGATTTTTATAAAACAAATGCTTCCCCACGAACAAAGGGGAGGCTGTCCTGGCTTGGCGCACCCCTACACAAGGTTTCCAGCCCGTCAGTGTAACGACCCAAGGTGATGGGGGCCATATGGGGATTTTTTTTTCTCCGTGATTCCTGCAAGGGCTCAAAATGCTCTGCAGCATCTCTCAAAATCTCTTCCCATCCGCCCCCAAATGGCTGAGTATCACTGTGGACTGAAAAAGCCCTGTTAAAAGTTCCCCACTTGACGAGAGGGAAATTCTGCCTGGGAATAGGTGAAACCACACTCCTCTGAACAGAAAACCGTGGCTTGAACTGCAGCTTATTTATGTGCATTTACTTGGTTTTGCATGTCTTCTTTAAGCCTCGGGATGATGCTGATGACACTCATACCACTGTGAACCGGGCTGCCGGTGAAGGGGAAACAGGGATGCACATTGACAGCCTCCCTCCCCAGCTCATTCCCCCGGGGGCTTCATTAGCATCTCATTATCCTCCCATCAGAGGCTCCAGGTTTCCGTGTGGGCCGGGCTGGTTCCCAAAGGCCAGATCACCCACCATTTCCAGAGCCACCTAAAGCCCTGGGAAATGAGGACAGCAGCAATGAGGGAACCGATGGAAAAAAGCAATTCAAATTGTGGGTGCAGGGGGAGTATTTTGTCCCCTCTGGCGTGCGGGGGGAGCAGCCAGCAGACAGGGCTTGAGCTAGGGGACCCCGCACCGGGGAGCGTAGCCTTCCCGCCTTGCAACTCAACAGCCCCAGAAAAGGGGGATCCCAAGGCCCGTGCAGAGCAGAAGATGGATTTGTTCGGTTGGGTTTTTTTAATTTATTTATGATTTAACTGAGCCTGCAGATCGTCAGTCCCCCTGCAAGGGACATTTTTAGTGAGCAGTGACAGCAACTCTTCTTGAGCTGCCAAGGGGAAAAGAGAGGGGAAAAAAAACAACCTTTCCTTTCTGAACTAGGGAGGTAATTCAGTGAGGGCTGAGGCACAATAACCTTTATAAGGAAAAAAAAAGAAGAGGCATGACGTGCTTGAAAGTTTCCCTTGGAGCAACAGTGGTGCGCAGACTTTTCCAGCACGGAGAGCATGCCAGGCAACTCGCCAGGCACCCTGAGGGCTGAAACGAGTTTGCATCTAAATTTGCATAGCTCTTAATCAGATAAATGCCTGCCATTTAAAAAAAAAAAACCAAAAACGACAGCATGCTCTACATGTATGCAGCGCTTCACAAAACACCAGGGAGCCACTGCAGGAGAGGATGAGAAATGGATGGCTGGCAGAGTTTCCTGAAATCCCGTGTGTGGAAGTCGGGTAAAGACCACGGAGGGACTGGACTCTTTTCCCTCTGCTTGGAAGGAGATAGTAAAACCTGAGCATCGCAGAAAAGCAACGTCAAGACTCGCAGCAGCAGTGAAGATACTCGTCAGCATAGCAGGTATCTCTGCAGAGAACAGCAGTACCAACAGGGGGGCTGAGCCTGCCCCTGACAGCAAAGATTTGCTCCAGCCAAAAACTCCTATGAATATTTCTGCAGCTGAGCCCAAGAGACCCACGGCTGGAGGAACTGCCCAAGCTGTGACAGTCACCATAAACCAGCTCACCCTAGCTTTCTGTTTCCCTGATTTAAAATTAAACTTGAGCTCCAGGGTGGTGGAGTTGTGGGTTGTTTTATTTTTTCCCCCTGTGGTCACTTTGGGAGTTTTTAAACCACTGTTCAAACAGTTCCTTAAAGTTTCTTAATCTTCACTGGAAGGCCAACTGGCTACACCAAACCTTCCTAAAGATCAGCTGGGAAGTTAGTGAAGGAGAAGTGAGCCAAGTCAACGCATTGGCTTTGTTTTGACGTCTCCTGTAAGCAAGGTCACAAGCTGCAGGCTGAAGCTTGCTCTGCAATTAGCGAGTCAAAACCTTGGTGTGAGGCTTTCACTTGTGAGAGGCATTAAAAATCGCCTGCTTATCCATTAAAAACACCCCGGCGTGGTCTGTAAAATGTAACCCATCTCATGACGATCTCTTTTTGATCCAAGTTTGTAGCTAACTTTACTTAAAGAGGTACTTTCAGTTTTCCTAGAGAAGTTTTACGCTGGTAAGTGCTGCAGGCTACGGTTTTCACGAGCGCTTTCGCGTTTGCGGTAATTGGGGCCGACAGCTACCCTAGCCAGAAGCACTGCTGGCTTTTGGGGGGAGCGTGTGTATTTGTGTAGGATGCAAAATATTTTATTTTTTTTTTTTAAGGCTTTTTAATCACTTGCACTGACAATAAAAAGTGCCTCCTGCAGACAAAAGATGCAGTTAGAGGACCATATTATCCACTGGCAGAATCATAGAATCACGGAATCATTTAGGTTGGAAAAGACCTTTAAGATCGTCAAGCCCAACCGTTCCCCTAACCCTGCCATTAACAACAAGCTCTTAACACAGTTCCTGATTTTCCCCTGCCTCCAGCTGCACTTCAGCTGTGCTAATACAACTGCACTGTAAATAGGATCACTGAAATCATTCAGGGCAGTAATAAAAACCTCTTTTGTTTTGGTTGTGGGTTGGTTTTGGGGTTGGTTTTGGTTTGGTTTGTTAAATATAGGTCACTTCACAAACAATTAACAAGATTTCTAGGACTAGAGGCAGCCTAAAACCCGCTGTCTTTATTTTATGCATAAATCCAGGTGGGTATTCTGGACGAGAGGGGTAATTCCAATGGAGCTTCACCACCACAGGCATTTCTGCAGATCCTTGTAAGTATTTTCAGCGACCAGCAGCCAAATCTGCTTCAGCTTTAGCAGGCAATAATAGAATCTTACAGATGACCTGAAAACAAGACTTTCTGGGCGGGGGAGGAAGGCAAAGCAGAAGGAATAGAGGAAGGCGACTGAATTCCTCGGAGCTCCAGCCAGCCATCTGTGATTTCAAATGATCAAAACGCAGTTTGCACTGCTAGAAGAAATTGCCTGACTGCAAGTTGTTTGCAGGTGTGGGGGGGGGGGGGGGGGAGGTGGAGCGTGTGGGATGGATGTTAATTTTAGTATCTGGGGCTTTCTCTTAGCTTAACTCTTTCCTCACCCCATGTCAGTAAAGCAGTCTGGAAATTTATGCCAGACAGAGGTAAACTCCTACAGCGTTGCTTACATCTGAGAAGAAAAAAGCAGCAGGCATAAACTACTTTTACAATTTTACATTATTTCTGTGCCCGTAACAGCTGCAAGAGAACGATGTTTCTGTGGTTCAGACAGCAAAACTTCCTGTGAATGCCTCACTGCTGGAAGTCAGTGCCTAGCTTTTTGTCTTTTCTACTTGCCAAAGTGCAACCTGATGTGATAGCGATAAGCAGAGGATGGGCGTGGGTTAAGATCAACTGGTTTGAGTTGTGGAAAGTAAATCATGTTACAGCCCGGTCAGTGGAAGTAGCTTGACAGAGTTGTGAGACAATATATGATCTTTTTCAAGTTAATGATTGGGAAAAAGATGCCCGGGGATACAGTTTCACATTTCAACGTCGAAATAAGCAAGTGCATTCGAAGCGAGGAACTTCCATGGAATGAAATACTAACACAGGTTAAAATAAGAATGTGTTCCCCCATGGGAAATGCATTAGTAGCAAACGCAAACATACCACAGGTACGCATATGGTATTGCACCTTTAACGAGCAGCATGTTTGACTTGTGTATAAGCCAGGCCTAAATTCGGAAAGAGGTAATTTTATTCAGGCTGGGAAATGAAGAGGGCCCTTGCCGTTTGCCTGTGTGACTCACCCAGAACTCACTCCCACAACCTGCTACAAAGGCAAGCCTGTGAGATATTTTGGCAGCACCGTTCGGGCAGCCTCACGTACATCACACACTAGCCGCTGCTTTTCCTCCACCCAGATTTTTTTTTCCTGGGAGCGCAAATAAAGTTGACCTCATTTTAGTGCCGGTTTTCCAAACTGAAGGATTTTTTTCCAAATATTTTAAAGAAACCTGCCAGTTAAAAAACACAGGCCTGCAACTGCAAAAAGAGAAAGCCGAGCAATGTTTTGATGGGAGGGAAGGGAGGCGTTTGAAGCCTGTTTTGAGACCGAGAAATCCCAGGGCCTGGTTAGCAACTAGGGAGGAGGAGCAGGAGCCCTCTGGAGAGGGCTGCTTCATGACCAGCAGCAGTACACTCCTCTCACCACCGTCTTCCAGGTCTGTTCTGTTCAAGAAGGAAAGCTCAGATGGAATTTGTCCCTGCGCCGTAAACACTTTTAGATTCATACAGCAATGTGGTAGTAGAAAACATAAAACATCTTCGGTTCTTCACAGTATTCCCTAAGGGTAGCAAAAAAAAATCATCAAGAAAACATAAAAGCCTGAGCCTTTCTTTTTTTTTACAGCAGCCACCGCTTTGTAAAATCTACGCCTGCAGCCCAGCCTTTTCTCTCCCATGCCCGGGGACTGTAAACCAGACTGGTTCTAAGGAATCTCTGCTGCACTTCGTTCCCCAAGCCTCACGACTGACACCAGGGCTTTGCTATTTAAGGGAAGCTTAAATGGTATTTTGCAAAGTAGGGACTTTTAAAAAGCAAGGTGGAAGATGAACTCCCGACTGAACTTTCAGACAATGTCACCATTCTTCCCTCCTGGCGAGGCAGGCACGCTTCCAGACCCATGCCTGCCCTACCCCCTTTTCTAATGGCTCCGGTTGGAAATGCCGGAGGAGGTTTGCATTTCCTTTTGGTCTCGGCAACTGCCAAGATGAGTCTGTCCAAGCAGCATTTGCCCAGAAAGGCCTTTGGTCACCAAGGGCTGAAATTTTCTGTGCCACAGCTCGCGAGTGATGCGGACAAGCTGTTTCAATCACAGCTCCTTTCCCTTCGAGGCAGTGTGTGGCAACGTACCAAGTAAACTGCGGATAAAAGGTAAACTCAGAATCCAGCCCTAGGAGACCGGCTCCAGCTGCAGAACGTATGCGTTTGATGCAGAGAGGAGATGAAACTCAATATACTTTCATGAGTTCTGCTTTGAGATTTTTGGTTTATTTGAACCTAAAAATCAAAGGAGAAGTTATTAACCGACAGAGGCTGTTTGCTTGCATGGATTAAATTAAGCAAAAACAAACCCCTTGCAAACCAAAACCTCTCTATGCCATTTTATGACCACTTGCCAAAGAAACGCTTACATTTTATACTCTTTCAACACTGTGGGCTCATCATCTGGCTGCTGATGTGCATGCAAGATGCCTCCTGAAGACGTAAACGCCTCGCGACGTTTATTAAAATCAGCCAAGGGACTCAGGTTAACATTTGGGTAGGACTGGGCCCTGCTATTGTTCGGCAGGCAGATCTCGGTGCTCAGAAACAGCCGTGCTGCCAGGTCAGGAATCAGAGCCTTTATCATGTGCACTGGGGTATCACATCAAGGGCAGACAGCCCTCATATGGGACAATTTGGGGTCATATGCCGAAAAGACAGTGCTACCTCCTTGTTCAGGACCGAAGCAAGAGACAGGTATAAAGCAACTACAAATGAGCGTTTGCTGAAATGCCACCCATTATTTTTATGCTGTTTCCAACCTAAATGATGGGTAAATCCAAGAAAGTAATGGCTGAGCCCTGTATGAAATTGTTTGTACGCAAGCAAAGGAATGAGCACAGCTCCTGGAGGCAACCAAGGTTTGGGCAGCAGTCTCTGGGTTCTGCTTTGGGACTTTCTGTATCTTTTGGGGACAAGGTCCAGGATCATCAGGGGACACCTGGGAACCCTCTGAGAAACTTGAGGGTGCTGTTGTGGCTAGGTAAGGACAAGGTAAGGGGAGCCACAAGGCCGTGGGCCTGAGAGAGCTCGAACAGCTTCTAACGAGCATGATCAGCTGCCCTTGGCCTTGCAGCTGCCCCTAGTTAGGGAGGGTCAAGCACCCTTTCAGCCAGTGCTTGGGTGAGGTCTATATAAGAGCTAGGCCCAAGGCAGTACTAATAAATGCAGAAGATTATGTAGGAGGCTGCTATGAGGGGACTAGCTCTGTTCCAGCATAAACAGTTGCAGATATGGTGGTAGCACACCGTGGGGTGGTTCCTCCAGAAGGCATTGGGAGGAGCTGCCCCTGCCAGGGTAGAGGTTTAGATACAGGCAGAACTTTGGGTGGTGGGTGCAGCCCTCCAAGCCCTAGGCTGCAGGGAGGTCCTGCAGGAGAAATGTTGTCTTGAAGGAGCTGTGGTGCCAAGTGAAAGAGTTACAGGAGGAAGTGAACGGGGCCTGCAGCATCAGGGAAGGTTGATGGGAGACAGACAGGACCTTTTTTAGGACTTGGCAGCTTGAAGAGCCTTCAGCCCCCATCTGCAGTAGAGAAACAGGCAGTGCCTACCCCCGCTATCAAGGTAAGCGAAATCTCTTGCGAGAAGAAGGGTGGAAGCTGGTGATTTCTGGCACTAAAAGGAAGGTTCTTACACCACCTAAGGGCTTACAACTGCAAAATAGGTTTACCACTCTCATGTTAAAAGAGTCAAATGTGCCTTAAAGCAGAAGATATGGGGCACCTGACCCTAAACCATGTAAGACCTCTAGGAAGAAGGCATGTGTGATTGTAAGGTGTGGTTCCTTGGGTAACCTGGGAGGAATGCAGAAGTCATCTGCACTGAGCAGTCAGGGATGAAGTTAGGAAAGCCAAAGAGCAGCTGGATTTGTATCTGGCAAGGGATGTCATAGACAAGAGGGGCTTCTATAAGTATATGGGTGACAAAAGGAAGACCAGGGAAAATCTGGGCACGCTAGTGAAAATAGGGGCTGTAGCAGCAGAGGTGGATTGAAAACCGGCTGAATGACTGTCTGGAGAGTGGTGATAGCGGCACAAAGTCTGGCTGGTGGTGATAACTAGTGTGTACCCAGGGTTCAATACAGGGTCCAGTACTGTTTAGTGTCTTCATTAATGATGTGGGATGTTCAGCAAGTTTGCAGGTGACATAAAATGGGGAGCAGAGGTTGGCATGCCAGAGGGTTGTGCTGCTATCCAGAGGGACCTAGACATGCTGGAAAAATGGGCTGACAGGAACCTCATGAAGGGTTAAACACTAAGTCTTGTACCTGGAGAGGACAACCCCAGGCACTAGTGTATGTTGGGGGGGTGTCTGGCTGGAAAGCAGCTTTGCAGAAAAGGCCCTAGGGGTCCTGGTGCACACCAAGCTGACCGTAAAGCAGCAGTGTGTCCTTGTGGCACAGAAAGCTAATGGTATCCTGGGCTGTATTAGGAGGAGTCCTGGCAGCAGATGGAGGGAGGTGATCCTTCCCCTCCACTCAGCACTGGTGAGGCCACACCTGAGTGCTGTGTCCTGTTTGGGGCTCCCCAGAATGAGAGGGACATGGACATACTGGAGCGAGTCCAGTCAAGAACCACAGATCTAATGAAGGGACTGGAGCATCTCCCTTATGAGGAAAGGCCGATAGAGTTGGGATTGTTCAGCCTGGAAAAAGTAGGCTTGGGGAGGGGGAATTTTATTAATATATGTTAATACCTGAAGGGAGGGTGCAAAGAAGATGGAGCCAGGCTCTTTTCAGTGGTGTTTAGTGACAGTACCAGAGGCAAGGGGCACAAACTGAAACACAGAATGTTCCCTCTGAACACCAGGATTGCTTCTTTACTGTGAGGGTGGCGGAGCACTGGCAGAGCTGGCCCAGAGAGGTTGTGCAGTTTCCATCCTTGGAGATACTGAAAAAGCATCTGGACATGGTACAGGGCAACTGGTTTTAGCTGGCCCTACTTGAGCAGAGGATTGGACAAGATGACCTTCAGAGGTCCCTTCCAGCCTCAACCACTCTGTGGTTTTAAGGGCTTTAGGCTCAAAGCAGCACAGTTGAGGGCTCAGCTGTAGGCCTAGAGCAGCTCATCAGTTCTTCAGGCAGCAAATGCTGAAAGCAGAGCAGGAAGGCTTTAAAAAAAAAAAAAAGGCAAACCAAACCTGGCATTATGTCATGTCTCGCTGCTAGTCTCCTAAAAGCAACACACGCAGAGTATGATTCATTTCTCCTGTCACCAATATAACTTGGTATAAATCAACAGTAACTTGAAGGAAGTCACTCGGAGGAAAATCAAGCTCACAAAGTATGAGGGTGAGCAGTAATTTCATAAAATAGGGCCAGAGGCTTTCAAGCTTATAAAAGCTAACTCTCTACAGGCCAGGGCCAACAGGCATTCAGAATCTAAAGCATCACGCACCACCGTTTGAGTAATATAATCCCCTGAAACCAAATAAATACAATGCCTCTATGGGCAAAAACACCGAAACAGGATTCGGCAGTAGTTCTTTTTGTCTTTTGGCAGTAGTCAGTCATTAACATAAATGAAGAGCAACAAAACCAAACAAGTTTATACCCAGTTCAACACCCACATCCAAAAAATGTCTAACTACAATGGCTTGATTCCTCTCGACAACAACAAAAGAGAATTTTATCTGAAAGCATAAATGCTCACCAAAGCCAATATTTTGCTTTGCACATGCTGATTGGCTTCAGGGTAAATTATCAGTGATTACAGCTAATATCAGGATACAGTGTGAGGCACTAAAAAGAGGTAATTATGAGGAAATGAGGAATTATCTGCTGTTGAAACAATAGATCGATTATGAGGTGCGGCACAGTAGCTGCAGAGCAGCATTCTTGGGCTCTGAGGGTACTGTCTCCTCTTTCTCATCAACCAAAGAGAACCCACAATTATAAAGCTTAATTATCCTCCAGGAGCTTGAGCTGACTAATTAGCCTCTTGTTGAGGCAATAAGGAAAAGGGCCCAAGTCCAATTGTCCACAAAAATAGGCTGGCACAGGCACGGTCCTGGCTCTTCCCTATGTACTCATCTCTCCTACCCAACCATCATGAATGTAGCAGCCTTGATATCCCCAGTTCTGGACAACCTAAAAAAAAAAAAAAACTGTCCTCAGCCTAAAATTAAAAAAAAAAAAAACAGGCAAGGAAAATTTTGGAGATGGGGGGACTGGTAAAGAGAAAACAGTATGTCTGAGGCAGTATGTAATGGCAGTCGGAGTTCTCCTGCTTCCGCAAAATGTCTTGTGCAAAGCCCCCCTTTACTCCCACCAGTGCAAGCACAAACACATTTGCAGTGCTTGCATAAATGGAGACTAAGCTGCATTTGATGGTCATGTTATTGCAGCAGCTGCATCCAGAAAGCCAGCAGGCTTTACAGCTGCAGGGCAGCAGTTAGGAGCAGTTAAACCCCAAGGTTTACAGTCAAAATTGTTAGGAAGGTAAAGGTTCAAGTTTTTGGGAGTCAAGTTCTTGTCTAACAGACCACTGTAGTCAAGAGCTACCCCAGCCAAGAAACAGGATCTTGCTGTATATGGCAAAATACCACCAAAAAGGTGCAAAAGCCTCTGGCAAATGGGTTCATCCAACACCTCCCGTCATGCCGGTAAGGAACATGTTTGATGTCTGGGCTGCTGAGCAAAATGGAGTATCTGCAGCAACATGTTATTCGTGAGCGAGCTTTTAGATCAGTTTATTGCCTAGCAAGTGCAAATACCTATTATGGTTAATAAATCAGTGTTGATAATATTTGCAGTTAGCAAACACACGGGAAGGGACAATTTCAGACAGCATCTGCCTGGTACGAAGGTGGGAAACACATGAGATTTTCCTTCCATCTGAATGACTTCACCTTGCTTTGTTTGGCATTTGAAAACAGCGATTATTGTGCTGAATTCTCAAAGAAACTACTCTCTGTTCTCGGTGAACCAGAATCCCACTTGAAATCCACCCCCTTGATGGCCAGCCTGGATGTCCTGCTTCTTCATTGGAGTGTCTTGGTGACGAGGACCTGGGTTGGTACCTTCTTTAGCCCCACAAAGTCATGGCGAGCAAAGGAAAACGGCCACAATTTGTTCCTGGGCAGGTTAGTGCTAGACACCCATTTTACACCTTGCAGGGGAGGATCTTCAGATCCCACAACCATGTTTCACTCAGTCTGGAGATACAGGTCTTCTCCTTCACTTACATTTTGCTCCCTGCTTGGGCAACGGAGTCCTAAGGGTTACCATTTGGTGGTCAAAATATGAGGTGTAGTTTGCCTGAAGTCCCTGGTCCTGCCCAGCCTTTTTAAGTTGTATCTCTGGCAGGCCATGGAGCGGTGTGAAATAAACTGCAGATTGTGCATCTATCCATTCTATCACCCAGTTTAGATGGATCATTTACAGCAGCATGACAGTTGTACCACATGTCACTTCCTAAAAAGTGCCATGTAAAAAACACAAAGATTAAACATGTGAATATTATGTGCTCCCAAAAAGCCAGTTCAGTGTGAGGTCAAGATTAATTACCGCTTTAACCAGCGCGCTGCTGCGGGTGTGCAAAGGAAAGCATCTTTCATGGCAGCCCTGGGGGAAGGCATGTTCCACCACACCAACACTGCTCACGTGCTTGTTTATGTTGCCTGCACAAGGTACACTGAGAAGCAGCTGAGCATGGAAAAACTGAGAAGGAAAAATGTAAAAGACTGCAATTACGGGGAGATGCTCAAAGCTGTAAAAAGCTGAACACTCAGGTCCTCCTACTGACTTGAAAAGTTTCTCCTAGGGCAATGATGCAAATCAAGGTGGTGGCATTGAACGGCCTTGCACTTGGACTGAAGGCTATGAAAATGGATAAATGTCTATACATATCACTAACAAATAAAATGAGAATATGAAAATAACATGTTTTGGGGAGTAAGTGGTGATTGCATTGAAGTGTTAATTACGATGGCATAGAGATAGCTCTGGATACTGTATTGCCCTGGGAAACACAGGTCCCGACACCCGACTTGTCTGTTCCTTCAGGCAAAATCATCCCAAGGCCTCCAGGATGTAGGGATATGGACTGTTGAGCTAGGACCGTTTCCCTAAAACTATACCTGAACCAATGCAAACTCCCCTTTAGCCCCTGGTTGTGCAGAGGAGTCCACAGGGAAGGCTGCAGAGCCAGCCTGAAGGAGCCACACAGCTGGCCCCAGACTGCACGCCTGGCGAAGGCCGGGGCATGTGGCAGGGTTGACCACGGGGGCTCTTGTTGCCCTGTGGGGCCCAGGCTGCTCTCTTGGAGCAGCCCGCACCCAGCAAACCTCCGGCTGCGCTCCTGCATGTCAGTGCCCTCAACTGCATCCAGGAACGGCCGCTGACAGTGAGAACAGAGCAGAAACACCCTGCAGGGGTGCTGCTCCCCACCAGCTCTCATCAACACCGGCACCCCAAACGTGAAACACGTGGGAAAGCCCGGCCCCAGCAGGCATCCACCAAGCAGGATCTTTTGTGGAGAAAATCCTGATAAGAGCAAGGCTCTTATCATGCAATGACAGAAGCAATCTCAGAGTATTTTTAAATAAGGACCTGGAGCAAACAAAGGACGGGGCTCTGTAAGAATACAGAACGGGCGCAGTAGAAGGAGCATCTAAGATCAGTTCTGCCACATCAAAGTGTACGCTAAAAGCTCTAAATCGGGGTGAAGGATAATTAGAAGTGTATATAAATATACACACACCATGTGAAAGTTCAATTTGGGCTGGGGAGAAGCCAAAAGATCAGCTTCCCGCATCCCACGCCAAGGTCTGTGCTGTGCAGGCACAGATGAGAGCGAGCTGTCCCCTGGCTTTACGAGCCAGCCAAACTACTTCAAAACCAAACTCAAATCATTTGCAGGGATCCAAAATCAAACCCTGGAGACAAGGAGAAGATGCTGTGATTTGCTTTCTGAGAGAGGCAAACTCCTCCCCAGCCTCACCTTGCAAAACCTGGGCTCCACAGGCACATCCCCCAGATTTAAATTGGGGCAGGGGCAGCCCCAGGGGAGGGGGGGCCCTCAGCCACATCTGCCACCTCTGCGGGGAAAAGTGAGATGATCCATCCTGGAAAGGGGAGCTCCACAACCACATGCATTTGGCTCAATTGAAAAATCTGGTTGTTAAAAAAAAATCTCACCCTTCGGTCTCGGAAAGGGTCTGTGCCATGTACAGGCTGTCACGGCACACCGTGACAAGGGTGTTTTGGGAGCACACGAGGGCTGATGCTGAAAAGCACTTCTTAAAATTCAGGCTCGAAACAGTCTGCTTTCTGACACCCTTACTTGTAAGAGCAAGAAAATGCGGGATTGTTCCTTCTCCCCACCTTCACAGGGTCAAAAGGGGAGAATAAGGGAGCAGGGTTTTCTGTGTTCAACGGACAAGTTTTCAGGAGGATTTTTTTCGCAAGTCTGCTTTCTACCACCGGCACGAAACAACCGGCGGTACCCTCACTCCTTTAGTTCGCCCCTTCGGAGACAGACGGATCGAACGCAGCGGCACTCTTCCTGCGAGGAAACTTCCTCCACCGCAGATGGGAAGGCAGGGAAGAGAGCGCGCAGCCCAGCTCTGCAAGCGACGTACCGGGAGACAAGGGAACAAAACCAAATTACGTGCGCCACGAAGGGTCACCCGGCCCAGCACTGTGACCAGACCTCGCACCCGGGGCACAGATGCGCTGGAGGTGGGGGGGGAAACACGGGACATGGGGGGTCGAGGAGGGCAC
>NW_009260130.1:415302-429634 GCF_000687185.1 Egretta garzetta
CCCCGGCCCCCGGTGGCCGTGGAAGGGTGAGCCGGCAGTGGAGGAGGCCGCGGCGCCTTCCAGCAGTTTTAAGTTCGCCCCCCGCCCCCTCAGTGACACTTGGGCAGCAGGCAGGTTAAAGCTTTAAAATTTCATTAAAAACAACGCGCGAAACAATAAGCCAAGGCGTTTATTTACAAACACTCTCTTGTTGCTTTTGCTCGGCGAAAGTGTCAAGTTCCCGCTGCTTTTGATGTCCGTACCGTGTCTGCCGGCCTGTGGGAGCTCTGCTGCTCCTCCTCACCGCTAGAGCTGTCTTACTTGCTGCCGTGCAAGATGTAAACAGGAATTTACCCTTTGCTTGCTTTATTTATTTACTTCGGCCTTTCCCCCAGCACAAAGGCCTGCGGGAGGGGATTCACTGTCCTTTTTTTTCTCGTTTCCAGATGACAGGCTCGCTCTGGCAGTCCTACTGACAGAGCAAAAGAGAGAGATGCCTGAAGTGCCGGGGAAGCCGAGCTATTTTCTCACAGCTTCATCTATTCCTTTTGTCCACTCGACGTAAAGAGCTGGACATCTAAACTTGTGAGTGTTCAAATTCTTTATAACATAAGTTTGGGTTTTTTTTTTTTCCGAGGGGGCTGTGTTAAAATACTGCAGCGTGAAGACTGGGAACAGAATATTTGCATGAAAATCCTGGCACTGTGACGATGAGTGGCAAAACCTTGCTATTCCACTAGAGGTTGAAAGTAACAGATAAAAGCAAGAAGTTCAGAGCAAAGGGAACTCGTTTTCTTTAAACTCCTTCCAGTATCTGTAGTTATTAGCTGTTCAGACAGCACACAGAGGAGGATTTCCTCTAGAGATAATAAGCACAGTGACATAAATCAAGTGTGGAGAGAGAGAGAGCGTAGATTTCTATTTATTTCCTGACATTACCTCTGAATCAGTTTGTTAAAAATTCATCTGTCATAAGCTATTTAACCCTTTCTCTAGAAACTCTTAGGCCACACTTAGAAGACTGAAATGAAAGGCTATTTTGGCGACAGCAACCCAACTCCTCTATGCGGAGGGTGAACTGCTCTTCGAATCGGAGCTTGCTGTGTGCTGCTCCCTTCCATTTTTTTTACTTTTTATCTTGACATAGGATATGCCTTTTAGAAGGAAGAAGGTGCAGAGAAGGAGAAGTCCCCCTGGAATTTTATCTAGCTTTCCCCATTTCATTCTGATTCTTCTGGGTCTCATTGTTTAAGGATCAGTGTTTAAGAAGTCTGTAAAGCTGTTACGGTTTTCCAAAATCGGTTGGCCTGCTGGTAGTTTGTGGCAGTGACCATGTGAAGATAATTGAGCTGATGCTCCTAGCTGGGAAATTCTTGCTGGAAGTCTGACCGACGCTGTCCCGAGATTGTTCCGTTCCCACAGTTACAGCAGTTCTTGCATATCCCGACTGTTTGCTCAAGGGATTTCCACCAGGGCCCTCCCCAGAACATTTTGCGTGTCAGCGCCGGGAGGCGAGGTGGTGCGGCTCATCCTCAGACCAACAGACTGTGGAATTGGTGGTTTGGCAGGAACCTCTCGCGCTAACATACCGCAACAAGCACCTCTTGTGCTGAATATGCCCTCAGCTGGATACGTATGATTTCAGCCCTTTGTCCTCAGTAACAGTAGGGACAGTTGAGGTGGCACCAACCAAGTCGCAAGGAGCGCAATGGATCACTCAGCTACTGGATCGATAACGCCTGCCGAAGGAAATCCTGGAGACTGAGGTGTGAGGGACCCCAGAGCAGGTTGTCCAAGCAGGGTGGTCAGTTGAAGGCGAGGCCTCCCAGGACCGCTTACAGCCTCTGTAGGAGGTGGCCTAGGTCTGGGCACAACCGCCCTTTGGTCAAAAGAGCAGCACAGTCGTATGTGCTCCGAGGAGAAAGACGCAGTATGTGCCCAGAGCAGCTGAGGGTTATGGTGGGCAGGCTGCCATAAGTAAGTGGCTGCCGAGGCCAAGGGATTTGGAGAGACTGCTGAGAAAGAGATGGTTACAACCAGCAAGAACTCTGTGTGTTTGGGCCTGTGGCCCGGGGGGAAAGCAAAAGAGGCAATATTAAACCTAGGGAAAAAAACATACCCAGTGAATGTAATGAAGCGCACCTGGAGGAAGGCCATTACGCCATTACAAGCAGGTGTGTGTTCCGCATGCAGGGACTTGATGCACTGTACAAAAATCGGAAAATCCGACGCCTTGGAACAGTATAAAGACCCCAAGTGCCATGTCAGCTATGGAAGAAGTACATTTTGGTAGCAGGGAGGAGGCCTGTTCATCCCTGTGAGGGGAATCAAAGCGCATCTGTTTTAAAGAGGCTTGACAGGATGACTGTGTTGTCACAGGCAGCAGGTACAGCGGACTCGCTGCCCGGGCGTGCAGGGGGCTCACAGCAGTATGGGTTGCTGTGGTCACAGCAAAACAAAGAGTGTCCCCACCTGGCTCCCGAGACAGTGTGAGGGCATGCGGGTGTAACTACACAGGTAGCCACTGCCTTAATGCAGACTGGGCTCAAGGGAGGTGACAAACCAGTAAATATTAGACCAGTGAGAGATCCACGTTAGTGGAAATAAGGAAATCCCACCTAGAGGGCATTTGTAGTACCTGCCTTTCAGCTTATGCAATGACTGATTTTTCTACCGCTGAGTGGAGGGAAAGACGAGGCGCTACAGGATTCACAGCCAAATCCCAGTATGTGGAAAAGGGAAGAACGTGTATCTTTGCAGCAGACATTTTCTCTCTCTGCTGTTTAAACAGCCTTCAGAGGGAAGAACAGATGGTCCTGTGGTTTGGCTCCGTGTTCTGCTTTGGAGACCCGAGCGCCATTCGCTGCGTGACTTTTGACCCGTCAGCTAAACCCACAGATGCAAAGGTTAATACTAATTTTCATATCCACCCAACTTACGTGCTCGCAAGGTCCAGCCCGGGCAAGCGAGCTTGATGAGTTCAAATATGTATGCAGATAGCGACTTCAGAACAAGGATAAATTTACCCTTGTGTCAGGTTGGTTGTGTGGCTAAATTAAAATATTTTGTAAAGCATTTGAATATCCCAAGGGACTAGAGACATGCAAACTAATAATAACTACTGTTTGGATTTAGCTGGTCGAGTTCAGTGTAGTTTGGCAGACGAAGTCTAGTTATTCCTGTGTTTGTGCTTTGACTCCAACCATTATATAACTTATCTATATTTATTGCTAACCTGAGATCTTTAAAAGAGCAAGCAAGTTTTGATCAGCCCAGAGGAGTCAATATGGATGTTGGTTTAAAGAAGAAAACACACAAAACCTAAAAAAAAAAAAAAAAAAAAAGTCCTATTGTCCTTTTCCAAACCGATCTCAGACATAAAATGTGGTGAGCAGCAGAGCTCTCGTCAGAAGTCACGTTCACCAGGAGAGAGGAAGGGCCTGGAGCCTCTCCGCCGCCTGTCTGTAGGCAAGCTGAGCTTGGGCCGTTGGTGGAGGAAAGCCTCGCAGGGGCATCCGCGTGCTCATCAAAGCCATCAGGAGAGAGATGTATCCTGACAGCACTGAAGAAACATCATACTGAGGCTTACTCAGGGCTTGGAAGGGCTTTTCTTCTCGGAGGGAACTCTCAGGAAGCGATTTTCGAAAAGCTGCGATAAAAGTTATGCTCCGTTTTCTTTGTCCAGAGGCACAGTTTGTAAAACGGTCTTGTGGAACACTGGGAAAAGCAACAGAAGGAAATGAGGAGAATCCTAAAAAATAGTTTATGGTGACAAGACTTTGCTCAGCCTCCTGGGAGTAAGTCGAGGAGAATCCTAAAAAATAGTTTATGGTGAAATTACCTGACAAGACTTTGCTCAGCCTCCTGGGAGTAAGTGGTCATCAAATAAAAATCATCAGCACATAGGAACTCTCCAAGAGGAATGAAATGGGTTGGAGCACTGAACTGTCTTTGACCTCGGTGAAAACTGAGCTATCCAAAATCTCTACTTATTTTTGTAAATCTTACCCTTTCTGTGTAATGAATCAGTCAGCGGAATGCTAATTTTCCAAGTAAGTAGTGTGGAAGTCAGTACCTACAAATTACAAGGTGGTTCTACCTCGTAAGTACATTAGCTATGCTGCTTCTTACAGGCGATAATGAATTGCCCTTTAAAAAAAATAATCTAGTATTCCTGAGGTATGTGGCAAAGGAAAAAAAGAAATGAGATGCAGGCTCCTCCATTTCTTTCAGCTTAAAATGTAGATTTCCACTGCAGCGGGACAGACTAACCCTGGAGTCAGTTCCACAAGCAGAATTCAGCTGTTCCATGCGTGAAACTGAAGCTAAATTGTTGTCCTGGCGTGGAACAGGATGAAGCATCTGGCCAGTTAAGAGAGACTACCGGCAAGCAAGCCCCCTTTCCAAAGCACTCTTGTGTTGGTTTACTTTTCCCAAAGCAGATGAGAAAAAAAAGTAACAATTTCCCTGTCCAAATACTTGTCAGCGGTAGGAAAAAAAAAGTTTAACAAAAAAATAAAATAGCTTGCACACTAAGTGTCACAGATACCTAAATCCATTTTTTAATGAAGATAACAAAAGGAGCAGCCACGGCTGCGTGTAGCATGCACAGTCAGCAACTTGTGCGGGCTGTCCTGTCTCTTTTAAATCAATTGTCAGCTTTAGTGCTCTCCCTTATCAGAAGCTATCACCTGTCATGGAGGGAGGGGCAGTCTCTCAGGAACAGAGCCACTTGGGTTAGATGGTAAGTCCGCAGAATTGCATGTTAAAAGTCTGTTGCCATCAGAAATCGTCATGAGCCGAATCACAGGAGCGCCAGACCAAGTGTAGCATCTCCACGGCCTCTTAGGACTTCACAGCAGTTACCACACTGCTTTCTGACAGTCTCTAAAAAAACAGGAATATAAATTACTTGCTAGGAAAAAAACTCCAAACCTTCTATTTGAGCTGAAGATCCCCTTACTATTTATTCCCACCACAGAGCTGCTTGAAACACCGAGACACGCTTCTGCTTTCGTCCAGAACAGTGAAACACATGCTTATATTTAGCAGATGAAATACCTCTTTCACATTCAGCGATTAATTCGGAGAGGAGAACTGCGGGCACTAAATGAACCTTTTTACCTGATTTATTTTTACTGAATAAATGGCCGCATAATGTAAATTTCTCAACCAGAACCGATAGGTTCTGTGGTTTGCTTTACTATATTTGGAAAATGTTGTCATCTATTACAAATCTAGTCCATTTCACTTGGTAATAGTAAAGCCTTCGGATTGTGTCCCTCATCCTAGGGATCACACCTGTATATCAATCGTTCTTCCTAGAAAATCGATGACTAGTCAGAAGCACGTGTTGCGACACGCGAGAACGCCAACAGCAGGTAGGAACACGCCTCCTCCTCCGCAGCATTGCCAATTTTACCCTTTTAGTATTGGCAGCGTGAATGATATAGTGGAGCAGCTAGCTGATAGTAGTATTTCATGCACATTTCTTCTTAATTTTGTTTCATATATATGATCTATGTGTCTGAATCCAAATTACTACAGGGGAAAAAAAAAATCCTTCTTAGTTTAACTGTCTGTATCCAAACCTTCTTGACCTCCCCTTCTAAAGGATAAAATGGTGCCCAGTTTTTGAAAACCTCTTTTCAAATAGTCATTAAGTTTAATTCTTGTATAATTTGATTTGGAGAGATGAGTTTTCTCGCTACAATACAACTTCTTATAGCCTTTCTTAATAGAAGCAAACCAGAGTGGTAACACGGCAGCACAGGAGCATCAGAAAATGACCTGCTCTCACAATCCAAGATCAATAAGTAAATGGGCATTACAAATGCAGAGGTGTTAACTGCAATAAATAATCATAAAATCGAAGAATAACTGAGGTCGGAAGGGACTTGTGAAGGTTTTCTAGGCCAAACTCCTGCTCAGAGCAGGGCTAATTTCAAAGTTAAATGAGGTTGAACAGTTTTCCACATTGCACGTAACAAAGACGATGGGCAAGTGCAAGGGAACGGACATCAAGGTAAATCAAGGCAGCTGTGTATCCTTGCGCATACCTACTCCAGACAAGCCTTTAGCTAAAGGGACTTTATCGTGACCTTCAGGAAGGGAGAAAATGTGGGTAACGGTACCTTAAAATGTGTCTTCTCTGGCTCATTTAATACAGGTTTTCTTACTTTTTTTCCTTCCAGAACATAAAAATTCTTTTCTTTTCTCCATGTGACTCCTTAAAGGCAGTTCACGTTAGCTACCTGACCGTGGTTATACTTCACTACGGACCTCATTACCTATAATTGGGTATTTTAGGGCCTGGAAAGTTCATATCAGCATTGTAGGAGTTTATAATCTTGCAAATGTATAGTATTTCTGTGACACTTGTATACATGCCTCTTTAACGTGATAATCTGCGGCCCGGTAACCTAGTGACTTGCGCTTTTCCGTGTGGGTCAGGATCACATTTGCTGACGCCCTTTTGGATAGACAAAAGGTTGCAGATTTTACAAAAGCGACATACGCTCCCGTTTGCTAAAAAAAAAAATCACCTGGCAGCTCAACTCCTCCGGAATCCTTGCTGCCAGAGCCCGGCTTTTCTTCCACTGAGGGAGATGGGAGCTTTGTCACAGACTGCAGTGACAGCAGGAGGAGAGCAGACACAGATTAGGCGAGGTGTTGGAAGATTTTCTGCATGCTCTGCAAGTATTTAGGGAACCGTGTGATATGTGATCCTAAATACAAGGTTAGGCAGTTTGAACTCTTGAGTTAGGCCCAGATATTTCCAGACGGGCAGAGCTACCTACTGACTTGTACATCTGAGAAAGTGCGCCTGAATTATTTCTTCTGGCGAGTATCAGGAGTATGTTAGTGAAATGTGCCTGGATATGGTAGCTTAAGATAGAACTATGCTGGAAATGTTCCTGCAGCTGTTACTCGGAAAACATCTGCGGTACTGTGCACGGAAATCTGTACATCTCTGTTCACAACTAGCACAGAGGAATTAATCTTGTGAAACAAAGTATAAATTATTATTGGGAAACGTGAGAAGGACAGGATGCACCAATGGGCATGAAATGACTAAAAGTAGATGATCTCCCGAGGTCCCTTCCAACCCTTGCGATTCTGCGGTAGTTATTGTTTGGAAAGAAAGGGGGGAAAAAAAATGGAATATTCCATTTCTAGCACAGGAAGTAGAGTAAGATGGGCAGACTCTGCGAGACTTCCAGAACTCCAACTGCTAGTTATTTGAGCAAGAATAACCAATCCACTAGACTTGAGGGGTGACATTTGTCACCCTTACAGTTGGAAAAAACCTTCCGCCTGTGACAATTTGGGACAGTCGGTGCTTGTATAGTCCGATAAAGGGATGAACATACAGGTCAATGTGATTTCTTATTTACAGTTAATGGTTATCCTTATGCAAAGTATAAAAGACATCGCCCCAAAGAATTCCATTTTAGCAAAAGGCATACAAGAAGGTAAACTTAAGAAACCCTGGGAAAGGACAATGAGCTGTATTTTGTTCACAGCACGTTAGATAATTAAGGGATTTTTTCATCTCTTGAGGCTTTCAAATTAAGCCTGGGTCGTTAGAAGGTGTGCTTACTGAAATGTAATGGCCTGTTGTATTCATGAACTCGGACTGGATAATCTGAGAAGCGCGTGTGTAAGGAATTGAGAACATCTTTGGTAACGCAGCAGAGCGCGGCACGATGCAAAATGAGGCGGGATGTCTGACTGGGGGCCAGAAATTTGTCATTGACTGCTACTGAGGCAGGGCTTCTGGGAAGAGCCGATGAAGCGTAAGTTGCCATGCGTGACCCTGTCATGTCATCTCCCAAGAGCCACGTGTGAGCTCTGTGGTACGGAACACCTATACTTTGCTCTTTTACCTCTTCTCTCTCACCATACTTGGCATTGCATGATTGTAAAACAGAAATCGGGATGGAAGTATCCTCCTAGCATTTTGTGGATGCTTTGTGCAAAGGGTCTTTTGCCTCTTAGTGTTTAATCCAAATTATATAAAATGGATTTGCACCATGTTAAATGTGCAGATAAGTTTAAAACAGCCATTCTGGGTCCTCGTAACTGAATGCCTCCTAGCAAATCATTTTACTCAACAGCTGCCTGTTTCTACAGGCAGAAAGGTGGCTGCTCTTTTTTTCTTGGTTTAACTTTTAATGACAAATTTAAATTCCATTTATGCAGAATCCCTATGATTTTGAAAATGCCTGCTGAAATTATGCACAACTACCTAAAGAAATACTTTTAAAAGCCTTAAGTACAACATTGCCTAGAATTATCTTGTCAATTAAATAAAAGAACCCACTTGAAATAAGTGACAAAAATACACAGTGAATGAAACGCACCTTCCAGTAACAAATCGTTACTAAAAGAGACCTTTAAGCCGACTGCTAGTTACGTGGTCATGCTTAGACAAGCACAAGGTTATGGAAACATACAGCTTCCTTTCAGACAATTTAACTTGCACTGAAGGCAAATTATTGCCATAAAAGCACTGAAGCATGCTGCTCAGGCATTTGGTGTAATTCTCTTGGCTTCCAAAAGATTACCCTCGCTGCACAACAAAGTCAGTGGGATCAGGATTGGGTCTGCGTCTTCAGCTGCCATCACAAATACTGCCTGCAGCGTCTTTCGGCAGAAAATTGATATATGCATCTGATACTATGATCTAAAAAAGACAGGAGGCAATATTTTAATAGACTTGAAGATGTAATATAGATTTCTGACAATAGCTGTAATGGAAATCGGTGAGACTGAGCTGGCTGACAAAGGAACTGCAAGGGGACTAATAGAAAGGACACCTAAACCCACCCAACGCAGAAATCACGAATAATGATTGTATTCACTGGGCAAGCTATGCAATGCGTCACAGATGGGGAGTCTTTCCTGCTTCCTTCCTTTTTCTCGGCGCACGGAGAGTGGAATTTGAACAAGGTGGGGCAACAACAACTCATGAGCAACAAAACTGCAAATATTCTGGTGAAGTCATCCATGAGTGCTTCCCCCTTCTCACCCTCTTTACGTGAGGATTCGCACAGCTGTGGGGATCTAGTTCCCACTTCCTCTTCTGATACTGGAGCTATTTCCAAGGCCTCCAAAATGAGATTTGATGACGTTGGAAAAGTAGGTTGCACTGGACGCTGGGCTCGCAAGCTTGGCATTTGGCTCCTTAACGCCACTCTAGGTCTTTCCAGCTCTGTGTGGAGAGAGGTCTTCAGGAAAACACAGGCAGAGAATCAGGCTCGACGAAGAATGCGCTTCACTCTCCGGCCATTTCCTCACGCTCTGTCAGTATCGGGGATTGTGGATATCTGTGGTTACCAGCGTACCGGCTACGGGCTTGCTCAGAGCCACGAAATAATAGGCAGGGGCCTCTCCACGGTGTTATTCCTGGAACGAAATCCTTTTGCATCAGTGAAAATAACTCAATGAAGACTTGGAATTTCCTTCATGAATCATGATTTTAGCACTACAAGCAAATTGATTTTTAGCTGTCTTTTACGAGTTTTATGCCAGCTACTGTACAGGGAATAAGAACATTTTCTAGGAAAGATTTGTTTTCCAATAGACTTTTTGACTTCTCTCTTCTCATAACCTTATCTTGGGAGTCAGAATTTAGGCTTCTCTGTTGTCAGCGAGGATTCAGAAACGCCTCCTGAGGCAGTTTAATGTCCAAAGTACCTCTGATGAAAGCAGATCAGATGGGTGGGGAGGAGAACACTGCATTAAAACAGCATAAACTGGATGAAAGCAGACCAAATGTTAATCGAGGCAGTGAAAGGAGAGGTCTGAAGTAGTCCCCTTCAGCGCTTCGCATCACCATTTCATCTCCTCTAGAAGTCTGATGCTGCTCCCTCAGTGCCTAGCCGTTGTTTGGCCGCCTTTATATTAGGAAGTTTTGTGATTGAAGTTGTACAGGCGCACTTCCTCTTCTCCCAGGACTCTTGATGCAGCTGCACTGGTATAGGGGGTACTTACACCGACATACTGGTATAAATATGGTGGTTGTTTTTTTTTTTCTTTTCAGTGAACAAAGTATGTGGTATGAGTACATGGCAGCTTCATACCAGCTTAAAGGCATGCATCATTTCATGTGTACGTCAGTATCTATAATATGTACAAGAATGATAGATGTTTCCTCTAAATAGACACTGGAGGTCTAGGGTATATATAACCAGCTCTGTACACAACCAGGGTTCTTTGCATCTGGCCTGTCCCAAAAATGCAAGCTGCGTGGCTGAGGCGCCCTCAGTGCGTGGCAGCCCTTGCAGCTTAATGAAGATCCCAACAAACAAACAGCGCTCCCAGGCTCACGCTCTGGCCGCATCGGAAAAGCGTTCCTGGATGCCCATCAAAAAAAAAACCCGTATAAACTTTGCCTTTGCAAAACAAAGCGATCCACCTAAACAGCACAGCTGTGCTGTTAGAGATTTTCTTGCGTAGGCTGACTTGCGTTTCCCTTTGTGGTGAGCTTCCTCTTGCCATGGAAATTCTTCTCACCTCGCCGTTAACGCCGTTAGATGCTATTTCTGCGCTGGTTTGCCGTATATTGCAACAGCAAGACAAAAATCAGAGTCTCCAACAGCTTGCAGCCTGTCCTAAACTTACTAAGTTTCCATTGATTTGTGTTTGGGTCTTGTCGGCTGAAAATACTTTTCCGCTAAGTATAGCTCCCTTCTCCTGAGCAAACAAGACGGGTTTCTTTTTTCTGCACCCTCCCTTCCTAATTTCAACAGCTATTTTGATCTCGGGGTGTGGTCACTGAGACAGATGTACGTGCACCATCAATGCTTATCCCTAGATTTGTCCCTGTTGCCAGCGAACCTTTTCCACGACACCAACCTCATGTTTACATTAATCCTCGATCGGCGAGCCTTCCTCCTCTTCTGTCATGGAGGAAGCACGTGATAAATCTGAATAAATTCGTTTATTTATGAATTCTGAACTTGAGCAACTTCCACGAAGTGGAAAAAGTGGAAAAAAAAAAAAACAACAAAACAAAAACGAAGTGGGAAAAAGCAAAAAGTGTGAAATTACACACCTGTACTGAAGACAGGGGCTGTAACAGCCGGGACTTTTACTCCTACGGTTACTAGAGGATGAAATGCCACTCTCCTTTAGGGGCTTCTGTCAGGGGAACAAGTTTTCAATTCTGGCAGATTTACAAATCGTTTCATCTCCTAGACTTGTTCCCTCACAAAGGGCCTGGTGAGGGGAAGCCTACACACAAAAGCTTTGGTGTCTTTTATCACCAGGCGCTGGTCCCGCTGCTTCTGAAAGCAGCAGAATCTGCAAAATATTTCTCATTCTCTCATATATATATATATGCGTGTGTATGTAGCCTTTATATGTGTTTTCTAATACACATATTTCTGTATAAAATGTACGCACTGAGGTTATTTATTTAAAGAACCTGCTTTTACTCCCCTCAGTTAAACAGAAAACTGTCAAATCATCCCATTTAATTAAAACAGAGCTGATTTTTTTTTTTTTCCATACGATGCCTCTTAAGCAGTTAAGAATGAGCAGCTCTCAAGGGGGTAAAGGATTCTAGAGCTAATGTCATTTGACACAGGCTCTCTTGATGTTTGATATTTTACCCATATTCTCAAATGAGCTTGAATTCTGTTTGAGGACAGTGCTAATTCGCGCGTGAGCTCTTGTCTCTTCCATCACTGCAGAAAACAAGGACGTTGGCCAAACCAGACACCTTTTTTTCCCCTCCGGAATGAGGTGTGAAGTCTCTAATCGTCATCTAGCAGTAGTTTGGGGGCTCCCGGGAAGAGAAGTAGTCACAGCTCTGTGACTTCTGCCTTCCAGTTTTCAGCACTGCCGCTCTCCCCCTTACCATCATAATGGGATAGCAGTGGGACGCTTGGATTAATTAGTGGCTGTGAGGCCTGTGGAGCTCTTTGGTTAAGTGGTTCACAGGAAACTATTGTTCGGAGTGACCCCTATTTGTTCTTACCTGGCTGTCCAACTGGGCAGACTGGTTGTGTCTAGAGCGTTAATTACCATGTGTCGCTTAATTGTGAAGGTTGGTAATCCTATTGCAGTTTGGAAATCCACATGCCACAAGGCCCAATCAACATCTCTGATATCATCACCTGCTAGTCAATACACAGCCATTAGCCATCCATAACTACTGCCGATGAATTGCTCTGCAGACAGGCCAGGACAAGTTTTTGCCAAGCCCTGCTGGCAGGTAGTTCAGCAAGGCTAGTTAAAATAATACCGATTTAGTTTAACAGCATTGAAAAGTCTCCTATCGCTACAAATAAACAACAAGTATTTTTTTGTTGTTTAGTTTAAAATTTGTTTTACAGAAGTTAAGGCTTCACTATAAGTCTTTTATTAGGATTAGCTCTTATTAGGATTCCAAAAGATTTCAGATGGGGTTTCCTCCAGTTTTAATTCCTTTTTTTGTTGATTTCACACCAGCCTTCCAGTTCTGTGTAGCTCAAGAATTCCCCTCTCAAAGGCTATCGTCACTGTTTCTACACAATGAGTACTATAGCATCTGTAGCTAAGGAATTTACAACTTTCTTTTTCACCTGCTGCATCTTTAGGTTCCCAAAGAATGTCAGGAAGGAATTGCTATTTTGTAAAGTATGTTACAGAACAGATAAATTGTGTTTTCTCACAGTACTGGAGACACTTCTCATTTCTCCCCCCACGTACACACTTCCCTTAATCACAAATAAATGCCACATTGAAAGAAAATTATTCTTTCCATAAGGGGGAAAAAAACCCCCAACAGATTATATTTCTAGACCGTACCACAACTCTTCCTTTGCCCCCAACACTTGATTGTTCTGCCAGGTCCAGACAGCGCAGGGAGCAGACTAATTTTCCCTGTTTATAATCCCAAAGCTGATGAGTCCATCACTTATAGCAAGGATCCTTGGGGTTTGGTTTTTTTTTTTTTATTTCTTCTCAATCCTTCTCAGCTGTTTGCAACAGATCAGTTAATTACAGAGGAACAAAGATGGGGACAGGGGTCCTTCGCTCGTAACGTAGAAAATGAGCCCTTCTGCTGCAAGGCTGCAGAGAAAGCGCTCTTATAACAGATTTCCCCCCCTCAAATTACGTGATAACACGAGTGATAATTTTGCACAGTGTTCTGTTAGGTTTAGATTAGTAAAAGGAAAGGAATGTACATGTTCAAGTAGATGTCTGAATTAGCATTTTTAGAATTGCCACGCTATGTGTTTCCAAAATGAACCTTTTCTGCCGTTTAGGTAAACTGAAACATATGTTCCGCTACGTGGCTTAATACAGCAGACGGAGGAGGAAGAACATCCATGCTCCATCTCTGCGATGGCAAGATACACGTCAGAATGCGGGGGGAAAGAAAAAAAAAAGCGGTGACTGCCAAGGGCACATAGATAACAGAGACTGGAGCTCAGAGCCTCATCGTGTAAGCATCACCTAGATGACGCCACCGCAAGGAATCAGTTGGAAGTCAGCTCCATTAACAGTCATTGTTGTTCACAGCAGATCCACAGCTCTTTAATTCAGAGCCTAAAACTATTTTTATCCATGGAAATACTGGCTTCGGTCCCGCAAAAAATCAGGAGTATCCTGAGGAAAAGTCATGCGTGTGTATGGGAATCTAAGAGCGCTTGTCATCAAAATAAACCTGAAGAAATTGTTGGCCGTCATCACTGGCATAGCAGACAGGAACTGTGCCTAGAAATAGAGATTGGCATAGCAACACTGCTGACTGTTTTGTAGAGAAGGCGGCTTATTTTTCCTGACCGCGACATTTAATAAACATTTTCTGTTTGTTGAAACGGTGGAAGCGCACTAGATCAAACCAAACGCTAATCTGCTCGACTCGCCACCACAGACTTTTGTCTCCAGTATGTACACATCACGAGTCACTGTGGTTTCGTTGGTTTTGTGCTACATTTGTTCATGTTTGTTCACGAAAAGTAGATGGCACGTGGAACGCGTTGGGACGGCCCCACAGATCCTCCAGACGACGATTTATTTTGCGAGATCCTGTTTTATCTTGTCATTAGGGCTACATTAAGCTGCAGGTTGAGAAGCCGGTTGAGGCAACCTCGCCCAGCGATCTGCCAGGGGGTCAACAAGCACCAGGACAGCTGCCGGCGCATTCGCCATCTTCCACCTGAAGCATCGGACCTTGGCTTCCCGCTCCCCACAAACCGCGATTATCGAGAGCAGCTTGGGAAGTGCACATCTTCAGAGCTCCGAAACACCAGACCGTGAGTAAATGTCACTCTTGGTTTGAAGCTTTTAAAAACGGGGCTTTGAAATGCAGGTGGGCGCCTTGAACCCTGGCGCAGCAGCCTGAGGAGAAGGG
>NW_009260130.1:430681-436139 GCF_000687185.1 Egretta garzetta
TGGCGGTCTCCGCGGGGCAGGGAATAACCGGCTCCGAGCCGCTCGGGAGACCTGCGATAGCTTCGGCAGGCTAACTCTTCCCTCTGTAAACACCGCCTGCCTTTTGTTTTAACTCCGTCAGTAGCTGCAAGCTACGTTACCGAAGAACTATGACCAAGTTAAGTATTTAGTGTTTAAACTTCGAACGCACAACCAAGTGAAGTGTATTATTTTAAAGCTGGGATGTCAGGCAGGCGATGAACAAATGGGGAAGTGACCACCTTCTCATTAGCAAGGTCTAGGGAAATGAACCTAGAAGCATTTGGTGCTTAACAGCCAGAAAAATAAACCAAGCATAAACATTTCCATCTTAATGACCAAAGTTCCTTGCTGAGTTTAGGGCAGGCTTACGTTCCTTCAGATGCTTGTGAATTTTTTGGGAAGGCCTTAATGTTTAACAAAGCGAGTCTCTGAAATCAGTCTGCTGCTTCTATTTTGAAAGCAGAACTTCTGTTGCGTAAGTATTGACATGCAGGCAGAGATGAGGATAAGCTGGGTTTGGTCATCTCTGTTTTGATAAGGTCAGGAATCCCTGCATATGCACGCACTTGGTAGCTATTGTCTTAAAATGACAAGTGATTTATTGGAGATGTGGTTGTGCTGGGTATTGTACCGGCGAGACTCAGGACCTGGCTGCAATCCATGAACCTTGGGTGTGTTTTGAGTCTCAAGTACCTAAATTAAGTTTTTAATTTATGAGAAATAAAATATCTACGGAAGATAAGAATTGCTTCCCTTTGATCTAAGTAAAGGATGACTTCAGGAGCGAGCGGTCACAGTCATCGCTGCTGCCACTGAATAATTTTGACTTTGCTTCTCTTGCCATAGAATGAAAATACTCTGTGTTCAAGACAAAGGAACGCCAAGGTGGAAGATCTTTGGAGTCTGACCAACTTTTTTGGTTT
This sequence comes from Egretta garzetta, assembly GCF_000687185.1. Taxonomy (NCBI): domain Eukaryota; kingdom Metazoa; phylum Chordata; class Aves; order Pelecaniformes; family Ardeidae; genus Egretta; species Egretta garzetta. Next base: position 431,626 of record NW_009260130.1, read on the forward strand.
TGCAACTGAAACGTTTGTTTTGGCTGTTAACATTCTGGACAGATTCCTGGCTCTTATGAAGGTATTTTAGGGGGGGAGAGGACCTGCTATAGTGTCAGCTGGGAATATGTGAGCTTCCTGTGAACTTCTACGTCTGACAAAAAGGGGAAGGTTGTGATCTAGGAAGTAGCAGTGGGTATTTACTTGTTCTGTGCTAGTGACATTTCTCAAGTCCTTCTTTGTGAACTTGAGTCAATTTTGGCATGAAAGATGACCTTACAGCAATGTGATTTGTTAGCTGTTTTATACTGTGGTCTCTCTTTACCTCTAAATGCGTGGTTTATTTCCTCGAGTAAGTCTGTAGCCTTCACCATGTAGATGTAAAAGGCTAAGAAAGGAGGAATTAAGAGGGAACAAAACAATTTCTGTTACAGACTATTTCTAAGTGCTGTGTTAAAGCTTAGCTTAGGGCTGGAACTAAGACCAAATGATCGTTTCCTGGATGTTTTTCTCTTTATGGCCGACAATTTGACCCTAAACCAGTTCCCCCTTACTAAGTTGGCAGAAAAACTAAAGTTGCATCAGTTCTCTGGTTTGACTGTCCTTGAGGTTGCACAAAACGGCTATGCTGGTACATGGGAGAGAACAGCAGAGGTAGAAACAACAAGTTGTGGAGGGATAGGACTGCCTAGAAAGGGCTCAAGCTGGATTTGTATAGGCTTTGAGGGGAAGTGAGCGCTGTCACTCGGAGGAGCGGGGTATTACAGTTCTCACTGCAATTTGTTTGTTGTGCAGTGATGTGGAACAACTTCAATAGAGGGTGCTCAGCTGTCGAACTTGACTTCCTCTGACTTAGCTATGGCAGATTGGTATTGCTTTATTGGCTCTGCCACCTGCGTTGTGCTGAAACTAGTTATGACTAAGTGAGGTGTACGAGCTGGCTGATGTCGGGTCTTGTTGAGATAAGCAAATCTCTCTTTCGATCAAACTGGGAATATTCAAAACAGATCACCTAGGCTGGGTGAGCTGTTGGTGTTGCTGTTTGATAAGCATGGTGTTTAGGGGCAGGGGGGCAAGTATTCATAGTGCTTCCTTTTATCTCTAGGTGAAACCGAAGCATTTATCTTGCATTGGAGTTTGTTGTTTCCAACTGGCTGCCCGAGTAGTCGAAGAAGAATGCAATATTCCATCTGCTCACGAGATCATCCGGATCAGCCAATGTAAATGCACTGTGTCCGACCTGAAACGGATGGAGAAGATAATTTCAGAAAAGTTGCACTTTGAATTTAAAGCTACTACTGCCTTAACCTTCTTGCACTTGTACCATACTATTGTACTCTGTCATACCTCAGAAAGGTGAGTTTAATTCCACGTTGGTGGTGGTCTATATGTTTGCGAAGCCCTTTCTCTCTTTTGTTGCCTCTTAAATGATTATGGCATTGGCTGCGGAGGAGGCAGCTCCTTAGTTTTTACTTCCTGACAAGCGAATACTTTTTGGTACAAATGCTGCTTCTCTTGGGTGTCTTACAGGAAAGAAGTATTGAATCTCGACAAATTGGAAGCACAGCTAAAAGCTTGCAACTGTCGTCTAGTCTTTTCTAAAGCAAAAGTGAGTAGAAGTAGCTTTCTTTGACTTCTGAGTAGGTTTTGATTCATGTCATGTTGAGTGGTGTTTTTTTGTCCTTCTAGCCATCTGTCTTGGCCTTGTGCCTTCTCACTCTCGAAGTTCAGACTTTGAAATCTGTTGAGCTGTTTGAGATCCTTCTGCGTGTTCAAAAGCATTCTAAGGTAAACGTTTTAGGCGGATGGCTTTTGCAGTTTGCTGGGACTGGTGCGGTTAATCGCTTAAAGGGACCCCTGCTGTCAGGGTAGAATCTTCACAGGTACTGTTTGGCATCAGCTGAAAGGAGCAACGAAATGGGTCTTTACCTGTCTGCAACTCTTGCAACTAAATGTGGTTTCACTGGTAGAATGCCAAATGCAAAGAACTGCTGCTTAGAGAATGAGGGCGGGTAGTCATTTTGCAATGGCACATCTTGGCAGCTGCCTGGCAAGCAAAAGGATTATGGCTTAAAAAACTAGCTTAAATGTCTAAAATCAGGAGAAATGCTGACCTAATGCCTACACGATACATGCTTTAACAAGCAGCTGATTTAACTTGTACAGTTCAAGCTGTATGTTCTAGAGAAGCTTCCAGTCGATTCACAGGACTACAATGACTGCTGGGCTGGCTGTTCTTTTTGCCTGAAAAACTAACGTAGGATTTATGGCTTCTAGCTCCATGCCGCCTATCAGTTGATGGTGTAAAACAAGCTTTTCACTCTTAGAGTCAAATTAAAGTATCCCAGTTCCTTGAGGGTGGGAAGTAGATCCTTCAATTATGAGATGATTCCATTTTAAAATGGAATAGTCCTGGTTTCATTTTTCCATTGGAAGCGATCAGGCAAACTGTCAACTCAAACTTGAGTGCGGATATGTCTAGGAGGTGTATAGGAGTTCAACTTCAAAAGCAGCACAACTTTGACAAAGGTACCACAGCTACGACTCACTTCTGTATTGACTGATTTTTTTCCAAGTCTTTTCAGAGAAGGTGAATCGGAGGGAGGGATTTATCTTTAGAGCCTGTGTGTAATAGGCTAAATACTTTTTCACTTCTCAGATAAGTGATAGTGACCTACTTTACTGGAGGGAACTGGTCTCGAAATGCCTAGCAGATTATGCTTCTCCTGAATGTTGCAAGCCTGATCACAAAAAGCTCGTTTGGATTGTTTCGAGGCGTACAGCCCAGAATCTACAAAACAGTTACTACAGCGTTCCTGAGTTGCCAACGATACCGGAGGGTGGATGTTTCAACGAAAGCGAGAGGTTGGTAAAACTTATACCAGGTGATTAACTTGTTGGAAATGCTCAGTTTCTGGAAATGTTAATGGCAAGTCTGTAGAACTAGGCTTATTCAGTGCTACTTACAAAAAAAAATGGGTAGCTTTAAAAATACTGGTGGACTTAAAATATATTTCAAACAGAAGAAAAAAACCAAGGGAACTGTCATGGTGGCGTTCAAAAACTGCAAGTGCCCTGTGGGGTGGGGGGGTAGGTATTTCCTTTTTTTTTAAGGCAGGGAGGCTTATAAAGCATTTCAGTATTCTGAAGTAATTTATATTTGACACCTTGAACACCGGCTTCTTGGTTGGTAGGAGATTTTTGGCATTAGAAGAAATTGTACCTTGTTATAATTCAAGCCTTAGTGCTGAGAAGCATTTAATCTGGGATGTTGTACTAGAAACAGAAGAGCTTGCAAGGAAACACAGGATTGAAGAGTATTTTGCCACTTTCGAGGTGTTGTGCTTTGTTTTTAAATTACCTTTCCTACTGTTCCTTCTAGTGAAGACTCCTGTGAAGATATGAGCAGCGGAGAAGAAAGCCTTAGCAGTTCTCCTCTGAGTGATTTGGAAGGCACCTTCTTCTTTGAACTCAAACCTAAAACCAAGTGGCAAACTCTTAGCTGTCGGTCTTAGCATTAGGTCTTGATTGTATTAGGTTGAGATTTTTAATGCACCATAGAGTCTTTGGCAATAATAAATGAGGTGGTAATCTGTAAACTGTATTAAGGCAAGAATTGCTGTGGTATATCAATGCTTTGAATGCCTGCCTTGGTTTTTTTGTTGTTGTAAATTTAAGGAAGAAAAAAAACCAAACTTTCATTCAGGTTCCCAGTTCAGCAAAAAAAGTTCACGTATAGTTCTGTTGTCAACAAGCGTAAATATAGTCCTGTACCTGGCGGTCCAAAACGGTTAGCAGCTAAACGTTACCGGCAGCGTGCCCTGGCCACGATGAAGGCTGACAGCATGCTGGGCTGTCTTAACAGGAGCATAGGCAATAGATGAGGGGAAATAGGTTGGTTTTTTTTTTTTCCCCTTTGCTTGGCATTCGTTCTCCTTTGGAACAGGGTCCAGTTTTGGGCTCAAGATGTTGATCAACTCGTTCAAGTCCGAGAGGAGGCTGCCAAGATGTTTAAGTGATTTGGGGCTCAGGACCTGTGAGGAGAAGCTAAGTGAAATGGGCTTATCCAGCCTGGCCAAGTGGTGTTTAGGGGGAAAATGGGATTGAACAGCAGCCTTTTGCTATTTAAGAGGAGGTTCCTGAGGAGATAATTTCAGGGTCTTGACTGAGAAGCATGGAGCAAGAATGAGAGGCTTTCATTACATGGACATGTGAAGTTCTCAGCTGATAGAAGTGTGCTCCATGGGGACAGTTGAGTGTGGGAGTGGACCAGGAGCAGCTGTGTAGTCTTTGTCTTGAGAGTTTCTCAGGATTCAACATGGCAAAACCCAGAGCTTGGTTTGAATTCAGCATTGACCCTGCTTTGAGCAGGAGGTTAGGATGGAGTCCTCTTCAGGGTACCTCTGCCCTTTAGAAGTTTGGGATTAGATCAAATTGGTTGAGTAGGTTATGTAGAATGATATGTATGCATAGTACCAGGCTGAGATGATGTACTGTCAAATGGGCCAAATACTGAAACTGCTTTAACACTTTAT
>NW_009260130.1:436173-461484 GCF_000687185.1 Egretta garzetta
GTTTTTATAAACTTCAGGAATCCCTGTTTCACAACAGGAGTATGCATGACAAGAAGGAGGTTTCCAGTTGATACTAGTTTTCACTCAAGGAAAGTATAAAGCGTGTGGCAGGGAGTGGTTTTGTGTTTTCTTTAATACATATGTTTTTCACTGAAATTCATATTGTATACTTCAGTGTGATTAAAATCTTAACACGTTAACATGTCGTTCCATACTATTAGCTTAGACTTATTAACACGTAAATCTTGATAAGTCTACATTCCTTTTGATATTTAACCCTTGTAGTTGTTTTTCAGTATATTCATGTTATTGATTGAGTCCTAATCAGACTTGTTTGCATGCTTATGTAAAGCAGTTAGTGCAGGAAAAGTTGGTATTATGCAGTAATATCAGGTAAATGTGATGTTGATGAAGTAGTTAATGTAATGGTTTTTTTCTGAACTTCTTTTATTGAAGCACAAACTGAAGTACGATTGCGTTTCTCTGTATTGAGAGCCCGGCTAGGTAGCAAGCAGACTAATTAGCTCAGAATAATGGTGTGGAGTGTGGTGCCAAAGTAGAAATGAAGGAGCAAACAAGCTAAAGGCTGTTCTGTAGATGCAAGCATTGTTGTAGAAAGGTAAGAGCGGTGCCGTAAGTTCATAACTGTTATGTGATTTCAGTTTTTTAAAAACACAAAAGGTTTACAAAAATGTATATAAAAATGTAAATGAAAAAATGTACAGAAAAAAATTTAAAACAAAAAATGAGCAGAAAATACTGTATTTTTTTACGTTCTATGTAACTTTTTTGTAGTTATGTTGCATGTAGATAGTAATTTATTGTGTACTCTGTCCGATATAAATACTGTACATGTGAAGACTTCTTACTGCAAGTCTCTGCGTCTGGAAGCTCACTGCTGAAATAGAGTACTTGGGTCACAGGTAACGAACCAACCAAGTCTTGTTTCAGTTGAGAACGAAAATAAACCAAGTGCTGTATTTGTTAACTGGTCTGAGTTACGGTTGGTTACTTCAAGCTTTTGGCTTGCTTTTGTTTGTGGGTTTTTTTCTGTATAGCTTGTGTGGTACTGCAGCTGTCTTCCAGGTTCCCCAGAAGTTCTGGTGAGCAGTTTGCAAAGAGAGAGAGGCTTCTGTATGGCTTGCTACTGGATGTGAATCTCTTCTCAGCTTTGCTCCCATTGGTTTTTAGAAGCTAGTGGGAGGTGTCCTGTGCTTATCCCCCAGCTGCAGCTGGGCTCTGTGGTGCTGGGATGAGTATTAATGGTGTGTTTGCACATCTAGCAAATGGGGGCTCTCACTAGTGGTTAAGTTAGGGGTCATGACAGGCAAAGCGTTGGGGGTTTTGCTGGATTGGTGGTTGCTGCTGTTCCCAGTCTCCTGAGTGAAACCTGGTCTCAGGATGTGTCTGCATCTTTCCAAGCTGAAATAGCTACAATAACTCATCAAAAGGCAAACTTGAGCTCGTTTCCTTTTTGTCTCATCCCGCCCATCTTGCCAAAGTATTTCCAAACGTTGCCTATGTTGCAAAAATTAAGGAGTAAGGGGCCATAAATGGTTCTTGCTGGAAAGATGCTCCCAGCCCTAGGAAGACTGAAAGAGTGAGTTGGGACGTGTGCTCTGAGATGGCTGTAAGCATCACGATAGAGCTATTGCACCTTATAGCTTGATACAGGTCTTCACTCCTTTGTCCTCCTTCTTTCTTGTGCAAGGGATGGAGCAAGAGAAAGCAGGCCAGCCTGTCTTCCAGCTCTGGCCGCTGCTGCTGCGAAGGGAAATCCTACCTCTGATATTCTAGTGCTGGGGCAGCGTGTGTAGGCTGGGAATGCATAGGGTGGTGTGAGGCTGATGACGAGCGCTGTCACTCATTGGCAGGGAGTGTGTGTGGGAAGAATAGGGCTGCTGCTACTGTTAAAATAATCCTCAGGGTTTTTTTCCTTTATGGCCTTCATAGCTTCTTTTTTTAAACACAGGAACACGCTACAAGGCTTTTTGCTTCCCACATACAGCAGATGAGGGGATGGACACTTGGTATTTCCAAGTTCTGCATGAAATTCCCTTCTGTCTAATAACTCAGGTGTACCACCCAAAGTCAATTAGCTAATCATAGAATCATAGAATCACTTTGGTTGGAAAAGACCTTTGAGATCATCAAGTCCAACCTTTAACCTAACCCTGCCATCCCACCACTAAACCATGTCCCTAAGCACCTCATCTATCCTTCTTTTAAATCCCTCCAGGGATGAGGACTCTACCACCTCCCTGGGCAGCCCATTCCAGAGCCTGACAACCCTTTCGGTGAAGAAGTTTTTCCTAATGTCCAACCTAAACCTGCCCTGGTGCAGCTTCAAACCATTCCCCCTCGTCCTATCATCTGTTACCAGGGAGAAGAGGCCGACCCCCCCCTCCCTACAGCCTCCTCTCAGGCAGTTGTAGAGGGCGATCAGGGCTCCCCTCAGCCTCCTCTTCTCCAGACTAAATAACCCCAGTTCCCTCAGCTGCTCCTCGTATGACTTGTGTTCCAGACCCCTCCCCAGCTTGGTTGCTCTCCTCTGGACATGTTCCAGCAACGCAATGTCTTTCTTGTAGGGAGGGGCCCAAAACTGAACACAGTATTCAAGGTGCGGCCTCACCAGCACCGAGTACAGGGGCACGATCACTTCCCTACTCCTGTTCATCTTTGGAACACACACTGCAATGTTTCCAGAGCAATGGATTCCTTGCAGTCTGTCGTGACCACTTTGAACATGAAAGCTACTGCAATAACCATGTTCAGCTTCTACTTCAAAGGTGCCCACTCGGGTTGCTTCAGTACAGCAACCACCTCGCTTGGGAGTAGGCAGATAATGTGTGCGTTGCGTAGGCGGGCTGTTACAAAGGTAGGAAGCCATGGGCAATGTCCCTGGGTTTACTTACAGCTTGTGAGATTAGTCTTGTTTAATAAAAGCTTGAGGTGTACTATCCAGCCCCTTTCAAGTTTGTCCCGGCATGAAAAGAGGCTTGCTTGCAAGAACGTTGTCAGGTTTACTTCTGTGGTTTGATAATTTAAGCTCAGCTTTGATTTTGACAGGTCAGATAGCTGTGTATCCGTCAAAGGAGGTTTGCCTAGCTTAGTTCAAAGAATGGGGCTTTTGGTGGTTGGCGGACCTGTGCATGTTTTTTTAAGTGCTGTTTTGGGCTCGCCTGTACCGCAAGGTGAAACTCTGAACGCTTGCAGTCTCAAGTTTAAATACATGCTCATTTTCATAACTGCCTTGTCAGTAAGACTGGCTTAGGTGGAGGCTAAGGGAGCCAAAACGGACCGTTTCTGCTCCCTGTGCCTTTGCGAGGTAGCGCCTTGCCTCATCTGTTTAAAGGGTAGAGCTGAAGGTTTGCATCGTTGTCAACGAGCCCTGGTTTCTGAGAGGATCTTGAGATGTTATCCCTCTGCTCACCTGCTCTCCTGTGGCTGAACTGGGCCGCAAGGGATGGGTAGTGGAACTGCTTCTGTTCCTAGTGAATTACCATTCTGTAATTGAATCATGATAAATGGCCTTTTAAACAGGAAACTTGACTTTTCCACCACTTGATTACATAACAAGTGACACGGAGAAATAAAATCTGTTAGCATAAATCAGTTGGGATCTTCAGGCCTGGTCTTTAACAGCTCCCTGGTTGTTTTTTTTCTGGTGGAATAAGTAATAAGTTTCTGTTGGTCAGTGCTTGGAGCAGGCTCTGTGCTTGACCATAACGTGAAAGGCTAAACTGGTAGATCTAAGAGTCAGTGCTGCCTCGCAATCTCATACCATTTCTTTACCTGCTTGTGAAGGGGCTGGACTAATAGGCCAATGCCTTATTCTTGTGATCCCAGTTAGCTGTCAGGGCTTTAAAGCTGAGCGAAATGTGAATTGGCAGATACTGGGACAAGACCAGAAACCAGCTTCTGCAGTTTCCAGTTCAATGTACATTGCGTAGGGCCTTTAATAAGGGAAAATGTCTGTGTTTTTATTTCCGAACAAAGTCTAACTCGCAGCTGCTGTCTTCGGCTCCCTAAAAACTTGATGCATGTGAGACGGATGATTCACAAGAGATTTTAAGGATGTACTCCAGGGGCCAGCAAAATGCGCTTAGAATGCGTGCTTGGAGAGCAAGATCTGTTTTGTTGTGCACAGGTTGGTGGATATGTTTACCCATGAGTAGCAGTTCCACCATCACTGGGGAGAGACTGGGCAGGAGGGATAAATAGGAGTGGGTGTGCAAGCATAGCTGAGCAAAGCCTGTGCTTGGGTCATCTTGTTTAACTGAACTGCACATCTTCTCAACAGCAAAAGGCAGGCTTTTGACTTTAGGTCTCGGCCATCAAGTTTGGAGTTCTTGCTCTGAATTCCTGTTGTGTAAAAGCTTTTTCTGGGAAGGGGTGAGAATATAGATGAGATAAGATCTAACATAGGTGCTGACAAAGCTGCTGTTACTAACTAGCTTCACAAAATGGCCACTGTTTTTGCTGAAGCAGAGTGCCGAGTAGAGTGAAACCGAGAATAGTGGTGGACGTACGCATGGAAGTCATCAGTTGGGACAGCTGAGAGAAACTGCATACAATAAAAATAAAAAATTAGACTAGAAGGTATTAACTCTGACTATGGTATCTGTCTACTATGTATCCTATAAGCAGATAATGAGTATTATTTATCTTAAAATGCGTGTTGCAACCGTGGTGTGTCACATAGCCTTACTTCTTGGCTTAAGCCTGTAAGCATCTACTGTAGCGCATATCCTAAGAGGAGAAAGTTGCCATAACAACTGAATGAAATCAATTAGAGTAATAAGCAATTAAAATCTCATCCTTAGTGTTGCATAAACATAGCATTTTGCTCATGAATTATTGGTAATCTTGCCTCTAGACCTGTATGTTCTGTTCCTGATTTGCAATCTCAACAATTTTTGAATTAATGAAGCATTTCATTTCTCCTTCAAAGAGTGCTGGTGGGTTTTTTTTTTTTTTTTGGCTGCAGCCAAATACGTCTTCATCAGAGACATGCGAACGCTATTAAAACATCTAAACGAAGGAAACATTCGTGATGGGATTTCCAGAGCGCTCGGCGCTGGCTTCGTTCCCATGCAGTAAAGTCAATGGGAGAACTAGCCTACGGTGAGGAATTTGGCCTGGACCTAGAAAGGCAAATGCAACTCTTGCTCGGTCACACGCTTCCTCGACCTCCTGTGTATTTCTGAATCTCTCGCTTCCTTTGTTCCCACTCAACAGAATGAAGATAGGAATAGCTCCTGACTGTAGTTCTCAGCTGTCGAGGATAAATCAGCTGAAAGGAGAGAACTACATATGGCTGTTGTGGAAAGGCGGGATGTGTGAGGGCACATGAGAAAGGAGGACTTGCGGACTTTGGTGGGAGCGGAGCTAAGCCACCTGTTTCTTCACACTGGGGCATTTCAGTGCTCCTATGTAAAGTTGTGCCCAGGCAGGGATTTGCACTCAAATGGAACGTTGCCTTTGCTAGCGTGGCAAGATAGGTGTATAACCAGTTGATAACATCCCCTGTTGGGCCCAGTTGCTGTGGGAGGAGGTGTTCAGCATTTTCCAAGTACAGGTACCCTCTGTTTGCTGGGAAGGTCCTGTGCCGTGCCTTGCAGGGTGTTTTTTCTTTAGCAGCCTCGTGTCTGCACATAGAGCTTTGCCCACTGTGCATTACACGTGGGTATGCAGACCAAGCTAAGAGAGTTGCAGTCGTTCAAGTTACGCAACGGTGGGAATGCAACATCTTTGTTTACTTTGCAAGGGCCTGGATGCTTGTTCTCTGAGGATTTCATGTAGCTGTGGGTAAAATGTTTCAAAGGTTAGAGCTGAATTTATAATCCCAAGTCTCCAAGGAACTTTGGAAAACATTACTGTGGTCTAAATAGCAGTCTTCTCATGTGCAGTGACCGAGCCAGGGATCTAAGAAGTCTTTTTCATCCAGAGCTCAATTATTAACTACGTTAGGGAGCAAAAGGACTTGAGGGGATCCCTGGTTTTGGCTTGCTCTCCTGCCAAGATTGCAAAAGCTAGGGCTGGTAGTCTAATGGTTTGTGCCACAGGTGATCAGAAGCTAGGTGTGGTTTACATGCCAACTCCTTGCCCAAGACGTTGGCACGGTGTCAGACAAATAGGAGGGGAAAGCTGTTGTGTGACAAAGAGCAAACCGGCGTGCTCCTCCCTCGCTGTATCAGGAGAGCAAAGGGACATTGCAGGTCCCAGCTGACTCTCTGCTCCTGCAGCAGCTGTCTGCCGACCCTTGCTCAAACCATGCTGTAAGAAGCAATTTTGGTGCATTGCTCATGAGGCAAAGGCCACCTCATTTTGGAATGCCGCTTACCGAAATTCAGCAGTGCTGTCTTACCAGGGGCGGTGTCCAGTGCATGCGGAGGTCATCGGTCTGATGTCTTTTGCTTTTCTAAGCTTCTGTTGTTCTGTTAAATGTAATCCTGCCACCTTTATCCTGTCTGGTCAATCGGGAAAAGCCACACACTCAATGCTGTGAACGCAACATGAGCCACTTAACAGTTGTGAAATCAAATGTGGCTCCACTGAAGGAGTTTGGGTTTGTTCTGTTTTAGGGATGTGTACTTGGATCGGTTGCCTACGTAGCCTGCTGTTGCCACTGGAATAGCGGTTGTAGTATTCTTGCAAGCCCGAGTTAGGGATTTGCTCTTGCACCCCAAACTCTCTAATTCCACATTAGTTCTCAGGGTGTTGTTTTCTTTAACATCAAGCGAGTGACGGTGGTGACGCACACTCCTCTGATGTGTATGCACGTACACTATGTGGCTCTTCATGCTTATGAAAACACGGATTCCTGTTTCAATGTAAAAAAGCATGTGCACCTTACCCTGCCAAGCAGGGAGGAATGCAGAGACATATAACTTGTCAAATATTTGTTCGTAGTTAGCTGAGTGCTAGACAGCTATTACGTGCGTTTATCATTTGGATGGGAGATGCCTTTGCCCAAGGTATGTTAAATGGGGGAATGGTCTCTGAAAATCATCCTGGGTGCGAACGTTTGGCCTGAGGGGTGGCTTCCATCTGAGGGTCTGGGTCCTGAGGCTTTCTTATCTGGATGAGCAGAGCACATCTCATGGACGTGCTCAGACGTATGGTTAGAAATTCGTACCATCTTCTTTTCTCCGCAACTTTTTCCAAACAAAGTAGATGTAGTATTAACGTTGGGTCTGTACCGAAAACGTGGTTTCATCTTTATGTTCCCACTGCTTGCTACTAAGGCTGATTTGGGGGTAACTGTCAAAGACTGAGGCATTCTATTTTTGTGGGCAGCCACTGGACTATTCTTAAAGTCTGTACCATGCCTTAAATATCCAAGTGGGGGGAAATGCACTTCCCCTCTTCTTCCGCACGGTTTGGTTCAGGAGCCAACAAAGAAGCGGGTCAGTGCAGAAGCGAGCTCTTCTAGTAATGATCACAACACTGGTTTGCAGTGAGACAGTGCAGAAAATGGTTGAATATTGGTGATCTTCCACAAGTTTCTAACAGGAACAGACCATTTTTTTTCCCCCTTTGGCAGCTTATAAGATTATTTTGGTTTTCTAAAGGAGGGTTTTAGAGATAGGGGGAATGGATGGATTTGTCTTTCCGCTCTGCCACTATACATCTTTGCACTCTTAAAAAGGAAGAGGGAAGGAGAAGAAGGAATATTGTGCTAAGGGTTGGACCTTGCTTGTAACATCTCTGTTAACACACCAGTTGTGTACTGATACGGTCACTGCTTGTGGGTAAGGCTGTGGCCATGGTTTCCTAGGAAAGAACCCATCTTGTAATCCACGGCTGTTAAGGATATGCGGTTTCCTACAGACTGGAAAGGTTGCTTAAGGCGTTGGACTGGCATAGAGATGCTATGGGCTGGATTCCTTACTTTGTCTTGGGTTTTGAATATGACTTTAGAGTAGCTGCTGTCCCACCCTATAGAAATGTAGCTAATGGTTGTCCCATTTGCAAAATGAGAATGATAATCTCTCCCTATCTTTTTTTGTGTGCTTGGCACGTTGCTGCAGTGAACCAAGTGCCGTGCGCTTACTTGCTGTGTGTGTAGTGTATCTTATTCCCATTTGGATCTTCGGATACAGCTAGATACAAAAGATCACAATAATTAAGAGCTGTTTTGTTGGCTATAATAATATCAGGTTTCTTATCCTCTCATTTACTAGCTGATTTAATAAACAAGCGCTTACCTGTGGTGATAGCTTAGCACTGTTCTCAGATCTCGGGGATGAATACGGATTAATTCTTTCCACGGGCATAACAGCAGCTTTAACTTCCACTGACGTCTGATCTCTGCGACAGTGCCTCTGCTTCTCTGCTTTCTTCAGGTAACCTGACAGCAACACTTGACTCCTGAGCACTTGCAGTCAAGTGTAAGCCTTCAGCTTTTCTTGTCTGGATTGATTGGGCATCAGAACTTTTAGTCCACAGCTCCTGGTTACATGTCACCATGCGTTCTCCAGTGTTTCCCTCTTCCACCTTTCAGCTCCTCCAGCAAGGCGGTCCTGGAGGCAAAATCTCGGTCCGGGTGGACGTTCACGCTCACTGGCCCAGAGCCTCCAGCTTGATTCAGTCACCAAAGACATCAGGAGCTGGGGCTAGTGCTGGCTTTTGTCCCCTGCTTCCTTTCTTCCCCAGGGACTATATCAGCATTCCCTAGGACATGAGGACCTGAGAGAGCGCAGTATCAGAACAGCTGACTACGGGCTTAACAGGGCCAAGCCTGCTGCCCAGCTCAACTAGGCTTTACGATAATGCCGTCCTCAGGGTGCAGCAGGCAGCTTTCGCTCAGCAGGGGATTTGGCCCAGGATATCTGCTGATAAGCTTTGATCTTGCCAGGCCATAGCTGCAAAGCAGAAAAACCACTGGATCTTAGGTGTGCAGTTGAAGAAAAAGCAGGCAATTAACCTGTCTGAGGATCAGAGAAGGGTACTGTAGAAAGAAGGGACCTTTTTATTCCCCCTTTGCTGATCAGATAGGCCGCTGGCAGCTGCATGTGCAGTAAGCATGTATTCACAAATGTAAGTTTTTAGGAATTAGATGCAATTAAGCAGGACGTGGGACCAGCTATTCCTGTGCAGAATGCTGCTATTCAATGTCTGGGTTGAGAAAAAATTTTTTAAGGATATCATCTCTTATCTTCCAGAATTAACCACTTTGGATCCCTCTTTTTAGTTCCTTTAGGGGGGACCCTTCCTTGCAGAGGCTGCTGGACGTGTGTGGTTTTAAGAGATAGGTCCTTTGCTATTTTTTTTTTAATTGCTATTAAAAGCAATCAACACATCTCCGGGCCTGAAGGGAAGAGTGGGCAGTGGCTGGGGCTCCCAGAGCACGGTGTTGGAGTACCAGGATAGGTGGGGAGAAGCATGAGCCACCTGTGTGAATATGCTGAGGGCATGAGCGGTGTGGAAAATCTTTCTCTGCAAATCAGGAGTCTGGCGAAAGATCTCAGTAGCCAGTATTTCGAAGTGCCCTTGGGATGAGAAGGAAGCCTGGTAGCCTTCTCAGGAGTCTATGGAGGCCAACGCTAGCACTAGAGAAGTTGGACTGTGGCAGGAACAAGGGTAAATCTAAGCTGCAACCAACGAGGCATCCGAGCTGGCTTTGCAGGTTTACCCTGAGGGGGAACCAAGGTGGCTTACTCCTGCTTTTGGCCATTTTATACCATCATTATCGTAGTAGTAGTTTGCTGTACAGGTGGGGAGAACATTCTCTCTCTCCCAACTACAGAACACTGAATTAATTTGTAAAAATTCTCGATCCTTTTATTCTTCTTCCTTTTTCCCTTTCAATGTTGGAAGGTGAGTGGAACAATGCCCTTCAGCCTCCCTTTTTCTGGAATCCACCTGACTGCCCCGGGCAGGATCTTCAGCCAGCTTTCTTGTTAGACTGCTGTTCTTCAAATGCAAATAGTGAGCTGTGTTTGTATCTAAACGGGCCCAAGTGACTTTGTTAAACTTTTGCAGGGCTGGACTTTCCCCAGGTGCTCAGCACTAACCTATGCGCTGCTGTCCTCGCCGATGCCACCGAGGGCTTTCTTGAAGGTCCCACCTTTACATGCCTAACTCTGTCTCCATAAGAAATGCACCGCTCCAATGCATACCCGTCGCACAGAAATGCAGAGTTGGAAGAAGGTTGAGGAGGGGTTTGCATTGAATACGGGATGCTCTAGAGGCTGACCTACAACTGGCATGTAATTCGCAATAAAAAATATGAGGTTGGCTTCAGGTTGCTACAGAAAGCAGCTACAGGTTTGACTGTTAAATTAAATCCTCCTACACGGTGCCGGGTATAATCATGCACATTTTCATCAGTGTTTATTTGGAAATGTTTTTTGCGCTGCCACAGTTGTTGGAAAGAGACTTTGCGTAACGGAGAATTTGCGAACTCTCCGACTCTGTTTAATGGGCTTTGAGCACAGTTGCCATAGAAGCCTGCCTTCTGAATGCCCCTGTGATTCATCTGTTACAAAGGGTCCACCTGAAGTCGTAGGGCTGAAGTCTTGTTTCTACATAGCTTTCAGTCCTCGGAGGGTTAAAGCCGTGCCAGCTCTCATCATAAATCATTTTCTGCTTCGCTGGTGTTCAAGCTTTGATGTTACTGCTTTCTTTAGATCTTTCTAGGTCAATCTTTTAGATGCTATGGCATGTGGACCTTTTAGGTCTGCGCTGGCCATCGCTTGATCACTGCTCTGTGATCAGTTTATTTCTTTTGGCATTATTTCTTGAGCTGTGAGCAGGAAATAATTCCTTTTTTTAATAAGCAGTAGTAGATGACAGTGCTCTGTATCTGGCACTTATCCCCCCACTGCTGTCCTGTGTGCCTTCCATTATATAAAAGGCAAATAAAATGCTTTGTGAAATGTATTGCTTCTTGGAGGTGTCAGGTTGTCAGCTCTGGAGATCAAAGTCCTTTTTCAAGTAGCGAATGGCAGCACGTGCTCTTCTGTACTTCCTCGCGTCTGTGCTTCAAACCAGACCTCAAGAGGCAGGGTTTTTTTTTTTTGAGAAGCATGTTTATGCTATGGAAACTTTACCCAGCTGAGTAAAGCCACTTTCCCGCCTGGTTGGAAAACCCCACGCACAAAATTTGGCCTGGTCGTTTGTGAGGCGACTGGTTCTCTAGGAAAGGAGCTGCACATCCCCGGGCTGCCGCCTCTGCCGGTGTTGCGTGTGTCGGGTTCAGTCTTTTAGTGTCTCCTTGGCTACAAAATAGTGTGAAAGGACTGGATTGGTCCTCGTATCACTCGAGGATACCCAGGAAGTCTGGAGCACGGCCGGTCTGTGCTCGGGTTGCCGGTCTACCTCCATCGGATCCAGTCAGCAGTAGCTTGGGCTGGCAGATTGCCTGCATCCCCCGACAGTAACGTGGGCTGGGCTGTAACTGCAGAGCTTGCTGTCGAAGCAGAGATTGCTCCCTCGCCACGATGCATACGTGTTGTATGTATCGCCTTGAAGAATACTGCTCCAATAGGACTGCTCAAGCTCCTAGCGGAGGAGATTTACGGGGCTATTTGGATGCGAAACAGGAGCAGCGTTTTTCCACTGATGTGCTGAGACCGTGATTTTTTTCCCAGTAGCTGAACACCTCCATCTGCCACTACTTTCTGAAGGAGTTGAAGAGGTTCCTGAGCTCCAAAACTCAGGTCTCCTGGGGTTATGCCAGAGGGAGAACTTTGAATGTAAAATACCTAATCAACACCTGAGTTTTGCAAATGCTTGCTTGCTTAAGTTCTTATCTTAGTAACAGGTTTTTGAAAATAAACAAGCAAGCAAAACTGCCCCGTGTTACTGTGGGCTGAATTTAAACCAAATCGTAATACTCCTGAACTTGAGGAAGTCTGAAATTCAAATCTGCACTTTGAGACCGGGCCAGTCTCTTAATTTCCATTTCAGAAGCGGAAATACCCCACAGTAGGTTGAGCCAGGAGTAACTGGCCAGACCTTGTGTCTTTAACAGCAAGTTTTGAGCAGATGGATATAAGAAAAGATCACAAGGTGTAAGAGGGAAAATATCTATTTTACCATTTTATCTTCAGTCGCAAGCGTTTTTAGAGCTGACTAGTGATGCCGATGGTTTTGTTTGTATGCGAAGGGAGGAGGGTCTAAGCTGGAGCACCATTTCCAGCGAGTGGGGGCTAAGAAGAAGCCATTTCCCCTGCCCCGTCAAGGCCAGAGAATGTCAGATTCTGGACATAAGACACTCATTAAAGGACTGAAAATAAACTGTTCGGAGAGGCATTTAAAAAAAACAAAACATTAAAGGATGGAGAGTGACTGGTAATTCATCTCCAAAGCCCATCCTTGAAACATGGGCCCCCATACCACAAAACTGACAGTTTGCTCCACATGGCCATCCATCATGCTACCGTTTGATTCCCCAAATCCTGACCTAGCAAAACGCTAACTCGCTTGAGCCGCACAAGCCCCGTGAATACCCTTGTGGCACGGACTTGAGCTGGGTCTCCAGCTCCGTACTTCGGGCTGATAGGGTTGGCTTCGTGAAGGAGGTCAGTGGTCCTGTGTTGCAACATACTCTGCTCTGTCCGAAAAGCAGAGTACTAGCAAAGAGGTTTTTTTCATTTTCTTTTCATATCTGCTGTAATTTTTTTCCTATTTGGCTCCGGTACAGTATTTCTTCCTGAGCTCCCTATTGCCTCCCCTGGCCTTCATCAGGTAAGCTCTAACTTAAGCAACGGGCTTGTTACGGTTTATAGCAGCCCGTATGGGACATGAAAATTGAGACTGGGAGCGCTCCTTCCTCTATTTCTAGCATAAGTAAGGCATGCAAATCTTTTTGGTACGTGTTTGGAAAAGTACCTAACCATGATTACTTACTTGAACCTCCTGATAGCATTGCCCTGCCTTTCTGGGTACAAAAATCAGGATGATTTCTGTCCCTGCCTGTGGTTTGAAACCCTCAAAATGCTTTCATTTGCTAAGGGCAGCAACACTTTCACCTTGCCAAATGAAGAGAAACAGAAGTGAGATGGGAAGAGGAAGTTGGTGGGGTTTTTACCTTCTTGGGCTTGGGAAACTCTCGGAGGACAGGTTCCTGTATGATAAAAAAAGCAACGGGGGATGCCTTTGCTATTTGTGTGGTCGCTTGTTAATGGCAAAAGACCAGCACTTGTCATGGTTAAGCTATCAGGCTGTTTCCACAAGAAAGTTTTGGACATAAATCCAAGCTCAGAGGTAGAATTTGTAGGTTTAAGTGGGTCGACACAATAGGCAGTTGCTGATTAACATGCCCTTGCTCACCTGCGGCAGATAAATTTGCGGCAGCAGATGCAACCCCACGGGATACTGTTATTCCCTTAGCCATAAAGGATGTAAGCAAGCGAGATGTACTGTGTCTCGCACCGCCGGTGGTGCCTGTGCCCAGCCTTGCAGAGGAATTGTTGCCTTTCTTCGGGGCTGTTCATTTACAGTCTTGCAGTGAAATCGCTGCTGACGGCTGGGGAAGATCTAATCCGGTGTAGCCGGGTGCCTTTCAAGCCCTTTCTTTCAAGCACCCGTGATAACTCAAAGGCAGCTGTTTTGCAAAAACAAGCCGATCCCTTATTCAGCATGTACTACAAAGATCGGAGGCCTTTCTTTTCCTCCCTGCTTCCAAGTTTACATCCACAACCCACCCAAACCTCTTGGGCTTTTATGGAAGGCTTGAGTCCTCCACCTCCAACCCTCTTGCCGGTTGTGATGTGGGCTGGCCTGTCTTCATAGCAGCAGAGGACAAGGCAACCGCAAAATGCTCCTCAGGGGATGTTGTGTTCACTTTGTACATGTGTTTGCTCAGCACCGTTGACACCAGCAAAATCATCTTGGCTCAAAAACCTGAGCAAAGAGCGCAGGGTCAACCCTTTTCAGAGGACAGGCGTTCTACTGTAACCTCGCGCTGATACGCGGCCAAATCAGTCCTCCTGACTTTGAAAGAGCATAGGTAGGCGAGTCTTCTGCAAGCTAAGAGCTGGCCAAAGGGTGCCCACAATGTCCTCTTGGTGAAGCAGAACATGCTCAAGCTGAGACACAATTGTTCTCTGTTTCCTTATGCTTCGTGCTAGACTGATAAGAGCAACTGAGCTGCTTCTCAGGGCCAGTGGTGATGTGGGGAAGAACTGCTGAATCTATCAAATAGCCTGTTTGGGGAGGAAGGGGCCACGAGAAGTCACTCGGCCATCCCGTTTGTTTAAATTTGAAAGAGGGAGCTGCAGATTCCGCTATAAAAAGGAGGCTGTGGCTGTCTATAATTTTTAAATGGTGCGGGTTAATTGGAGGGAAGGCTGGGTGGAAACGCAGAGAGGCAAGGCAGATCAGGGAAATGGTAGTCTTTTCTTCTGTGTGTGTGCTTGATGGGAAATGGCAGGGGATTGCTTTCGTGTAGAGAAGCACGTTAGAGAAGAAATTGTAGGAAGATAATAAATGTTGAGGGAAATGATTTCGTAGCTGACTCCACACCGGATCTCTAGGGAGTTGGAGGGCTTGATGGAAATCAGACTCTGCTCCTAGGGTTCAGCTTCGTTAGCATCAGCAGAAATGAAACTTCCACAGATGAAAACAACCCGCAAATAGGGAGAGCTGGGGCGGGGGGAAAGAACCTACCTGACAGATAAATCATCGAGGACAGAGGTTTTTAAAGTGCAGCCTGCGGGGCACTTAAGGCTCAACAAGCCTCTACATGCAGCTATAAGGGGATTTTTTTAAATCGAGGCATTGCATTTCTCTGGGGGGGTTGCGCTCTGAACGAATGTTACGTGATCCAAGCCTAGCAGCCCGCTGATGGAGTGGGTGACTACGAACGTGCCTCATCCTACAGTAGGGCTTTACTATCAAGAACTCCCTGAACTATTCTTTAGGCATGAGTGTTATCTGTACTAAGAAAAACAAAGCCTTTTGAGGCTAGGAAAGAAAATAATCTTCTGGAAGTCATATGTTTTATCCTGTGGTTTCATTAGCTTTCTCAGGGAATTAGGCTTCAAGAAAAAAAAAAGGAAGTAATAAGGGCAGTTGGAATTTTTTCACTACTTTATGTCAGTCTTAATCAGTTATCTGAACTCCATCTCGGTTTCTTACTGCGCTCTCGTAGGGCTGTTCCGCGTAGCCTGCCACGAAGCGGCTGGAATAGTGAGAAACTACCTCTTTTGCAATCTGCATCCTCTGTCGTGGCCAGGGAAAAACAAGCTCAGGGTTGCGTATGTGTTGAAATATGAATTAACTAGTAGAAATCTGGCTGCAGAGTCCCTTCAGCCCTCAAGGCTGTGTAAAACGGGTCACTGGGAACGCGTAAGCAGAATGAAAGGAGAGAGGAGAACCTGCTAATCCTGGATTTTTTGGTTCCTTGAGCACAAATTTAGTGCTATATTACTTTCTGACTTGAGGGATTGACACGTGCTAAAAAGCTTTGCTACAAAGTCGGGAGAGAGCAGCAGAACATTAACGAAAGGAAAATCCTGTGCTTCTGAAAGCAACAGTGATTTATGAAGATGTTTGGGGATTTCTGGAAATGCGTTCCCATTTCAGTACCACTTTATGGTACCACACGATGAAGGAAACTCATCGTGCACTTGTAGAATTCCCCTCGCATCCTCTCCTTGCACTTAAAAGGAAATGCCCAGCATTACCCTGCTCGTGGCAGGGAGGGTACGATATAACTCCCCTGTCCCAGCGTTCGGGACGATGTGGTGGATTCTTCAGTAGAGAAAAAACATGCTCGTCCCCTCACGGGTCATGCACTTCTCTGAACAAACGCACCGCTCGGAGCTTGTAAAATTTAACCTTGGAAATTACTGCAGAAAGGGGATGACAGAAGGCTGTAGGGAAGTCGTCGGGGGTAAAATGTCATTAGCTTGCTTCTGTCTGCCTCTAATTAGCTCCGCTCATCCTCTTCTCTTGCTGCCAATCACCAGATAGCTGAGGAATGTGGGGAAGCGTCCATCCCTCTCGCTCACCATCCCTGGCCCCCAGGTGGGAGTGCTTTACTTTACCAAATTCCCAGCTGAGCCCAGGTGTAGGTTTCTTAGCAGAGAGGCCTCTGGGAACAATCTGGCTGTGGAGGTGGCAGGACTCTGGCTTCGTTGCACCCCTTACTGCTACTGACAGCGGTTAGACTTTGATATGTGAGTACACGTGTTTTTTCTGATTGTTTTACTTACAGTTTATGCTGGTGGCTGCTGTTTAACTGGAATGGGAACTCGTTTATTTGTGGAAATGCGCCATGACCTCAAGCCCTTTCACATGCAAGTAGAAGTCTCTATTTGACCGCACGGTGGGGAGCCTTTCTTTCAGCTAGGTGTTACCAGGCGCGAGGGTAAGGCGGTACATGCCGTCCTTTGAAGAACATAGGCTTGGTGGTGTCAACATGATTTATCTCGGGAGAAGTTGAATTGAAATTTGCTCTCTGTTAGGAAGTTCTGTGCCAATGTAGCGGTTTTCCAAATGTTTGAAAAGATGGTCTTGGGGAAAAAAGGAAAGATTCTGTTTTCTCTCATTAAGTTGAAACAAGCAAAGCGTGCATTGGGGCGAGCAGCTTTTACCCTGTCTTGAACCCACAGCAAGAGCTTTTTGGGTTGTTTTTGGCTTGTTTCTTCTGGTTTGGTTTTTTCTGGGGAGAGATGTGTTGTTTTGTCTGCCAAACCAGGCTTGTCTTAGAGGTGGAAGTAGAGGAATAAGAGGAGAATGAATGGAGGAAGGAACATACACTACATTTGACCCCAGATTTGCTGAAGTTCTGGGTCCAAGGTCCCGATGAATTGTAGGGACCTCTTCACCTCCACGTTTTAAAAGCTTCCTAGAGGACATGTGACTATTTCAATGGCTTGAAACTCAGTAAAATAGTAACCATGAACTCGACATGCTTCTCTGAGAAGTCCTCAACTTTCTCAAGACAGGTAGTTGTCGTCCACTCGCTGAGAGCCTGTGAGTAACGTGCTACCAGTGGATGTGTGGAGCACCTGAAAGTAGGAGCTGGGAAATAGCAGGGTTAGAGTCGGATTTTAAGACTGAGGAACAGATGAAACGAGGGACTCGTGCTAGGGGTTTTGTTTTGCACCCAGAACTTAAAACCCCAAGCAAACCAGTAACGGGAACGTGGGCTCCTCTCTTTGGCTCTCTCTTGCCTGCAAATTATGTCCCTGTCTAGGGGGACGCAATGGTCCAGGTACTAGTGGTGCAGTGCACTGCCACACTGCTGCCGCCAGGTCCCCAACAACCCCCTTCTGCCCCAGGGAGCCAAAAATCAGCTGAGAGCACTGCCTGGGAAGCTGGTTTCACCCTCATGCTAGCTGTGGGGAAGAGAAATTGCACTGAAACTCTCCATAGCTTTTCCAGCCTAATGCTGGGAGCTGAGGAGCTGGAGGGAGAGGAAGGGAGGAGGAAAAGCAGTGTTCCTCCCTCCAAATTATTTCAAAGCATGGGAAAGGCTTGCAATGTTGGCTTTGGAGGGCTGTGACTGTTTAAATAGAGCAGCAAGCGAGAAAAAGACTTGCTGCCCTGTGATGGGCTCGTCGTGGCTTTTGGCGACAGACCGGGGCTGTTTGGACTCTGGAGGAGGAAATAAATTCTGTATTTGGAAAAATCCATGTTTTGTTGTTATTGCCTCAGGATCCTATTTTTTCCATACAAAATTTTCCTGCTGTGCCTTTGAACCGACCTGTCTTTCTTAGTGAAAATGATGCCTACAGAGCAGAGGTTTGGGTTAGGCCAGTGACTGTTTTTATTTCCATTTTAAGTACTCGTAATTTGAAGTAACTTCACGAACGTGCCAATATTGCTGGTGAACGTATGAGCTCTGGAAAGAGAGTGATGTGTACAAAGCTGCTGACAGGTCCCAGACCCCTTCCAGAGGGAAACGGCGGAAGGAGATTGGGCTTTTCTTTGCTACTAATTCTAGAAGAAACCGCAACTTCCTCTGTGCGCTTCAAAGCATGAATGAACTGCAGGGATCCCCTTTCCTTTCGAGTACAGCGAGGCAGCCAGCCCCTCAGGAAAAGCTCCCATACCTCAGTACTGAAAATAATCTGAGGCTCTGATGAGGAGCGGGGATTTTGCTGATGGCAAATAAATTTGCTCGGGCTCAAATAAAGACTTAAAAGGGTCCGTTGCTTCCCGTGAACTGCCGCAAGGTATTGCGGAGAAGGTGGAAATTCCCGTAGCGCATTGCAATGCGAGGTAGGGGAGAGGCTTTTGACAGAATTGCAATACATTTGGGGTAAAAATGGTACGTGGCTGACGTTTTGCTTAAACCAGCACGAGCTGGAGGCAAATTCCTGTGTAGATCTTAATGAGCATCCAAGTCTGGCGTTGCTGCCCTAATGGGGAAGGAGATGGGGCAAAGTTTGAATCTAAAGGGGACTGAGAAAGTGCACTGAGGGAAGGGGTCGTATCCTGAAGCGGTGTGTTGAGCCAGGTAGCTGTGCCTCCACCGTTTTCCAGTGACCCTGGTGGGTCTTGGCATCCGTACTGGTGGGGTTCAGCCAGCACCAGCCAGTGACCAAAATTTCTCATTTGCCCGTTTAAAAATAACGCTTGGTGCTGATGACTGTGTGACTGGTACTGCTCTGAACGTAGCTTCAAAGGGTCTGTGTGTCGTCACGTACCTGGTTACGGAGGCGTGGGGCGCTTGCCTTGTGTCTTGTGACTACTGCTGCTTGGGACATATTGCACGGGAAAGAATAACGAGTTTGGATGGTCTCCTCCATCTTCCACATCTTGTGTGTTGGCAAAGGACCTCCTGATGTCTCGCGGGCTTGATTAAACAGAAGCGGGCGCGTGGTGGGCTTCTGTAGTGACCCTGAAATGCAAGCACTTACTCTGGTTACGAGTAGCAGGGAGTAACTGTGCCTCAAAAGCAGGGTTTTCAGTAGGTGTGGTAAAAAACGTGGGCTCCCTGCTTGCAGGTTGAGTCTGAGGTTAGGCAGAACGGTGACTAACCTTAGGAGAGGCTGGGGGAGGAAGGTGTGAGTGTGCTGCTATTTATGCAAACACCCTGATAGCTCAAGCAATTCAGAAAATTCCTTGGGACCTCAGAAACTGAGGAAGTATCATGAGGGAATATCAGCTGGGTAGGGCAAATAGCTGTGGCATTACCTGGGAGGAGGTGGAACTGGTGACAGCTTGGGAGCGTGACACTGGTGTGTCATCGGACTTGCACCTTCGCCTCCATATGTCCTGGTCTGAAGGGGAGGAAGAAGGAAGGGGAGGCAAGGCAGGGTTTGCTGCCGGCAGGTTTGTAGCTCCCGCCTGAGAGGATGTCTCGGGAGAGGCTGCCAAGAAAGGGATGCGGAACCAGCGATGGGGACGCGATGCGCCTGGCTCATCTTGGAGCATGCAGGGTCCAAGGGGTAGGGTGCAGAGCCGGGGTAGGGACTGTGACCTCACGCACATCCTAAAATACCTCGTGGCGGTGGAGGTGGGATGCAGCAGCTTTCCTCTCCTTACCTGGAGCAGCGGAGGTGCAATCCTAGGGCTGATAGAGGAAGGAGTCCTTTGAGTGGCAAAAATATTGTGATGGCATTTAGCACCGTGACCTTTAAACGCTTCTGCGGGCTGATTCAACTTGAATAGGGAAAACACTTTGGGCGAGGCAGGGCTCAATGTAAAGCTGGCGTGAATCACGCTGTTGTGATGCTGTCCGCTGCATTACGTGGTCTCCATCCAGGTCCCATGTGTTTGAGTTCTGGGCAGATAAACATCATTTGCTTTAGCATGATAAATGAAACAGTTGGGAGCGTCCATTGCAGCTGCCTACAAATGCTGGATGAGCTTCGAAGCAGATAAGGCTCACCACCCTGCGGTAGGCTTAAAGCAGCGTTTAACTATTAGTTTGTGCTGGCTGTCATTTACAAAGTGTTAAAAATCCCAGCTTTTGAAGATGTTTTGTGTGGAAATGCATTTCACCCTCCCTCCCTGCCAAGCTGGGTCGCTCTCCAGGAAGCAGCTGAATGCCCTGCGATCCCGGTGGCTTTCCCGGTACCGCTCCCCTCCAGCTTGAATGAGTTGTACCATCAGATGGGAAAAGCCAGGCTCAAGTGAGGCTCAGACCAACCACCGTAAGGCAGGCAGGTTATATCAACCTGTACCTCGTACTGAATGCTTCCTGGGTGGCAGTTCGCACAAACCCTGGGGAAAAAAAATACCCCAGCTCCTGTATGGCCCTCCTGGGGCTGTCCGGAAAGAACTGGGTTTTGTGTCTCTATGTACTTCAATATTTGAGGGGGATTTTGAGTTTCTACTGAACTGTGTAGTTTACTCGGATGACACCTGTATTGCTTACTCAGAAGTACTGACTGTCGCAAAACTAAGAAATACTGTACAAAAGTGAATAGATGGTGTGTCATGTTCGCTAGCCGTGTCTTGTGCTTTACAGGGGCAAACCTCAGTAACTGTTGGGATGGGGGACTTTGGAGTAACCTGGAGCAGCGGAGGTGCAATCCTAGGGCTGATAGAGGAAGGAGTCCTTTGAGTGGCAAAAATATTGTGATGGCATTTAGCACCGTGACCTTTAAACGCTTCTGCGGGCTGATTCAACTTGAATAGGGAAAACACTTTGGGCGAGGCAGGGCTCAATGTAAAGCTGGCGTGAATCACGCTGTTGTGATGCTGTCCGCTGCATTACGTGGTCTCCATCCAGGTCCCATGTGTTTGAGTTCTGGGCAGATAAACATCATTTGCTTTAGCATGATAAATGAAACAGTTGGGAGCGTCCATTGCAGCTGCCTACAAATGCTGGATGAGCTTCGAAGCAGATAAGGCTCACCACCCTGCGGTAGGCTTAAAGCAGCGTTTAACTATTAGTTTGTGCTGGCTGTCATTTACAAAGTGTTAAAAATCCCAGCTTTTGAAGATGTTTTGTGTGGAAATGCATTTCACCCTCCCTCCCTGCCAAGCTGGGTCGCTCTCCAGGAAGCAGCTGAATGCCCTGCGATCCCGGTGGCTTTCCCGGTACCGCTCCCCTCCAGCTTGAATGAGTTGTACCATCAGATGGGAAAAGCCAGGCTCAAGTGAGGCTCAGACCAACCACCGTAAGGCAGGCAGGTTATATCAACCTGTACCTCGTACTGAATGCTTCCTGGGTGGCAGTTTGCACAAACCCTGGGGAAAAAAAATACCCCAGCTCCTGTATGGCCCTCCTGGGGCTGTCCGGAAAGAACTGGGTTTTGTGTCTCTATGTACTTCAATATTTGAGGGGGATTTTGAGTTTCTACTGAACTGTGTAGTTTACTCGGATGACACCTGTATTGCTTACTCAGAAGTACTGACTGTCGCAAAACCAAGAAATACTGTACAAAAGGGAATAGATGATCGTGTGTCATGTTCACTAGCCGTGTCTTGTGCTTTACAGGGGCAAATCTCAGTAACTGTTGGGATGGGGGACTTTGGAGTAACTTAGTAGTTTCTTGTGAGGTTCACGGGCTTAGATGCTAGGGAAACAGTCCTGCTCCTCGGTCTCTGCCTCCTTCACCTCTCATCTCTGGGAGTCCTACACTGCAGGCTTGCACCCGCGTTACTTTCTGGAAAATAAGCATCCAACATTGTCTCGGGGGAAGCGTGCCTGTGGGATGCAAAACTCCCTTGCAAGCAAGAACCCGGGAGAAATTCATAAACAGGTTCCCCTCAAGCTGCCCTAAACTTTGGTCCCACCATTGCTTCTCTTTGGGATTGAGGAAAACAGAGATCCCAGATGCGCGCACTCCCGGCACTTAAACACAAACGGGGTGCGATCACGTACTCGAGCGATCAAAGCAGGCAGCCTGTGCTCTGGTTCTCCAGCTGCTCCTGGCGGGGAGCCCCCGTAGGACAAGGGGTAATGGTTTTAAACTAAATCGGGGTAGGTTTAGGCTAGATATAAGGAAAAAATTCTTTACAATGAGGGTGGTAAACCACTGGAACAGGTTGCCCAGAGAGGTAGTGGAGGGCCCATCCCTGGAAACATTCAAGGCCAGGTTGGATGGGGCTCTGAGCAACCTGATCTAGTTGGCGGTGTCCCTGCTGACTGCAGGGGGGTTGGACTCGATGACCTCTAGTGGTCCCCTCCAACCCAAAACCTTCTATGATTCTATGATTCTATGATCACCGTGTATCGCAGCGTAGTTCAGCAGTGGGAGTCCTTCCCAGTATGTATTCCTCAACCATGCTGGCTTTTAGTTAGGGCGCGTAGCTCCGTTAATACTCTTTTGGGCCATAAGCACTAGAAATGTGTGTTTTGGTGAACTCGGAAATAACTCTGGTATTTTAGGCTGCTTGCAAAGTCAGGCAGATGTGCTGTAGCAGCTATTCCCGCTAAGGTTTCCACGTGTATTGGCCAAGAAGGGTCCTACAGTCTCTCTGAAGGAAAGACTGGGTTTTAGAGCCCGAAGCAGGGCGGTGTACAACATAGGCAGCTTGTCAGACTAACAAATGGCAGCCTCTGCCCAGTTCTGCTCAGAGGGATGCCTTTTGTAAGGTAGGATCAGGTAGCCGTGAGATCCGAAAGCCTGCTGTGCTCGACATGCAGAGCAACGGTTTGTCTGGAGGATGATGAGCCGTGCAACAGCTTCTGGCCTGCCGGGTGCCCCGGTGCCCTCCTGCCTCTGTGTTTTCAGTCACAGGAGTACTCTGCCTACACAGCAACGTGCATCGTGAGTTGGCTCGTCCGGGCTTGCTTCCGTTCTCTGTAACTGCAGGATGCGTTGGGGATACGTTGGGGATGCTGGAGCTGTGTACCAGAGCCCCTTTCCTTCCGCCCTCCCCAGGGCAGTACAAGCTCTCCCTGTCCCTGACCGGGCATGGGAGGCATTTTCCGACTGCCCGTGGTGGCTCTGCAGCAGGCCCAATGCTGGGTGATTGCTCTGTTTCTGGTGGTTTGCTCTCCAGCCTCCTCTTTCCACCCGCAGACACCGTTCCCCTGCGCTTTGTCCTGTCGGGAGCGCTCAGTCTCTCCAGGGCGATATGCTAGCTGCAGGCTTTTTTCCTTTCCCGCACCGTAGACTTCAGCCAGTCTGGCAGGAGGAATAAGGTTTTCTGTCTACATCTCTTCCTCATCCTCATCTCTCAGGGTGATTGCTGTTCTATGCACCAGTCTTCCTCGATCCTCCCTCAGACAAAGGTCCCTTTACATCGCTGCAGGGTCTGTAGGGTCTAACCTGCATTTCTAGCTTTCCAGGATGCCTCCGTGCCTCTCCCCACCCAAAAACCTACCCTGAACTATGCTTTGCTGCAGAACATCAAGACAAGCCAGTTCCACAGGTTGCTACTGCTCTTGCCTGGGAATCGAGCAAAGAGCACGAACCTGTGTGTTTTGTGAGAGGAGGAAGCCCTCCTTTTATCTCCTCTCTTTCCTTCCCTTTTTCCTTCCCCAGGCCTGAATTTCCTCTGTTCATTCTCAGCCGGTTGTTTGGTCCATCTCAGCTGCATCCCATCTCCATGCCTGTTCCTTAAGGCACCCGGGTCTTTGTGCAGCACCCACCTGCGCTCGGCTCTGATGACACTGGGCAATGCCGTGGCACCGGCCAGCTCCAGTTTTATTGCACCGCAGTCGCTAATGGAAATGACAAACTGGCGGAAAAATTAAAGCTGGTGGTTCAGAAATAATTCTGAAAATTGGCATTCTTAAGGGGGGCAGCGGGGGGAAAAAAAAAACCCCTCCGCGATGAGAGCCGGCATATGTAACACCTACAAAGATGTTAAAAATTTTTCCTGTACGGTGGGTCAGCTCTGACTGTCATCTTCCGCCTATGACCTGGATGCTCGGGTCGATCCTGGGCTGTATGAAAGCCTCCCTTCCCACTCCATTTTTCCGTGCTCATCTGCCATCCGTGGTGCTGGTGTCTGCCGCTCTCTAGTGGTGCTGAGCCCTGAGCCTCCTGGGGAGCCCTGCTTTACACCAGCTTTTCCCGTAACTGCTCAATATGGACATGTGTGCAGGCACTGGAAAGGGCTTGGGGGGAATTTCGGGGTGCGTTTGTCTGTATGTCCACTCCTCTCCGGGCATCCACCGCTGGACCCTGCCTGCCAGGAGTTACTGGGCTCCCTGTCTCGCCTGGTACAGCTGTTCTCCGTGTCTTTCCTCAAACCAGATTATACATCTTCCTGCAAGAAGGGGGGGGGAAAAAATCTGTACGTGTGTTGCACAAACCATTTGGCTCCAACAGCCATGCCTTAAGGTCAGTGCCATGGAATAAAACAGCAAATGTGGCTCTGAAATGAAAGGAGAAGGTTTTTTTCTGACGTGCTGTGTGTAAATCCTGTGCTGTCACTGCAAAGCGAGAACCTAGCTGGTGCTTTTTTCCTTTTTTTTTCTTTTTTAACAGCGTTTATGTCTGCCGTGGCAAGTCTAAATCCTGTATGTACATGATGCGGGCATTTAAGCTGCCCCCGTTTCCCAGTCCCGTGCTCAGAGGCAGAAGGAAAGTCCCTCATTTTGTTAGGAGAAGGTGATGCGTTATGTGGACGTGTTACACTGGGCAAACATCTTTCCAAGCGCCTCGCTTGTACGCCAGCCCCACCTTCCACCCAGCCGAAACCGCCAGGTGAAATACCCACTGCTGCTGCCACCGAGACCCTTGATCCCCACCCAAATGTCCTCGGCAAATACTGTAGAAAAGCAATTCCCCTGTCCAGGAGTGGAAAAACCCTTTCTTGCCTTAATGCCCTCCTGCTCTGGGCTCGTGGTTCCCGGTTACTGCAGCTCAGATGCTTGTTCTGCCCTGCTGCAGTCCCCATCGGCGAAGGGGAAGGCTTTGGGGAGACCCAGTTGTCTAGGGTGAGCACAAGAAGGTGCGTCACTCTGTCGGTAGCCTGTTCATCGAGCAGGAGGTCAGATTTTCTCGGCTGAAGTTCAGACCCTTAAATCCCCAAGTCCCCTTAGTGGCCCCTAGCTGTCTCCCAGTGGATGGAGATATATATATATATATCTCAAGGTGGAAGGGCATAGTGCTGGGATCTCAGTTACCATTTCTTGTTTTATTTTGCCATTTAAAAGTAAACTTGTGACTTCAGAGGTGGGAACGGAGTATAAGCAGCAACTCATTGGAATAAAGAGTATAAATCACGCAGAATCACAGAATCGCAAGGGTTGGAAGGGACCTCAGGAGATCACCCAGTCCAACCCCCCTGCTAAAGCAGGCTCTCCTAGAGCAATCTACACAGGACTTCATCCAGGTGGGCTTTGAATATCTCCAGAGGAGGAGACACCACAACCTCCCTGGGCAGCCTGTTCCAGTGCTCTGTCACCCTTAGAGTAAAGAAGTTTTTCCTCATATTCAACTGAAACCTCTTATGTCTCAGTTTGCACCCGTTGCCCCTAGTCCTGTCGCT
>NW_009260130.1:461556-462564 GCF_000687185.1 Egretta garzetta
AACTGGGGAGCCCAGAACTGGACACAGTACTGCAGGTGGGGTCTCACCAGCACAGAGTAGAGGGGGAGGAGAACCTCCCTCACCCTGCTGGCCACACTCCTCTTAATACACCCCAGGATACCATTGGCCTTCTTGGCAACAAGGGCACACTGCTCGCTCATGGTCAGCTTGTCGTCTACCAGGACTCCCAGGTCCCTCTCAGCAGAGCTGCTTCCCAGCAGGTCAGCCCCCAGCCTGTACTGGTGCATGGGGTTTGACCTCCCCAGGTGCAGCACTCGACAGCAGCCCTCAGAGAAGGGAAATAAAAACTCGATTCAAACCAACCTGCTAGCAAATAGCAATCTGAAGTATGACTCTGAAATGCAGATCCGAAAGACAATGCCAAACTCAATCGGAGTGCCAGTCCCATTTGTCTGGGGACGGCACACCAATGCAACGGGTGGCCTCATTTTATTGGAAAGTGCACTTCTGTATGGGACCATAACCAGACCAGTTTGGGGAGGATCAGCCCGGATCATGTTGCAGTCCTCATCTGTGGTATTTCTCCAATGTGAAGCACAAATGTTCCAGCCCTTTGGCCTTTTTCCTTCTTACACTGTTGTTTGAGCAAGGAAAAAGAGACCCTGAAAATAAAAAGGAAAATTTCCCTGTTTGTCAAAGCAGTTGCTGTGTTAAAGAATCCAGGTTTTCTACAGGATATTTGTAGTTTTCTTCCAAGCCATCCGTGCATCTCCAGTGGGGACCAGCAAGCGCAGGAAAGGAAAAAGCCGGGTTGTGACAGACCCAGGTGTAGGGGAGGGGAGGCGTTGATCTCCTGGATGATCCAGGGAGTATATTTGGCAGGAAAGAAAAAGAAAAAATATTTATCAAAACAGACAAAAGCAACTCTCCCTCAGCTATTGGTTATGTCAGACTTCTACTGATGTCCCCTCAATCAGGAAGCCGGTGCTGCTTAATTTTTTTTTTTTTTGGTTTTTTTTTTTTTTTGCTTCGAGCAGGTTTTCCCCT
>NW_009260130.1:462756-466741 GCF_000687185.1 Egretta garzetta
TTCCCCTCAAACAGGAAGCCGGTGCTTCTTAATTTTTTTTTTTTTGGTTTTTTTTTTTTTTTGCTTTGAGAATGTTTTCCCCTGGTGGGGAACCTCCCTGCAAAGCCTGTGCTGGTGGCTCCGTTATGCCCCGAGGCACCAGGAGGTGTCGGGGTGCCCCCGCTGACTGTGGCTCAGCACCCTCTGGCCCCAAGGGCTCCCACCCTCCACCCAGCTCAGCCCCTCACACCTTTGATAGATTTTGTGGGGTTTTTTTGTCCAGTCCAGCCTGCAGCAGATGGTTTGCAGAGGTACTGGCTTGCTGCTTGCTTTAGACAAAAAATGAAGAGGTTCAAGTGACTGAACAGCAGGGTCACTTGTTTAATAAAGGTATTTCAAGACATTTTTTTTTTTTCCCCTTCTGGGCCCTGGAAAATAACCCGAGCAAGTATCCATGTAATCAGAAGAGGTATTTCAGACTGCGTCGTGTTCAGTGTCTGCCTTTGCCCCCAGAGTTTTACGAGTGTGCCCTTTGGTTTGTATGGATGGTTTGATGAGATTGGAGACACACAACGTGTCTCAGTGCCTTGTCAAGCCTTCGAGCAGCCAGCAGGGCTAGAATTGTGTGTAACAAAACTTCAGGGTTTCCTCCGCAGTGCTCAGCAGGTGCCGCACTGCTTTCGCCTTCCTATCACTGAACCTCCAGATAAGCTTTTCGCTTTGTATTGACCCTGTCAGCCTCTTTGCTTTGCAGCCCCGTGTGTGTTTCGGTCTGTGAAGGGCTGGCACGGCTGCTGGGAAGTGTGCGCTTCCAAAGGGTGCGTCTTTTTACTCTGACTGCAATCCGGTGTGGCCTGTTGCCCCTTTGGTTTCGAAAGTCCAAGCAGTTTTTTTGGCTCCTTCCAATATTTCGACTTCTCAACGCGTTTGCTGCCTTTCTTTTTCTTAGGTAGGGGTTGGAATGAGGAGATGTTCCTGCTAGGCGTTGGTTTTAAGTCAACTATAATAATTATATACCCCCAAATGGAAAGGCGTTGTGTTTCCATGTAGGTTTTAGAAATCACTCTCGGATAATTTATAAGCTGTTCTGACGATCGCTGACCCTTTGTAGCCTTAGGTTCTCCAGCACCGTGCAGGGAACAATCTTGTACACGCAGACACCCGTGCTGACTCGGACACCTCGATTCACCATGGATTGTCTTGCAGAAGTTTAAGGCAAAGCCACGTGGCACAGAGACATCGGGTTCTTCTTTATTTGTGTTCATTTCTAAGGTGGGAACAAACCTCCAAAAACCCAGAACGTGCCTTCACATTCAATGCCTCTTCATTGAGCAGCCTGTAAAGCTGCTCCACTGTAGGGACAAAATTAGTGGTGTGGGTTTATTACCGCAAGCTGTGTGATTTATTTTTTGGTTTTTTCTTCCATGCAACCGGGCCGTGCATGGTCTTGCTGCCAACTATTTCACAACTGGTCGCTTTGCCTTTACCTAATCCGGGTCTTTGTACATCATGGGCTTTTCGTACTGTGCATAGTAATGCCTCTTCTTTCCTTGGTGTAAAAAATATAGCTGTGTTTGAACACGGGATTAATGTGGCAATTGTGAAGAGGGATAGCTGAATTCTCCTACGGGGCTGTGGCAAATAGCTGTATTGCTTCTTGTAGTACCTGAGCCATTCTTTAGCTTATTAATGTGTCGTCCCCCCGCCATCTCTTCCACCACATCCATGGGACAGGGAAAACACGTGCTCCCTTTTTTTCCCTTTTTGCTGGTGCAACATGCTCCTGAATGAAGAAACAGTCTGGGGCTCGCTACGCTGAGGCAGTTTGGGCTAAACCCATCTCAGGGTGCATTTACATTAGTGTTTCAGTTTGGCACACTAGGGTTGGGGGGGGGAGGTGGGGCAGGGGTTTAGGACCAAGCTTCACTGCTTGGGGATGCTTGCTTGGGGATGCTTGCGTGGTGCTGTGCTCCTCAAGGGCATGAACTCGGTTCCCTTCTGACGAAACTAAACAGGGTGATGAAGGGCAGCGGGCGTGGGCCAGCCTCCAGTGGGTGTTCGGTCCGTAGGACCCGACTAGGCTGAGTCAGGGACGAAAATGAAGAAGCCCCTGGTGTGTGCATAGAGTCTGGATGCCCAGTCTTCAGGCTGGTCAATGCTTTGCCGGTGTGGTGCTGGTCCAGGCTACGTGCCGATGTAGACAGGACTGTAACGGCCCTTTCTGAGATCAAGGGAATAAATCACTGTGCTGAGAGGAGCGTGGAAGGAGGAGGAGAGCAATAACGAATCCTTTCTGGAGCACTGGGAAATGAACCGCGGGAGAAAAACTTAGCTGGAATACCTCTCTTCTGCAGGCTGAGATCAAGCGGGGAGCTCCCCCCAACTCCCCGAGATCAGCTTCCTCGGTGCATACCCCTGAAAAATCAGTCTGAGTAAAAACAGCTTTTCCCTGTTTTGCGTTCGCGCATCACTAGCAGGGGCAGGAAGCTGCAGGTTTGGGGTGGAAAATCTTTCTCGCACAACAAAACCTCAAGCCAGGAGATACTCTGGTCTGTGCTTGCGAGAAGCAGCCACCCGAGCCGTGGGAAGGTGGGGTATGAAAGGGAGGGGAGATGCACAAGTGGCTTCAGGGGTGCTCTGGATCCAACCCAAGGCTGCGCCCTGCAACAGATGCGACTTTTTAGGCCGTATTAGTTTTCAGGGTGTGTTCCGTAAAGCGACAACCGAGATAAAAGCTGAGGAAAGATCAAAGCAGATTTCATGGTTTTTATGGGTTTATGCTTCTTGGTTTCACTTTCCAGTATCTCCCTAAGCCTTTCTTCTCTCCCTGCGTGCTGCCCTTTCATCTGCCTCCCCGTTCCCACCGGGCAGGCGAGAGCTTGATGACCTTCTAGCCTGGAGCTCGACCCCTTTCCTCCCCCCCCCCCCCCCCCCCCCCCCCAAACCTGAAACGATGTTGGATTATTTTAGCTGTGAGACAATTCCTTTCAGTATCGATTCTCTTAGCTGGTGCGATGTATGTCCTTTGCAGAAGTTTGGCTCCAGTTTCTCCTTCTCCGTTGAGAGCAGCTCTGGGTAGCTGCGTTGGCTCAGCACCACGCACACGAGGCTCTGATGCCTGAAGTGCTGATTCAGGGATGCTGGGTCCAAGAGAAACAGTTGAGAAAGGGGCTTTCCAGGGGGTGGGGAGGGCTGCTCAGCCCCCCAGAAGACAGTCATGTTGCAGCAACATGGTTCCTTCTCGGTGGAGACCTGGATTTCCCCTCCTTACCATGTGCACTTCTACTTGCTGCTAGAGAACAGTTGCTCTTAGCTTGCTTTTTTTTTTTTTTTAATGTAACTACTCCTATGGTGGCTTGCGGGTGAAATGTGGGGAAAGCAACTTCCCCAAGGAGAAGAGGTGGGGAGACACCTGGCAAAAAGAGGGTAAGGAAAGGCCTCAAAACATCTGGGTGTAAGCCCCAGTCTAATAGTTGAGTTTGGGTCCATTCCTGGTATGTTAGGGTTCGAAGCGCCTCGTGGCAGAAGCGATGTGCTCGGGTGTGTTGTGCTGCACCGGGGTTGGGACCCCAGCCAGAAAACTCATCCCCCAGTAGTTGGGTGTGATGTGCCACTGCACGCCTGGGCGGGGAGGGTGGATGGGGCTGGAGCTGGCACACAGTGGGTCCCTCCGGCAGCCGTGGTCCCTCCGGCAGCCATGGCTGGATGTGACAGAGGTGTCTCGGGAGGCGAGACGCCCCCATTCACTGTGCACGATCCCATCCCCACAGCCATTTCCCATGTATCTCGCCCTTCTCCTTCCCACTAAACTTTTAATAGCTGGTGTTGAGAGGGGCTGTGTTGCGTGGAGTTACTGGGCACCAAAGCCAGCTCAGATTGGGTCACTGCCACACTTGTCCCCCCCTTCCTTCTTCTTCCCCCAGCTTTATAATATGCTGAGCATGACGTCGTATGGTGTGGAATATCCCTTTCATCAGTTTGGGTCGGCTGTCCTGGCTGGGCCCCT
>NW_009260130.1:466927-469180 GCF_000687185.1 Egretta garzetta
TGGCTGAGCAGGGGACGTTGAAAAGTCCTTTCCTGGTGGAAGCCCTGCTCAGCAACAACTGAACCATCAGGGTGCCATCAACATTTTTCTTGTACTAAATCCAAAACACCGCACTATGTCAGCTATTAGGAAGAAAATTAACTCTATCCCGGCTGAAACCAGGACATCTGGGTAGCCTCTCACCCCTCACAGACCCCCGTGACCCTCACCAGCAGCCCCTCAGCAGTGATTAACCCCAGCAAGCATTCATCCATGCCTGCCTGCAGCTGAGGCCAGATGGGTCCTTCTCCTGCCCCACCACGGGACTCTCCCAAAGGTAGCATATTTTGGTGCTCCAGGCTGTGCTTAACAGGTACTTCGCCTGCTGCCAGCAGGCCTGGGACTTGGAGTGGCATTGGTAGATGTGGCACATGGGAATGCCCACCGCACAGGGCTAGCGAGGCCCTCAAAGGGAGCTGGGCATGTCCTTCTCCCTTGACCGTGTCACTTAAACAGTACCAGCTCTTTAGAGCAGACCTTGGCGTAGGCAGCTGTGCATCGCAAGGACCAGTGCCCTGGTGGCTTCTCTGCATCTCTTGGCTTCAGAGCAGGACTGTGGCTCATCTCGTGATCCGTTTGGCTGGTCATCCTGCCTTGCTGGCTTCCCATCCTCTAGGAATGCTCATCCCAGGCTGTGAATGCGCCAGGCTCCGTGTGTAATTCCCACTTGGAGAAGCGGGTCCCGTGGCAACGGGGATTTGCAAACCCTTGAGCTAGCTTCTGTCTCCTTGCGGTTACTTAATCAGAACGGACCTCATCAGGCGAGACCCTGCTTTGAGGTGGGGAGCTGGACCTCCCACATGGTTGGTGAACATTGCGAGTAGGGTGGATAAACTGAATGTTGCTCAGTCAGACGGGAAATGTCAAACTACTGCAGGCACAAGATGTGTAAAATACCGCTTTGATAAGGTGGAAAGCAGCAGGGACGGATGTCATGTGCTGCGGCAATCGAGCCCAGATAGCCTGGAAGGAGATGACATTTGTTGGGAAATGAGTCACCAACATACGTGTGAAGCGGAGATGTGCCACTAAATATTGGGGGGGTTGGTTGTTGCGGTTGAGGAAGCTTGAGTCAAGCTAGAAGGCAAGAGGTGCTGCTTTTCTAATGATGAGCGGCTGTATTCCGGCTTAACCGACAGAAAATGGGTCAACACCGTGTTTAGCTCTACCAGAAATAATAGTCAAGCTCTACCAGAAATAATAGTCACGGGTTATTCTGCAAGCCAAATAATGTGGAGACAGCTTAATTACTGACTCCACTAAAATGGAAACCGCTAATATTTGGAAAAATAAGAAATAAAAAAAAAAATACCACTTGAACCAAGCCTGCCAGCCTCTAGCTGCACTTACTGAGATGTCAGGCTCTGAGGAGAAGGGGAGGAGATGTTGCCGTAACGCTCCTTGGCAGGTTGGTGGTAGGACTGTTGCGAAGCGTTTGCCTAAATAAGTTACCCAAATAGGATGTAATTCAGCTCAAGCAATTAAAATGTGCCTTCAGGAGGCTGCTCCCTCGGGTACGGGGTGGAAATGTGCTTGCATACCAGTGTCTTTGTTGTATTTCTGGCCTTTGGCATTTTTGGCACCTCTTTCCTCCTTGTCATGCGCAGAGAAGTCCAACTGTGAAAGCTCGTGCGACTCCTTCCCTATCCTAGTGGTCCCCTGGGTCTAATTCCTTTTCCCAGTCGCCCAGGTAGCGGTACAATTGCTGACATAGATGCAGGAGACGGCTAAAACCTTAAGCATCCGTGGCGACGTGCTCAATACCCAGCCTCCCACCGGCACCACGGGCTCGGCTGGATCATCGATGCCACGGGACAAGCAGGCAATGTAATCCTGCTGCTCTGATTTGACTTCTTCTCTTTAGCACCCATTGCGTAAGTCTCCTGAAGCGCTGGAGCGTCCTCACTGGCATTGCAGCGTCCTCTTTC
The DNA here is from genome assembly GCF_000687185.1 of Egretta garzetta. Classification (NCBI taxonomy): domain Eukaryota; kingdom Metazoa; phylum Chordata; class Aves; order Pelecaniformes; family Ardeidae; genus Egretta; species Egretta garzetta. The sequence goes on from NW_009260130.1 coordinate 468,895, forward strand.
TATTCTTAGGAAAGGTGCTGGGGGTTGCACCTTCAAGTTTGGTGGCAACTTCCCATCTTGTGAAGTGCAGGCTAGATCTAGCTGGGGGTGTTTCCAGGAGCGCGTTTTGGTCTAGCCATTGGAATTAGACCTGGACCGCTTCTTTGCTAGCCCAAGAATGAAGCGCTAGAAGCAAGAGATCTTCCTGCCAGCCAGCGGAGATGTGGAGGACGTCGGGTTGAAGTTGCACCAACTACGCAAGGAGCGCAGCGAGGCCATGTCAAGAGGCACATCTCGCTTATAATGC
>NW_009260130.1:469462-477434 GCF_000687185.1 Egretta garzetta
AGGCGGCACGGCGCTTCCCGCTTTGCCAGCGTGCCTTTGAGGAATAACGCTGCTCCTCTGCTTCGCGTCGGGTTCGTTTTGGGTTAACTCATCTCTGAAACAAATCGAGAGCTTCAGGCGAAGTCGTGCGGGGGTGTCAGGGTATTTCTCCAGCGTGCTTTTCTAGCAGCGAGCGTAAATTAGCACAGCAGTCCGGGGATTTTCTCCTGCGCTTGCTTGGTGCCATTTGCATCTCTGGGGTGGACGGGATGTCCCAGAAACTGTCCCAGCTCTGGGGTGGGGTGGCATGCTCTGACATGCTGCCGAAGGTGTGCTGTTGCTTTCCCTTTGGCAGAAAGCACCTGGTCGCTGCTCCGCAGAGGTCCTATGGCTCGGGGTTGACCAGGGAGGCAGGAATATCGAATTCGCATTTCTTAAAAGTTTCCCTTAATTTCTCTCACCCCGACGGAGCTTTTGTTCTTGCTCTGAGCCTTTCTCCTTCCTCGGTATCCATTCTCTTTCAAAGCTCCCTCTTTCTGTATTCCCCTTCTTCAGCCCTCAAGCAGACCAAATATTTGAGCCCAACTTTTAAAGGTGCCCATAGTAGGTTTTTCACCTGCTTGCAGATATGTCACCACACCGCTCTGGTATCTCCAAAAATGAGATCTTGTCCCCATGCCACGTCACTGGCAAGTCTGTGTGCCTTCGCTCAAAGACAGTAAGTGACGGTGAGTTCAATAGGATCGTTTGAACAACCTAATTCGGGACTGATTTCGTTAGGCTTTGGCTAATTCTGGTGCTCTCATGCTGAAATTTCGTTTCTATACCTGGCATCTGCTGCAGTGAGCACCGTCTGTTTTGCATCCAAGTACAAATAAAACTCCGCCGCGTTGTGTTTGAGCTGGTGACCGCCAGCACAGGGCCTCGGAGACCCACACGTCCCGGTCAGTCGTTCCATTCCCCTGCCCTGTACCCTTGCGTTGGTGTTGGATTTGTTTGGTTTTTTTTTTTTCCAGATTTGGACTAGTAATTTGGGAAGAGAAAGGAAGGCCAGTTGTATGAAGGGAACGATCCTTCTTAAAAAGCAATGAGGAGAAGGGACGTCAGGGGGAAAAAAGGGCTAAAGGAGTTCTTTTCACACGTGGATAAATGAACACAGGCTGGTTGGGAGGGTGTTTTCGAGGTGTAGGAGGCACAAGGGGACGGAGACTGTTCCAGATCGGCTGGAAGGAGAACAGGAAACTGGGCGCTGTACGAAGCTGCTGAGCCACGCGTCTGTACAAAGCAATGAGGAGAAGGGACGTCAGGGGGAAAAAAGGGCTAAAGGAGTTCTTTTCACACGTGGATAAATGAACACAGGCTGGTTGGGAGGGTGTTTTCGAGGTGTAGGAGGCACAAGGGGACGGAGACTGTTCCAGATCGGCTGGAAGGAGAACAGGAAACTGGGCGCTGTACGAAGCTGCTGAGCCACGCGTCTGTACGAGAAGAGAGAAAGCAACGCTGCTCTCGCTGCAGTTGGGGATTTTGGGGCGTAAATTTAAAAAAAAAAACAACAAACAAACCCCCAAAACCCCCAACCAAACCCCATTTTTTACCTCTCCTACAAGGAGCACTGGGCGAGTTGGGGAGAAAGGAGGGGTGCACTGAAAGTTCACTTTCTCTCAAAACAAACCTAGTGGTTTCAGTGTGGCCGAGAGCTTTGCTTGCTGCAGGTGTCTCCGAGGCAGCCTCTTGCGAATCCTTACGTGTTGGCTTGAGGGGCACGCGGGTGCTCACTGAAGGGCAGGAGAGCCGGCATCCCTGTGGCATTTATGTTGGGTTTCTGCCCATCCTGGTCAAACGTGGAAAAGGATTTTTGGTTTGGTTTTTTTCTTTTTTTTTTTTTTTTTTCCTCCTGCTCCACTCTAGGTCACTTTCTACTCGTCTCTGAAGCTGCCTCATGGTTATGGACCAAATTCTCGCTCTGTCCCTGGCTCGTGTGTTTGGGGATGTTGTGACAGGTTTTCCATCCTCATCTTTCAGAGGGGGCTCAGGCGGGTAAAACCTCCACTTTCCCTCTGCCATGAGCTCTCTTCTTTCCACACGCGACCCTCCTACCTCCCCTCTCATTTCCCATCACCTATTTTTCAGTGTCTTCAAGGAAATCTTTGACATTACTCAACTAGCGTGAGGCTTTCCATAGCTCGATGCCTCTAAATGACGTGGTTTTAAGCAATTTAATGGCTTCAGAAGCATAGCAAAGCCATGCAGCACATCACTTCTTCCCTGCTGCCGTCATGGCCTTCGGGAGGTGTCCTGCACCACGTTTTTGTAGGCCTCTGGTTTAGGTACCATGGGAAGGATGTCTGGAGGATCCGGTGGGCGTACAAAAACTTTTAAAACTCTACTAAAAGTAACAAATAAAAAATTACTCAAATAAAACTCTTGCCTGCAAAGGTACAGCTACTGCAGAATTTACCAAAGCTGTTAAGATATTTCTAATATGTTCCAGTTGATGCTGGCCTGGATAAGTCCACAGCGGTCTTATGAGGGCCGCTCTTCTGAGTTACCGGCATCCAGGCAGCGGTTAGCCTAAATATAGTCACAGGCTTAGATCCTCACCCTCCTTCTGCCTTTTCAGAATTACCACTTGGCATGCACAAATATTGGCTGCCCGCAATGACTGTGAGCTTTTCCTTCCTGAGAAAACACCACAGAGTTTATCATTATAAACATTAGTCACACATCAAACCCACAGTGACTGCTATCAAGGCGATTCAGAAACCCTGGGATTACGGTATCTCTGTCTAGTTCTTCTTTCTCGCCGCATCCACATTTATTTCACCTTTCCTACCCAAAGCAGAAACTCGTAGCAGCTTGAGGAGCAGCTAGGCAAATGCACATCTTCTGGGGCGATGCAGCGGGGATTCACCAAACTACCCCAGTGTCCTGGGGGAAACCCAAGCGCATCGCTTGAGAGACGGAGCCAGAGCTGGGCTTCGCTATGAAAATCTCCGTCTAGCTATGAATCAAGAGGGCATGTCCGAAAGGGAACCGCTGGTTATGCTCTGTTCATCTTGGTAGCCGTGTAGGCAATGACCATCGCAGAGCTGAGCCTGTGCTTTGGGCTGTCTTTCCAGAAGCATCCATGGGCCAGGCTGGGGACGCTGTTGGGCAGCACCCCCTGCCCAAAGGATGCCGTGATGGCTATCGCTTCCCCACAGCCCTGGGGCGAGCACGTTATTTTGTCCTGGCAGCACCGACTTCTACTTGGAGGGGAGCTGCTGCCAAGGCCACCTCTGCAGAGGGGATGACTTCCTCGGTGCCCATGATGCCGAGGAGGCCCTCCTGCCCTCCCCCTGAGGGACGTGTGGGTTTCACCCTCGGTGTAAAGTGAGTTAATGAGCACCATGGCTGTCCTGGAAGAAGTGTTGCAAGGATGGGAATAAAGCAACATATCAGCATGAAGCAGCACATCCCTAGAGGAGACAACCTCAGTGAAAGTGAAAGCACCTGGGATCTGGCATAGGTCTGGGGCCAAACATCTACCCCAGGCTAAAACTGAGGTCGCTGTGGCCAAAGTGATCACCCAGGACCCCTCTAAAGCCACCTCTCTAAAGCCATCCAGCCAAACCACGCTTCTGTAGCTCCTGCTTTTCTCCGGGGTAGACAGGAGATGGACACCTGCCCTGTAGCCACAAACCTGGGGTGTGATCTCGCTCACGAGTTATCTTGGTCTGCCCATTGCATGTCTCCCAGGGGTCGCTTCTTCCCATGCCAGCTTTCTTAAGCGCGGCCAGCACTGGTGTTGGTTTCCCTCAGTTGTGAAAGAGCCACGCTCGGAGCGCCGGCTGCGTGCCCTGTCTCTGTCCCCTTCGCTGTGCAGCTCGGGGGGGAAGTTGCTTTCGCTTCTCTTGGTTTTTCCCAGCTATAAAAGCAGGATCATTCTGAAGTCATGAACTTCAGAAAGATTTTGCAACTTCTTTAGTGCTTCTGTAGCGCTTTGAGTAGGCTCCCGGTAAATTGCTGCCTTCCCCACCCTTTTGCAGACTTATCTTTGAAGAGAGCCCTGCTACCACCCAGCAATACCACTTAAACCAGTCCTAGGTTGGTCTCCTTCTAATAACTCTCTGCAAGGAAATTGAAAACTCTGAAAGTCTTGAACAAACATCAGTTTTAAAGCTATCTCCTTTTCCACTGCCATAGCAGCGAGGCTCTCGTTCCCTCCCCAGGACTTCGGGAATAGCTCTTGGAAGCTGTCCCTGGTCTCTCTGCGACCCTGATGTACAGGGACTTAAACTCCTCGCTCGTCCAATTTTGACTTTGATCTCTTGGACAAGATCTTTGCTTGTAAGAGAAAGATGAGTAGCTTACGCTTTGAGTGGAAGACTTTTTTTTTTTTTTTTTTCATTTACCATTTTGTTACTATATGAAATGCTGACGTGATTTGAAAGCTCTGAATTACAACATTATCACACAACCACATCATTTTTCTTCTGCCCTTTTCCTTCCTCCTGGCCTCGCTATCGTGGCCGCGCGTCCCCTTCCCCCTTTGCTTCCCGCCTGGGGACTTTGCCTTACGCAGGGCAGCCCCCAACCCACCAAAACCCGAGGGCGCGGGGTGCTGCTGCGGCCATCGCTGCGCAGCGGTGGCCATTGAATACCCTGTGGGAGAGCCCAGGGTGTTGGCATTACAGGACTGGCCCCTTGCGTGCTCAACCGCCTTGCGTTAGTCCTTCGATGGCTCATTTTGAGAGAAACCTTAGGGCCAGGGTTTAGTGGTGGGATGGCAGGGGAATAGTTGGGCTTGGTGAGCTTAAAGGTCTTCTCCAACCTAAACGATTCTGTGATTCTATAAAAGTGTGGAGGAGCAAGCGCCAGCCGACGGTCCTCCAAAATGGGCGGGTGGATTCCCTTGTGTGTAAGGCCCAGAGGACTCTGTGTTGCTGGAAAAAAGCTTTGTGAACACGGGGCTCTACGGCGGCGTAAGGATGTGCGTGGTCTGCCCTCCCTTTCTCTACGCTCCCACAGTTTCTTGCTGCCGCGTACGTGTCTAACGTGGTGTTGATGGTTCGCCCGCTACCGTTTGATTACCCCTGGCAGGAACGATGGAGAACTGGCTCACCGGCAGCAGAGCACACAGCACCTCTGAGCTTTCCCTGAGGCGGGAGGCAGGAAGGGCGCCTCTGCCTAAGCCCAGCCTATCTCAGGTCCTGAGCGCTGTAATGGGCTACTGCGTGGGGCCAAATAGGAAGACCCCTGAAGCCACCCATGGTGCCGCACCGTGGCCCCTTGCGCATCCAAAATGGGGGCTTGATCCCTGTGTTATCGAAGGGCGCTCTGGACACAACAAAAGGAGACGTTCAGAAGGGAAACAGCGGGGCTGCAGCCCCTCTCCCCCCAGTCCCAACGCCCCAAGGGGAGAGTGTGTGGGTCTCGCCCTCGCAAATCCCTGAGTCCACCCCAGCCCCGTTGCTTTTTTTCCCCCCTGCTGTTCTTTGGCATCCATCCATGTTTTGCTCCCAGGCCGCCGCTACCAAGGGAGCCACCGCTGCCGAATGCGCGCGTCGGCACCGAGTCGCAAAGGCGCGGAGACATAGGAATGGTTTGCTTTTTGCTGGTGCTGCGGCCCCAGTCATTTCTGGCATTTCCTGGGTGTTTCACTCGTACGGCGAAGCGCTGGGTTCGAAGGGTCGGCGTGGCAACGTAGAGCAGAGATCTTTATTACTTTTCCATGGTAGGGTGCTAGGTATTTTTGCTGATGTAAGAGATAGCAAAAATAGGGTGGGGGAGTTATAGCCCAGAGAAAGAAATATGTAAATATCAGAGTGCATTAAAAAAAACCCCCTGCTTACCCGGGGTTTGCGCTTCGGTTTTATTCTGGGCTCTTTTTGTGGTTGAGGGGTAAATGCTAAAGGGAGTAGAAGATGCTCTTTGTGCAGACCCAGCTATTCAGAAACGGGGCATGGGGAAGATGACGTGGGGAATCCAAATATGCCCTTTGTCCTAATGAAAAAAAATATATATATATAAAAAAAAATAACCTTGTAAATTCAGCTTCTGACCCTGCTGCGACAAGCATCCGAGCAATTACGTCACCTCTCTCTGTGGTCCGCCGGTCAGATGTGACTGCTCCAGTTTGAATCTTGTTGCTTGCGTCGGAGCGTGACCCTCCCCAATAAATAGGGGCGTTTCTTCGCCCGGTTGTCTCAGACCGTCTCTGGGGCTGGGTCTGCTGCGAGGATGCGAGTGCTGGCTGGGGTGGGGACGGGAGCCCCCATGCTCCCCTGGCTGCTGCTGCTGCTGATGATGATGACAATGATGTCCCATGCAGGTGAGCTTCTGGTGTCTTTGCAGAGCTCCCAGCCTGCCCTGGTCCTCGCCATGGGTGGGCATCGCCTGCATCCTGCACCGAAAGGGACCAGGAGGAGACGGGGATTCCTCCTGGCTGTTTAGCCCGGGGTTTTTCTCGTAGCCAAGGAAAGAGCGTGCCTGCCCTCCTTTGCTAGGACCCGCTTCAGCTGTCAGGAGCTGTGCGAGGGCAGGGTACCGAGGTGGAGGCACAGATGAACATTTCTTCCCACGGTCCCTAAAGCGTTGTCAGTGGAAGCACGGGCAGGGACAGTTTCGGTGGCTCTCTAAGAGACTTGGAGCTGCTGCATCCGTAAATAACGCTGTCTGCAAGTTGTTACCTTCTCTCTTCCTCAGCCATCCTGGAGGTGAACGGAAACCTGAACTGTAGGTGCGTAAAAACAGCTTCGGACTACATCAGTCCGAAGAGATACGAAAGCATTGAGATCAGACCTGTGGGAAGCACCTGCAGACGTATGGAGATCATGTAAGTGCCACGGGGGGGCTTGTGGGGCAGAAAGCTGCTTTCTCCTCCGGCTCCCATGGGGCCAGCGCTGCACCTCTGCCGCTGCCCCACTTCTCCCCTCCCTTTCTGAAAACCAAAGCCTTTCAAAAATGCCAGCAAGCTTTGGGGCCGAGCCAAGCCACCCTGCCAGGACCTAAATGAGCTTTTCCAGCAGGGGAAAGCGTGATTTCCTCATCCTGGCGCTTAGCGGGGGGCGTGCTGGTGGGGGGTGTTCGCAGTTTGGAGGAAGCACATCCTCGGACACCCAGGCAGGAGGAGCCGTAACCAGTTTTTCCGCTACCGATAGGCAACGCATCTTGGGTCCAGCCCTATCTCGTTACTCCTGCCCCAACTAACGCGGTGTGTTAAGCAGAAGTGTAAGGCTTCTGTGACTGCTCAGCGTTGATGCCTGTGTAAATCTACAGAGAAAATTGTCTTTAAGCAGCCCCCTCTGGGCTTCAAGCACGGCCTCCGCTCTGCACGGGAACGTGTTGCATCTTGCCTTTTCCTGACCGTCCTGTGGCTTCCCTCTGTCGCAAGCAGCTTTCTGCAATCTGCTGGCACCGTAAACGAAAGCTGAGCCTGGCAGATCGGCTCTGGCTGCTCTAATCCCTGCCTTTGGAGGGGAGGGTAACGGTCCTAAACTCTCCTTGCATTTCAGAATTACATTAAAACCCTCTGGGAAGGTGTGCGTGAATCCTGATGCCCCTTGGGTAAAGAAACTGCTGAAGCGTATTGCTAGCACGTAAGTTGCTTTGATGAAAAACCCTTTGGTTCAGGTGGCCCGGGGCCACATCCCATCACGTCTGGGGTCCTGGGGAGCGCTCGCAGGACCAGGAGCTCCTGGGGGGGCTGCTGGTGGCCAAGGGACCCCCAAGGCAACGAGGGGTGAGACCTTGCTGTGCAAAGCGGTGCTCAGTCCTTCAGCGTGCCGATGCTGCTACCTGTGGGTTGTGCTCTCCCTGGCTTGTGCATGATGCCATGCCTCTGAAAACATTTTTGGGAAAAAAAAACCCCAAACATATTGAGGGGGCGGTGGGAAGGGGGAACAGCAGGAGCAGGGTTTGCTCATTGCGTGTGCAATAGCGCATCGATGCTCGGCTGGGAAAGCCCCCTGCCTTCGTCCTGCCCAGGTTTCTGGCACAGCAGAGGGGCGGC
>NW_009260130.1:477711-479335 GCF_000687185.1 Egretta garzetta
GCTGGAGGGAGGGCGGCTCACCGCTGACCCCAGCCCCGCGGCAGGTTCGTGGGTGTGTTTCGGTATTTCCCCCTTGTATTTGGTCCCCGGATCAGCGTGAATATGAACCCTTGGTTTATTTACTTGCCCATGGACTGTGAAGCCTTTCTCTCGGGGCTGCTCCCGCCTCCGCAGCGCGACTCTTTCCGTGCAAAGCGCTCGTCAACAGAGCGCGTGTCTGGGTTTTTTATTACAGTGTGGCGTGTCCTGTCCTGAGAGCTTAAGTCAAATAAAATTCGGGGTTGGTTTTTTTTTTCCTTTTGTTGTATTCTCCCTGGATCTCCTAGCTTCAAAGAAACTCAGCAGAGCTTTGCTAAACCCCACCGCCGTAGCCTTCCTGGAGCTGAATTTCCCATCGTTTGCACCCGTTGCTCTTGTTCCGCTGCTCTTGCGCAGGTATGCTGCAGGCATTAAAGCGTGCGTTTGAATATACAGCAGGTGAGGTGTTCCTAATATAGGTAGGGGAACAAGGGCAGCGCCCGGGCGCATCGGGCATGGTGAAAACTCCTTTTACACGGAGGAATAAGACAGCGGCGGGGAAAGGTTTGTCCAAGGCAGCGATGGGAGCTGGGATGGGTGCCCCAGCTCTGAGCCACCGGCAGGGGTCTGGCACAAGCAAAATTCCTTCCCAGCATAACCTGTTGTCTCCCTCGGTGCGGATTTGAGGGCACACAGGGAGCCGGGCGATACAGCCAATGCGCCCCACGTCCAAGCGGTGGCGTTGGGGCTGGGGTCTGCAGGCAGCTGTAAGGCTTCTGAAAGCAGTAAAGGCCAATAAGGAAATACAGGGGGTGGGTGCGAGGTCACTGGGCAGAGTTTTGTGATAATCGGCCACTGAAGGGGGGGAAGAGCAAAGGCAAATGTCACCAAAGCTCAGGCTGGGATGCGCCTCGTGGAGGGGGGGGAATCTGCTTGTAGGAGAAATGAGTAATACCCGATCATGCAAAAAAAGAAAAGCACCCCAAAACCCTCCAGGCTTGTGCGGCTGCGTGGGCTGAGGACGAGCGCTGGGGGCGACGACCGATATCTTTGCAAGACCCGGCTTCGTAGGAAGGGGAAAACAGAGCAGGTTTCAGGAAGCCCGGGCCCCCACCAAGCCCAAGCTGCTTTTTATCAGTGGTGTTGCAAGCTCAGCGAGCGCCGTCAGCAGGGAACAGAGAGGAGCCCGGGGCCCCCCGCCTGCGCCGCCTCACTTCTCCTATTTTCCGGCTCAAATAGGGGGATGCTGCGGGGCCAGGGATGGGGCCGGCAGATGCAGGTGAGGCTCCCCGTGCCCCCCACGCGTGGGGCTGGAGGGGGCAGGAGGGTGTGAGGTTTTGGGAGGCAGCATCCTGCTGTTGTCTGTGGGGCTTAAATACCGCTGAGGCTCTTTTGCAAGCGGGTGCGGTGATCCTGGTGGGAGGTAGGGGGAGAAGCGTTGCCTAGAAGTGGTTTTGGGGACAGCGGTGGCTTTTCGGGTGATGCGTGAGCCGCAGCCATGTGCCTCTCCAGCTCTCCTGGAAGCCAACAGCAACCTCACCTGCCGCTGCGCCAAGATCACCAAGGTCTTCATCCCCCCGCGGAAATTCAGCAGCATCGAGGTCTG
>NW_009260130.1:479472-479779 GCF_000687185.1 Egretta garzetta
CGTCTCCTCTCCCCTCCCACTGGAGGAGGAGGAAGCGACGGTGCTGAAACCCCGTGTGTTTTCTAGGATTAAGCTAAAAAGCCTGGAGAGGGTCTGCGTGGATCCTGACGCCCTTTGGGTGAAGAAACTCCTGCACGACCTCCCGAACCTGTAAGCCCCCCACCCCCCCAAGCGAAAGGTGCTCCCGGCGGGAGCAGGGGCATCCCGCAGGCCCTGATCTTCACACATTTCTCCCTCCTTCTGCTTTCGGCAGGAGGAAGAAGGAGGGTCCCCGCTGAGGAAGCTGCCAGCGGCGGGACAGCCAGAT
>NW_009260130.1:480340-483243 GCF_000687185.1 Egretta garzetta
CTGGCCCTGGCCCTGCTCCTGAGCAACGTGGTGCCAGGGGGCGGTGAGTGACCGCGGGGTGTCCATCTGTGTCCCCTTCCAAATCCCTGGGCAGAGGCATTGGGTGCCCCAGGTGGAGCTGAACGTGGGCTCCTCTAAGCTTTCCAATTTGTCTCTTGCCTATCTTTGAGCTTGAGTTTATCTTTTTAAACCTGATGGCAAAGCTGGAGGGGGATGCTTGGGACTTGGGGGGGGATTTGCCTGGGGGATTGAAGCTGCTTCTCTTCAAGGCTCCCGTCAAACTCGAGGGCTTGGTGGGCAGGCGACGGGTTTAATTCATAAAACATTGGTTAAGTTTTTAAACCCTGAAGCTGTGTGCATGAAAAGAAAGCTTTGAGCCTGCGCCGGGAGGGATGAGCCTTGCACCAGCCTCACCGCTCTCGCATTGACACAAGCGTGTCCCCGCGTGTACCAGGGAGGGAGGGGATGGGACGGTGGCACGGGGACGGCGGCGTGAGGATGGCGGGGGTTGTGTGTGTGTGTCCCCATCTTGCCTCCCCCACGGCGGGGCCGAGACCTGGGTGTGGGCTGCTTTCGGGTGCAGGTCTGTCGCTGGAGAGCCTGCTGACCAACATGAGGTGCAAGTGCATCAAATCAACCGCCCAGGTCATCAAATTGGGGCTGATCCTTGCCATCGACGTTACGCCGCCGGGTATTCACTGCAGGAGGAAGGAGATTGTGTAAGTGGAAAGCCTGCAAACCAATCTCTGCATGTTGCTTGCTTGTGTACCCGTGCAAAAATATGCCGGCGCTTGCACCCTCTTGGAAGCCCCCAAATCTGGTGGTGACTCTCGCAAGGCGCGGGCTGTCGTGTGGGGCACCGCTCCCCATTTTAATAGGGGTTCCCCCCGGCGTGGCTCATGGAGCCAAGGTCGAGGCCTAAAAAAATCCCAGCGAGGGTGGCAGGGGGTGCTCGTAACCGTGCCGGGGAGCGAGAGGGGTTTTCTCTGCGGACAGCGGCGCGATCAGAAAAACTTTGGGGAAGGGGCGTGCGGGGCGCTGAGAGGGTCTCGCCGCCTTGCAGCCTCAGCCTGAAGAATAACAAGAAGGTGTGCGTGGACCCCGAGGCGCCCTGGATCCAGCTGCTCATCCACAAGCTGATGCAGAGGTACGCAACGCCCGGCGCCTGAAAACCAAGCGGCGTATCGAGCGCGCTGGCGGGACGCTCCCCGCCGCCTGACTGCTTTGTTTTTCTTTCTTTCCTCCCCCAAAATCTGCAGGAGCACCACCAAAAAAGAAGCTGCGGCGCGGCCGCGGCGGGAAGCGGAGCGGTGGGCTGGGGGAGCGGAGCGGTGGTGCTGGCCCCCTCGCAGACCCCCTGCCCCGTCTCGCCCTCTGCCCGGGTACAATAACGAATAACCAGCCGTGGTTATTTATTCCTCCGCGGGGATATAACCCCTCCGTGCCAAGATACGCCGGGTTGCTCCCAGGGTTTTGGCAGGGGGCAGGAGCCTTCCCCCGGTTGTCCCCCCCCCAAAAAAAGTCTTTCCCCTCGGGTACCCGGCGTCGCCCTCCGTTCCGGGTGCCTGTGCTGTTCCTGCACGTGATGGCAGCCGATCCCGGGCGCCGTCAATAAAAGGCTGAACGTGCTTCCCCGCTCGGCTGCGGCAGCTCTTTCTGCAGGGATTTGCGTAAAAATTTGGGATTTTGGGGGCGGGGGGTTAGACCTGACCGTGGCATCACAAAGCCCTCGGCTGCTTTGCCGCAGGGCGCTTCCTCACGTGCCGCCTTTTTCTCTGTTTTCCCAAGTTTTCGTGCCTTTTTCCGACAGCTCCTGGGAGGAGCGGGCCGTGCTATGGGACGCTGGCAGGGGTTGGATGGGGTCTGACCTCCGCAGCCCCACGGTGCTGGCTCCCAGTTGTGCAAGCACAGGAGGAATGGGAGGTACTGGGCAATTTCCCAGTGACTGGCCGAGGCTTTCTCCGTGGAGCCAGAGGCACGCGTCCCGCGGGGACCCCGGCACGGCACAGGGACGTCCCTTGGCCGCGTGGACCCAGGTGACGCAGGTGGGACTCGCAACCCTGTGCAAAACGATCACCGCTTAAAAACCCGGCTTGGCCATGCTGGTGGTAGGTGTCTGAGGTCTGGGGAACCTCCCCAAAAAGGTAGGAGCCAAATTTGCGTCACCCACCCCACCACCCTGGGTGCCAAAAGCGTGCCCCAGGGCAGCAGCAAGCTGTGAAACACCCGGCCGGTCCCCCCGGCCCCCTCTTTCCCAGCCTGTGCTTCTCAGAAGCAGCAGCAGGGGCTGAGAGTGGTTGCAAAAAGGCTGTTCATTGCCTACAGAAGGAAATAAAAATACGCAGGTGGGAAGAAAAGAGCAGATATGTGAGCAACACCTCATTTCCATGGGGAGGGGAGGGGGGGGTTTAAATTAAAAAAAAACAAAACAAAAAACATTAAAAAGGGAAGAAGAAAAGTAACAGTTCAGGGTTTTGAGGACCTCCCTTCCCTGAGCTGCCCTCAGGTTAAAGCAAGGCAGGGCTGCTCGGCTCAGTCGTCGTCGTTATTTCGCCTGGGCCGGGTCCGTGCGGGGCGCGGGTCTTCCCCCTGCCTGGGTCCCTGCTGTCCCCGCTCCATGGGATTTCGCTTTCTCGGTGAGTTTTTCATTGCCAAGTTTAACAACGGGGGGAATTGCACCGTGATCCTTTTGTAAAAGGAGGCGGCCGGAGAGAAAGTTTCTTACTGTTTGTGCTCGTGGGAAACGTGGAACAAGCAAACCACTTGGGTTTTTTTTGCTCAGGTCCCAGGTGAAGGGCTAGGGCTCGTGTCAAACTTTGCAAAGCCTTCTGCCTGGGTGAGCTGGCCGGTCCCCATGCCAGGGTTGGGGGGGGGGGCGGCCCCCCCCGGCGCGCCCGGGGCGG
>NW_009260130.1:483376-510980 GCF_000687185.1 Egretta garzetta
GGTCGCAAAGACAACGCACAAGAAAGAAATCCAACTGAAAAAAAAAAAAAAGCCCCAACCTCCCAAAATAGCGACCGGGGGAGGGGGAGGCAGAGCCCAGGCTGTGAGTTTAGGAATCAAGGGCATATTTAGCTAACGTGGTGCACACAAACACTTTTAATTGCTCAGAAAGCAAAACACGCGACGCGGTAATTAAAAAAGGGAAACAAAGCCAAAGTCCTGTAACATCTCACCTGTAAAGAAAGCCACCACGAGGGTGTGGTTTGGGTTTTTTTGGTTGGGTTTGTTGGGTTTTGTTTTTTTTTTTTTGCTTTGGAACAAAGACAAATGCAACCTCAGTAAATGCCTAAATTGTAGGAACTGTTTAACAAAGAGGACAAGACCACGTCCCAGCCTCACTCGAACCTTCACCGCCCCAATGGTGGGAGGTTTTGCACGCTCAACATCCGTGGGACTGCGGGGGGGGAGGGAAAAAAGAGCAAGAGTCCTATCGCTTGGCGCACCTTGCCATCAACGTGGTCTAAAACACCCTCAAGTACCCCAGCAGTTCTCCATCTTCACCAAAAGGGCTGTCAGGCTCTGGAAGGGGCTGCCCAGGGAGGTGGTAGAGTCCTCATCCCTGCAGGTATTTAAAAAAAGGGTAGATGAGGTGCTTAGGGCCAGGGTTTAGTGGTGGGATGGCAGGGTTAGGTTAACGGTTGGACTCGATGATCTCAAAGGGCTTTTCCAACCAAAGTGATTCTATGATCTTCATGCTTATTTTCTGATACGCTCCAGGAAACTGCGCTCCCGAAGCCCATCATCCCCAAACAGCCAAACCAGGGAGCTTTGTCGCCTCTGAATACCTCTCACAGCACCAAATCGCTGTTCTTGGGATGAGGGGGCTCTTGCAAGGTGTTCATTTTGTCCCTTTTTGGACCGTGCGATGCCTGCGCCTGCCTCATCTGCTCTGGCTTTTGTCCCTGCTCTCGTGTCCCGGAGGAAAAGTGAACCTGTGGTTGGTGTCAGTGCAAGAAGGAGAAGGAGCTGTCTCACTTAGAGCTGTGCCCGCATCCGGAGCCTTATCTTCTCCTCCTAAAACGGTTTTTAATCTTAAAGTGAGTTCTTGGCTAATGCTTGGTGTAGAGACTTAAGAGATGAGCGTTTTCCACCAGGTTCTCTTGGGGTTTGCGTCACCTTTGAAGACTGAAGAGCGAGAAAGGGAGGGTATGTGACTATAATTCTGTAACCTTATAAAGCACCGTCGAGCTGCCCATCACAAGGTGCTTTTCCTCACGAGGAGACGGAGGGACTCAGCTGATAACAGGGTCTATCAGAAAAACCCAAATTTCTCTGCATCTGGGGCTCATTTCTTTTCCAGGTCTCTTACAAACCAGGTCCTCTGCCCCCCTGAGTCAAACCCCTCCAAAACCAAGCACTTCAGGTCCTTTTGGGGCACGTGAAATTAGGCAGGCGAGGATTTTTTTAATGTGCATGCTCGGTGCCGAAACCGCACCGCTTCCGAAGCCGATGCGAACTTCTTTGAGTCTCGTACGCTGCTTTGCTTCCCACCGGGCAGTTTTGGTTGCGAAGACTCCCCAGAGGAACGTCACACCTCAACGGCGACCAAGTAGGACCAGGACCCGTTGCTTTTTTGTGCTGACAGCCTGATTGCAGCTGAACCACCTCCTGCTGCTGCCTCGGGTACCGGCGTGCCAGGTAAGGATGAGCTTAGACCGGTCATCTCCCCAGACCAGGGTGAGAGAGTCCTTCTTTAGGTTTGGATCGGGCCTTAGATCCTCGTTACCATTGCAAGAAAAAGAAAATCTACGCAGAAGCTAAGAACAGAGGAACCATAATTAGGTACAACGCTGAGGTTGGTGGGGAGAGGACACCTCCTGTTTGTGACCAAACTCCCTTCTAAACCGGTACGAGGGTGCCTATCACGATGGTGCGGTATTGATTTGGTTTGGATGGGACTCAACCATCCACCTTTCGCCCCGCCCCGCTATGCCAAATTTCACTCCCAAGGAAGGTTTTGATGCTAGAAGCTGAAAACGCGTGGTGGAAACGAAGCAACTGCTTGCGGCGTTGCTTGGGTTAAAATCTGGTGTTCAGATGATAAGGGATGGCGGCCGCCTCTGGCCCCTACTCCCTATGGAGAAGGCGCAAACGCTGTGCTCCTGCTCTAGGAATCCTTAAAGCGTTTCCCCAACCTGTCTTCTGAATTAACAGAGAAGCTCTGGATTTCAACCAGCCCTTTCGGCTTCCCCCCCCGCTGCCTCACCAAAACCAAACCCCAGGGTAACAAGTGATATGAACCTCTGAGGTCTCAAATCCTCACCCATGGTTCGGACCCGACGTCCTACAAGCCGGGTGCGGAAAAGCCGGTCTACAGAAGCCTGATATTCGGGATTAAGTGGGAGGTGCAGATGCTCAGCATCTTTGTAAAGTGGGCCTTGGGAGTTCGAGAGCGTGAAGGTGGATTTAGGAGTCTCCGCAGTAAAGCCAGCAAGGTGGGAGGCCGTTGGCCATCCGCAGTTACCCCAACACTGCAGATCACCGCACGGTTTTGAAAGCTGGGTTAGGTCAGCGGCAAGTGCTTCCGAAAAGGTTGAGAGTCAAAGATTTTGGCTTTCTAGTCTATAAACCAGAGAACTGCGCGGACTTGGGACTAATGAGGCCTTTTCTGAATGTGTCTGCAGGCTAAACAGGAGGGGCTTCCAACAGACGGAGGAAGCTCACTGATAACATGAAATATTTTCACAACAGATGCTAGAAAGAGATGAGAAATGCTTTTAACGAGGCAAATGGGAAGGAAAGCTGGTCTTGGGCCCCGTCGTGCCATACCTGACTTTAGCATGTGGTACGCAAGTGCTCACGCTCCCTACGTTGAAATAAGGGAACAAAAATATTCAGCTACATCGTACAAAATTTTTTTTTATATATATATATATACACACACACACACAAATCCCCGTATCTAACAGATTTACCATACTGAATTTTAAAAAGTTGCTTGTAGAAGGGTGTTGGATTTTTTTTTCTCTGCTTGCTTTAGGCAGTGCTGTTGCTTAGAAGTTGACACCAGGCACCGTATTTTTGAAAGCAAACCAAGACAGCGAGGAGCAGGAAAGGACTCGGAGCTTTTTTTCCCAGGCGAGGGCACTGTGACGTGTGGGGAACCGAGGGCTGGGGACGGAGGGAGCTGAAGGTTTCCCATCCTTCCCTGTTTAGGGTTAGGGATATTTCGCTTCGTTTTACTCCCTCTCCCCTAGAAAACACTCGACCGTCGGCTTCCATCTGGGTCAAAAGAAAATCAGCATCGCCATCTGGACGATGCATATGTTCTCCGACAGGGACCTCGTCGTCCTGCGCAGGAGGCTGCCGGCTCCCCGCTCCCCCTCTTCTTACAGCAGAAAATTGCTACGGAGAGAGGCTTCTCTGCTCGGCTGGGAAAAAAAGCACAGTCCCCTCCCTGCTCCTGCCGGGAAGGGAAAAACAACAGAAGGAAAACGGGGAGGGAGCCAGACAAGTGACAGGCGGGTAAAGGTATCCCCGGTTATGTGCATCGACTGAAACATAAACAAGACTACTTTTTTTTTTTTTTTTTTTTTTTTTAAAATCCAGAGGTTTTGTGCAATGTCTGTTAAAATAACTTTTTTTTTTTTCCCTCCCCCCTTAAAAAAATCGCACAGCGGAATGGAAGTTTGGAAGTGCGTTTCGCAGCAGAGAAAATCCAATTGAACACCTTCCCGCAACAGCTGAACACTTCAGTGGGTTAGAAACCAAAGGCAAGTCAAACGTCAGCGGTTTACAATGGTTGCCGGGTTTGTTTGGCTTTGTTTTGTTGTTTTTGTTTTTGTTTTTTTTTCCATCCCCGTCCTCTCCCACCCCGATATTACAAAAGATTGTTGTCGGGTTTTATTTTTATTAATAAACGGGCTCCTCTGCAGTTCATATACAATCGTAGGTGAATTTTAAATTCCATTTTATACAAACAGCTCAAAAAATATCGGGAGTGAAGTATGGTAGGAAATATTGCTCACGTTGCTCGTTAACATGCGTGGAGGAAAAGGAGGAGAAGGATTTGTTAGTGCACACCTCCAGAGCCGAGCACCCCCCCCTCCAAAAAAAAGATACAGCAGCTGATTACAGAAAGGTAATGTCCACAAAATTAAGTTTTTCATGCTATTCTACTTTCCAGTACTATACTCTCAAATCGAGGCGTCCAACGCTGAGGTACGTTAAAAAAGAGATACCTGCGCCTAGAGGAAAATCCGTCTTTAGAAAGGGCTTTTTTTTTTTTTTTTTTCTTTTTTTTTCTCTTTTTGGTGCTGCACAAAGCAGTTGCCATACAGGAATTTCACCCGGCTATGATCGCTTCCAATTTCGGGCGGACAAGAGATGACGCCTCCGTTTTTTAGGCACTTCTTTAAAAAGGGAGTTGTCATTTCGTTGAAGCGATTGCCCCCCCCGGATAATTTCCTATGTATAAAACGAAAAAGGAAATGTTTTTAATTAAAGAGTAGAGGAACGGCCTGACTTAGCGGTTTTGCAAGACAGAAGATGGCTCCTTAGTATTTAAAACTAATTTCACAATTTAAATTTGACTTTTGTAAGTATACGAATGAGACATAAATATAGGCTATAGTTCTGTTTAAAAATTTCATTCACATAATGGAAAATTTTTTCATTTATTAAAAATATCACATTTTGAGACTAGAAACAGTAAAGTGCATGAAAAGTTTAAAATATAAATTCAAGAAAAAATCTTATAGCAGCAAAAAAGCAGAATAAAGAAAAACTTAAAAACACAGACACAACCTTTTCCTATCACTGTGCCATTTTTTTTTTTTTTTTTAAACATTAAGCAGCCAACCAATTTTTTCAGAAAATTGCATTATGTTTAATGCCTTTTGAGGCACAAGGTTTCGAACTGGCCACCTAGAGCATAAAAAGAAGGAAAAAAAAAAAAAAAAAGAAGGATTTCCAAGACATCCAAAGAGCATTAACAGTTGGGAATGAACCAGCAGCTTTTTAATTCGACCCTGACCGACAACAGAAACGAAAGATTATCAAAAAAGTGTGATGGTTATTTGGCAACTAGGGTCAGGAAAAATAATCCAAGGAATGATTACGGGCACCGCTTGCTCCCCCGGTGAAAAAGGCATGCCGACAGCTACCGCGCATGCCCTTCGGAGACCGAAGTAAGGTCATTTCCAGCGGGTTTTTCCTGTACCCTGCGCTTAAGCCTTTCATCCCAAGTTTTCCCATCTTTGCAACCCAACTTCGGGAAAGGGAACCTAGGACGGATTTGCGACTTCTTGATTCACCCGGAACCCAAACGCTTGCAACGGCACTTTCTTACCATTTCCTAAGTGCTGCTCCCAGACCGTGCCGCGGAAGAGCCTGTCGCCCCGGCGTGCCGAAGCAGAGAGGCAGCTCTGTTTCACAGAGGACCTTCGGATCCCTGCCTACCTCGCCCAGACAGGAGCAAGTTCTTCAGAGCTCCGAAAAAAAAAAAAAAAGACAGCGCGGCGTCTGCCGAGCAAGAGATGCGTACACAGCATTAAACGCTCACCTGCAAAGTCTCGGGAGATGCAGCTTCGCTGGGAATTTTGTTGTAAATGAAATCACATCAGGAGAATTTAGACCTCAAATTTTATCAGAGATATTAACCCATCTTTGGTTTTCTACTATTAGTTAGACAAGGGGCAGGGCCACACTGCTAATCATTTATAGTCAGGTATTAAGTGCTTTGCTAATGTGCAAAATTTATTTTGGATGCAGAGTTCAGTCTCCGTTTTGGGTTCAAACAAACAGCATTTCTAATATTCTTCCTACAAACCAAGCATTTCTATTTTTGTTTTTCTTTCTCCTAAAAGGTTGGCTCATTTCGCCACGTTCTGGAAAAAAGCATTATCTTGAAATATGTTAATAAGCAAGTTTTTAATCTCCTTTGTCCATTTATAGGTGCAGCTTCCTACTGAAAAGAAAAAGCTTGCCAGTTTTTTTTTTTTTTTTTAAAAAAAAAAAAAAAATTAAATTAAAAACCTGGAAAGGGAATAATACTTTGGTTCCAGCCCTAGTGCCAAATGATACCAATATGCACCAAAATGTGCAAAATCTCATATCAAACACATAAGGAAAGGAGCTTGAAGAAGCAGCTTAAGGTTGGCCATACTTCACTCCTATATACTTTGATTTACAACTGTACAGGTCCATAACAACAGGTCCTCGCCCTCAAAGGGGCAGGGCTCCACTACCTCCTGTTAGGCAAGTGCACACCGTTGACAAGAGGCAGGAGCGGAGGATGGAGTTCGAGTTGTGTTAACAGTGAGAAGTGGTCTGAAGGGATGTGAGGGTGTGGACACCCAGTGATGTTGTTGTCAACCAGCCACTGAGGGTCCAAAGGCCCCAGGACACCAAGCACGTTCATGTGAGTGTTGGAATAGAAAATGTAGTCAATCACACCCTAGGGGAGAAAGAGAAACACGACAGTGAGAACAGACCTCGCTCCTGGCAACCTGAACTCGGCTGGCTTCTGGCTGCGATTCACAGGAAGAGGCACAGCGCTGGAATTAGGGTACGAAACGCGCGCGGCGTTTTGCGTTCAAAGCGCCGCATCCGTTCTCATTAAGTCACTGGCCAGAGCCAGGTCGGAAGCATAAAAACACCAGCAAATCAAGGATTTGTGTGCGGTAGGAAAGCGTCCAGCGAGTGTAGGAACCAGTGATGAAGCAGTTACAGGAACAAAGAGAAAGATAGCCAATGCTCAGAAAATTAAGACAGCATCCTGGGGAGACCAGGTCAATGTCTGCCATTTCAGAAAAATCGCTGCTTACTTTGAAATCAAAAGTGTAATTGGTGTAAGGCATCAAGTTGTTTTCGTAGGCGCTCTTGAGTTGGAAGCCATGCGTAATTCTTCCTTCAGAAGCCCCGTTTTTTCCATTGCCACTGAAGTTCATGAGACACTCGTTATAACGCAACTCCTTGAAGTCCTTGTGGTTGTCAGCTACTATGCCATTGCTTAAGTATTCCACTACACCTGTTTGCAAAGGAAAGGATTCAGGGAGTTGCTTTAAAATACAACGCTCGGGGAATGTTGGCCTCGGAGTTAAAAACCAAAACACCAGCAAGACGCCCCGTGAGACTGGAGAAGAGCTTTCCATCTTAAGGGGAAATCTAGCGGTCTCGTCCACGTCGGAGCCGTATACGCCTTTCTGGCACTCCGCCAGGGAACTGAGGCTCTCAAACCCGTCTCCTTAGAAAATTTTCATGTTCCACCACGAACTCGTGTCTTTCCTACTTATTACAGATGCTGGGGGCATGGGTATTTATTTAATGATTTATTTAAGATCTATTTGTGCTTTTCTACATCTCTGTAGGTGCAACCAACTTTTCTGGAGAGTACAACTGACCACGAAAAGCAGCCTGCTCAACCCGAGGACTTGCATTCCCTTCAGCCAGATTTCCAAAGACAACTGTTACTAAAAAGGTTTCATCCATACCTACCCAGGGAAGCGCAAACCACCCCATCGCCCTCGGAGGAAAAGAGGATTCAAACGTTCTAAAAAGGTAAGTGAAAAATTAAGCCCAAACCAGTCTTACCTGAATCAGGCAATGAGTTGAGATCCGCACAGAGCACCAGAGGGATAGAGTTAGGATCTGCTGTTGGGCTACCGGGCCTGCCTGAGGCTTTCTCAAGGATATTTTTCAGTTCCGAGACAAACATCATAGTCTGAATGAGTTTCACATCTGAATATTCGGGGTCCCAGTGCATGTGGGCATTGGCCACAATGAGCAGCTGTTTGTCCACATGAAGCGATTTCATACCTAGATAAACAAACACGTTTTTATCAGCAAGAGGCTGACTGTGCGAATGCAGCAGGTCCCCCCCGTTAACATTCAGGGTCTAGCTGCTAAGGAGGCCAAGTCAGACACAGATGGATGTACTTTTGCTGCTGGAGAAAAGGCATTACCTGCACCACTACTCCTTTCTCAATTAGCAGCATTTATATTAAGTGGTGAAATCTCCCCAATATAGGAAAGAAATAGCCAGCAGAACCTGATACCGTTATCAGTTTCATTCCTTCTCTATTGCTCAAGTGATCATCACCTGACCGTGCACCACTATTCAGTATTTAAGGCACAAGGGAGCTTCCTGACTCTTAGCTGCCACGGTATGATAAATTGTTCCCCTGGGGGGGAAAAACTCAAACCTGCTGAAACGAATGCAGTAGGAACTTGGCTGCTGCAAAACGCTACAGCTGTTCTTACTATTTATCTGAGAAACAGTGCTCTGAAAGATGGGGCATAAAGTCACAGGCGGCTCCTTCCAGTCCTGCAATTTAGACATTCTGCTCCTTTGAAGGGTACCCTGAGAACAAGCGATCAAAAAAATGGACACGCAGAGAGAGCAAGGTGGCGATTTTAAGTATGTTGAAATTGTCTATCTGATCAAACTTAACGAAAAATGTGACTGTCGGTCAATCAAGTGGCATGAAAAGGTACCTGATAATCTCATTCTTCCACATCAGTACATTAGCACTGTCATACGGTCTCTGGGGGAGGATGGAAGGATTTAATCAAGGGGCAAAAAAAAGAGATTTGAAAAGAGAAGTTGAATGTTACTGACAAATACTGGTCAGGCCATATGCGTGTATGTGCACTGACCTTGGAAAAGCTTAATTCTTCAAGTAGAATTTAACAGAATACGTAAGCAGGGACAAAAGCTCGAAAGGAGAAAGCTAAATGCTGGGCATCTGGCTGCGAGTGCAACCAGACCAGGAAATCACGTCACCTGTGTCCTGTCTTGGCCACCGATGGGCTACCACTTCTCAATTAGCGCAGTGAACAGCGCTTGCTCATCTGCAAGTATTTGATTGCCACCACCAATGCCAGTGATGTTCCAGAGAGCCATATTACCAGACAAATAACTCATGCCTTTACGTGGAACTAAATAATCAATGAGAGAACCACGGTCATACTCACTTGCTCCAAATAATTCTTTGTGCACCTCTAACACCACGGCAACTCCGATGTTGTCCTTCGTCATCACTCTGTTTAACATAGCTTCTGAACCTTCAGAGTTAGCCATTGCCACCTGGTTGAACTCCACTGTATGCTTCTGCACCAGCGTAAATCTGATGAAATGGAGAGAATCGCGTGTGAACACCCGTGATGTATAGCTACGTGAGAAGACGTGGTTTCTATCTGCACTCCGGTCTACCACGTCCAAGGAGAGAGCCTGCAGGACGGGGTGAGGCACATTTCTTTTGTCCTCTTGTTTCATGAAAGTAAAAACAGTTCTAAAAAATATTCCCTCAGTCAGAATAGAGGTCTCAAGTCTGACAAGTGAGATGCTCTCAGGGGACACGAGATACCTGGGGTTTAGGAAGCATTTACTTGTTTCAGCTTAGGGCTCTGAGAGGACAATTCAGAGCAATGCTCAGAGGCTATCACACCTCCCCAGGAGTGTTCTAGGCAAAAACTTGAGATGGTAATTAAAGGCTTGCCTTCTACTTTGGGCAAATGCATTATTAAAACCCAGCTTCTTTCAAACCACTAGCTACCACCATTTTTGTGAAATTGGTTTTCCGTTCCTCTCCAGCTTTAGGATGCCTGAAAACCCCTTGCTTCGGGTCAAACTGAAAGTTACCTGTTGAAAGCTTTGTTTGTTTTGTTCTCTTAGAAATTAAAAAAAAGTAGTATTAACAGCAAAATAAAAGGGGGGAGGTCTGTTTTTCAATTGAGTGAGCCACAGCATAATAACCAGTTCTGTATATATCCTTGTTAGTATCAAGGTTTGAAAAACACCGGTTTTTTGTTTTCACAGACTTCCTCTATTCAAAACCAGCCCAGTTGTTTTTATACATGATCTGAAAGGCATATTTTTGTTTGTGGAAGCAACAAAAACTCTGAAGAGGAGCTAATGCTTTGCTAAACACCCATTCTACTTACTGAAAACTGTTCTGAGGGAATATTCAGAGGGATACTCCCGTGAGCACTTTACAAAAACGAGAAGCGTGCATGCTGGCGCCTCTCCTCCCTTCCCAATAGATCAATGCTTTTAGCGTAGCAGAACTTTTTGGATCAGGTATTCAATAACATATGCAATTTTTGACTCAATTTTCAATTCATAAAAGCAGAGAATATTCTGTGATACTTTGGCAGTAATACCTATTTAATATCTGAAGATTTCATACCTGAAGCACAGCTTATAGATCTTTAAAGACTAATCTTAGAGGGGCGAAACTTCCGTCAAGCAAGGCAAAAGTTTGGAGAGAAGGAGAGGTATTTATTAGAATGTACACATAAAGCATGTAAATTTTTAATCATAGTGGCTCTCCTGCACCTTCCATGTTTCTGAAGAGATATCTTTGTTCACAGTCTGAAAGGAATGGAAGGACTCTGTTGCAAATAGAGCAGCAAAAGGGAAGGGAGGATCATTCTTTGTACTGAACTTTATGTTTTGTAGCATGGTACTTGGGTTCCCATGCACCCCGAGAGAGGAAAGCGTTCAGACATAAATCAAGCGGGTTTTAATGTATTTTCGAAAAGCTGCTTTGGCCCCTTACTTTTCAGTTTTGAAGAATATTGCACAGCCATCCACATGCTTTTTCTCCTGCTCAGACATGATTTTGGCACGTGACTTTGGAGAAAAGAATCCATCGTACCCTCGTTCTTTCAAGGCTGGCAGAAAAAGGGTGAAGTATTGCTCTGTTTCCACTTCCTGGAATTGAACACAAATACCTTAGGCTAACAAAGTCAAGTGAACCCTTCCTATCGCTGTATGGCGACTTGGGCCTGCCTTGGCTCGCAGTCAGCAGCTCTCACCAAAGCGACAAGCTTCTGTTTGCACAAATCACGTCACCTCCTAGATTAACGGGGAATCCCCCGCAAAAGGGAAAGTGGCAGGTGTATTGTGAACAGCAATAGATTACACTTGGTATTTTTGACATCTGAATGCGGATACCGTCCTAGGTTAAAACTTCTGAGAGGGTGACAGATATCCAGCAGCAATTAAATCTGGAGAGCTCTTTTGCACAAGGGTCTCTCGCTGTTCTGTAACAACATGTTTTCTTTGTGGTAGCCTCCAAGAGGACTTCAGAAGTTGATCTCGTGAGGTTTTCAGACCAAGGTGACTACTCTCTTTCCATGCGAGATTTTTGCCTACCAGAACTTGCTTAAAAAACGAAAGATCAGTTTAGAGGCAGAAGCGTTCAACTGTTCTAAACATCGGCAATACATTTCTAATAACATAGCAGGAGACATGTACCAATCCATATTTAACTTGGAGCATGAGAGTCCCCTTGTTTGCCAATGAAAGTATTTTGGAGACTTTAACTCCTACCTTGTCCACTTCTGCAGTAAACCCCATACACCCAGAGGGGGAATATTTAGGATGCTTATCTGAAGGGGAAAAGACCCAGATCTTCCAATGCAAGCTACCGACTAATTTAGCTAATTTTATCTCATTCGCTCTGTCTCATTTCATA
The DNA here is from genome assembly GCF_000687185.1 of Egretta garzetta. Lineage (NCBI taxonomy): Eukaryota > Metazoa > Chordata > Aves > Pelecaniformes > Ardeidae > Egretta > Egretta garzetta. The sequence goes on from NW_009260130.1 coordinate 494,860, forward strand.
AAACACAAGCCAATGCGTAAATAAGGAGCTGTGCACACAGCTTGCATTGGCTGGCCCCAGAATTTGTCAGCGAGCAGGCAAATACGGTGTTTTCAAGGGAGCACTTTGTTCTAAAGGTGGAAGTTAAGGTTTTCTGCTTCTGATGAAGAATACAGTTATTTTCCAGTTACCTGAAGACTAATGATATCTGCATCACAGTTGACGATTTCTTCCATGATTCCCTTTTTTCTATACTCCCAATTGAGCGCCCAAGACGGGCAGTAGCCGTAGAGCTGCCGGGTGGCGTATTTATCACACAACACATTGTAACACATAACTGTGAATGAAGCTGGAAGGAGAGAAGGAAAGGGAAAGGTTATCAGCCTCTGAAGATTACAAATGCTCGATTTATGCAAGCCAAAATACTGAATCTTACACGGTCTATTCTGGAGGGCCTACTGCACACAAGTCAGTGGGCTTATTCCACTGAGCGTTTCATAAGCAGGAGCGAAAAAAGGCCCTGCTGAGCCAGCAGTTACCCTGCAAGGCTAAACTCTTCCTGAAAAAAAATCAGCGTTACTACCAAAACGAGACGGCGTCACGTGCGTAACAAAGCAACGCGATCCCCTTTTGCAGTCAATTCTTTATTAACTTTGAGGATGGGGGAGACCTAGGGGTCGGCCACAATTCCAAACAGTGTCTCTCTGGATTTGGGGGTAAGGAGAGGGAAAGCAGCAGCCATTTTGGTGATGGGGCCAAACCCCAGTATTTATTGCATGAGATGCCTTGACACAGCAACCTCGGGTGTAAGTGACCTGTACAGGTCTACGGCAAAAGCAAAACCAAGCTGCTAAAGAAGCTGTTAGTTTGTCACGATACCATAGCATCGGAGAGAAAGGCTGCTTTAGAACGCTTCCTGTTTAGGCAGTCTCCAAAACATTTGTACAATTTTCCCAGCACCTGTACAACATTTCTAAGTTTTATCAAGTTGTATCTGTGTCTGTCAAGTCCAAGGTGGGGAGAGAGGTCTGGGTGAGGGCAGGGAAGAGAAGGAGAAATGAAGTCATCAATTTACAAGCACCTAATACGTTATTTGGTCGCAATTTTTTAAAAAAAGAGAGAAGTCAGCGTGCAGCTCATCAGCCTGAAACACACTTCTTTCACACACAAACTTCTCAACCCCCTTAGATTTTATACCAATTAAAAAAGACAGGTGAATGCAACATCCTAGCACCACACCACTGGGAAAAGACTGCTCCTATTTGCAGGGAAAGGAGTGAGGTTTTCCTAACGGGCTACCCCACAGCTGTATGTTTTATACTCATAGTCAAAGAAGATTGCCGCTGTTCAGTTGTTACGATTTTATAATAACAACCCATTGGCTCGTTACAGTTTCTACCATGAAATACTCCACAGCTCGCTCGCCTAACACTATGCTTTCTAATGACTTCCAAATTCTGTTTCTGCTCAGGAAGTTTGACTTAAAAAATAAAACCAAAGGCCGTAGAACTCCACTGAGATACCAATTTGTAAGGGAATTTGAAACAGAAATGCAGAACTTAATGTTGTGGTGGCTTACAGGACTTTTGGCATTTCCTGTTTATTCTTTTTTTTTTTTCTGGTTTGTTGTTCTTTAATATTAAAAAAGTGACAGACCATTGTAACTGCAATATTATCCTGCCCAACACACGGCCGAGTTAGGTTTTGAAGACCTGCCATCTTCACGCTTCTAAAAAGAAAAAGTGTAGAGGACTGCCACGTTATTCTTGCTGGTTATTCATCCGATCTTCTGCAATAACAACATTAGCATTTTTCTTCTTTATAGAAGCTCACGGATGCTTTTTGAGGGCTATGGTCAGGATGCGCAGGGGAAGAAGAGCCACTGGGTTTGGACAGCCTGAAGAAATGCTGTCTCTTGCACTTTATCAAAAGCAACAATAGAGGGCATTAAACTAACTTCAGTACCAGGCACTCCACGGGTTTGCTTGTAGACAGGGACTTTGCAAAGTCTCACTTTAGTCAGCCTGTGCATGCACACGGCATTTGAACACACGCAGTTATTTTACAGTTCTTACTGTTTCTGCGAAACCAATTTTTTTTAAAAAAGCTCCTTTGCTTGGGCATCAGTGGCTGGAAGAGTTATGAAAAAGCCTAACATGGGATAAAAATGACCGGCATCCCATTCAAATAACAAAAATAATATTTACAGCACAGCCATATGTTAATTCTTTTAGTACGGATGAACATAAATTGCTATTTTCAGTCTGATCCGTGCAAGGCTGAACATTTCTCTGAAAATAAAGCCAAAGAAAAGTCAGCGCATCATTGTGTGAACATAGGGAAAAGAACCGCAGATTTACCTGAGGGCAGAATTTGGTCTCGTTCTTTTAAAGTAATCCATGGCCTTGGAGGCAGCTGCTCTGGATGAACTAAAAAGAACATTTAAAACAATGATTAATTCAGGGTTTATATTTGTAAGTTACAATTTCTAAGTCAAAATGATGACTGAACAATAAATGTTCCATATTGTGCTTTGCAACCCCGACTCCCCAAGTCTTTTTATGCTCCAAGGGAGGGAAAAATCATTTAAATGGCTAGCTATAGTGAGAGCAGATTTGTCAGTTGTGAGATTCATGACTATTTTTGTCTCTTGCTTTCAAATCTAGAAGTACCACCGAAATACTCCTGCACCTTGAATATACTGCCGAAGAAGGAGGGGTAAATCCTGTAGTGGTTCGGACACCCTATACTCCCCTTCTCCAGGGACCTCACCCCATATCCATCATTCCTGCGATGTTTTAACTCGGTAGACATCAAGTGGCAAAACAGAAAGCTCAGTTAGAGAACCACGAAGCAGGATTTAAGTCAGGTACTGGATATTCTTAACTGCTTTGGTATTTCTAGATCTAAATTTGACATTCTGCTTGCATTTGGATTATAATTTCTAGTGGAAAGTATCAAAATGGCTTCAGCAAGGAAGGGTTTGCACTTTGTTGGTAACTGAAGGGTTCCAAAGAGCACAGTGGGAACAACTGGCTGTAACATGGGAAAAGCTTAGGCAAGGTACGTCAACCTCTTCCACTGCGTGCGAGCGCGTGTTTGTGCGTACGACCAGAACCACTTGACAAAAAGGCAAAAGTGGTTTAGAAAATACTCTCCCTTCAGTGGTTCAGAGTCTTGTTTTAGCAGCAAATACTGTCAGAAATGCATGCTTTTAAACCACTTCTGTCAATCACATTTGTAGGGCTGTCACCTGCTAGATTGTCAAGCATGTAGTTCAGTAGCTTTCGAGTTCCATCTGGATCCTGGTAGAGGCTGAGAATATCTTGTGATAAAGGATTGCCTGCCAACAGCATAAAACAACAACTGGGTGATTAGCTGCCTGACTTTCTCGAGGCTTTCCAACCAAAGAAAATCTCCCATAATGAGAACAGGCAAATTGACTCAGAAGATATTTAAGTTGCTTAACTTGGAACTGTAGAATACCACAGTATAGAAATAGCCAGCACACATAGGCTTTCTTCCTTCGACTCACCTCAATCAATAATACAGCAGGTTAAAGGGTTTATTTACCTATCTACAGATTTGAAATAGGCTCGTAAGGAAGATTAATAGCATTAAAAAAGAAAAGCATTGTTTTACAAACCAGCTGGTCATTTTTGCTACAAGCTTACTATCTCAAATAAACTGTAAGAAAATGTTGAGGTAATACCCAAAGCTTTTGAGCCCAGCCCCCTCAGTAATCCAAGAGTACTCCTAGGAATATTTAACCGTAAAGAACTCGCTCACCTTTCAAACCTAGGGTTTGTAGCTGGAAGAGCCGTCCAAGTTCATAAGGCAAAACCCGTAACAGATTGTTATTTAAAAGCAATTCCCTGCAGCAAATGCAAAAACACTTTTGATGAGTATCATTTCAGAAGAAAACTCTTAAAGCACTATATGCCGCTCATCTTCAAAGATGACACTTTTCACCCTGAATTTTTTTTGTATTATGGAAAGATATGCCAATCTTCCCATTTCAAAGCATGAATGAAATACTTTCATTAGGGAAAAAAAAAAGCCACAAAACCCCCAAACCATGAAATTAAATCGGGGAGAATTTAAACAGCAGGTAATCATCAACTCTCAAAGAATGTTTCCGAACAGAAGAGTACGTAGCTAACATACCTGTATCTGTAGAGATGAGAAAAGAAGGGTAACAAACCCAAAAGCAATTATTAGAATCAATCTTGACTTTTTCAGCATTATTTTAAACACAAGAATGGAAAGCAAAATAAAATTCTCGGTCCTGATCCCAGAATACAGATTTTTGAAAAGGTAACCAGAATAATTTCTCTCACCTGAGAGATACCATGTTTCCTAGTTCTGCTGGTAAACTTCTGAGTTTGTTGGATGACAGATCCAGGTAAACCAGATTATGAAGCTTGGCAATATCAGGTGGAATGCGAGTAAGATTATTGTCATTGAGGTGCAGAGCAGTCAAGTGCGTCAGCGACCAAAGCGACGTACTTAAGCTCCGCACTCTACCTAAAAAAGAAAAGCAAAGAACCACCTCTTCGGTCAGGTTTGTACTCTCAAACCATCAGGTACAAACTAGGGGGGGTGTCAGAATATGAGATTTCTAGTGTGGAAACCCTACCACTTCACTGGAACACTCAGTGATGCTCACAGAAGATACCTTTGTGTATCTTTTCTACGAGCAGACTTTAAATAATTACCTGACCCTCCCAGTTAAAAGGACAGAGACACTGTTCTGGCGAAGCAGACGTGCTACCCAAAAACGCACGTCCAACCTGAGTTGGTGTTTTAAATCAACCAGGCTGAACGTGAGCCAGCCAAGCTCAAAGGCAATCTGGTAAGGCAGTTACTTGTCCTCCCCCAACTCAGAAAAACTGTTTTCCCGACAGGACCCCCTATCTGAAAGCGCCTAGTGCGATTCTGGGGCACCAACAACTCCGCCAAACCAAAATTCAAACCCAAATCCACTCACCCGAGATCTCTAATTCAGCCCAGTGCGACTTCTTCCCGTTGGCTACCTCTTCTGCTGACATGATGGTGTAAATTCTGCGAGGATCTGGAGGATCATATTTTTCCTTTGGCATCCCTGTTAGTCTGAAAGACCATGACAACCATTACCATCTGCCACTCGACAACATTTCTTCATTTCTAGCCCACCAGGAGATCACCTTCCCCAGGGACGCTCTGCAAAAACACATGCCCTGGAGTTCACGTACAATAAAGCCCAACCGCTCCCAGCGCATGGAGTTAAAAGCGGGTGCTCAGACCCTTGCAGAATACGGGCCCGTAATGGAAAAGGGCATTTCTTTCTATAAAGTTTGGTTTTCTGCAGTCATCCACAGTGTTACCTTCTACTGCCCCAATGGACGCTTTCTGGATTTCCTAGTTTATCCCCCAGACCGAAGCGTGACCTACGTCATCGCTGAGCTATTTGCTGTGTGCAGAACCTGCAGACAAGATGACAGTGTTTCGCTCTTCACGGCGCAAGCACACGGATTGCTTCCTCCTGTAGTTTTTGCAGGGAACCAACGACCGAAAGGAAGGCTCTTCTCTTTGCTTTTACAGAAATTATTTTCAACATACAAAGTCCTACTCTTGCACTCCACTTACACAAGACTCGAAACTGCCGTCCAAAGGGGAATTAGCTCAATTTTTCCATTAACTAGCTAGCTTTTCTGTTTTGTGCTTTTTCATGCTCAGTATCAGTCAAGACCTTTTTACTCCTAATGGCCTAGGAGACATAAAACAAGCTCACCTAAAGTTCTCATTAGCTATTCTTACGCATACAGGGCTTCAGCCCAGTCCAAAACTTTAATATCAGACGCACTCATGTCTTAAGGGTGAGCTTGCACACACACAAATTCAACTGATCTCACTTTCCAGATTCTTGTCGGAAGAGAGCCCCCATGTCCTGTTGAAAAAACATACACTTTCCAGATGACACGGTGAGAAATTTCCCTTCGTACCTCCCCAGACCATTGTGCTGAGAAAGATGGGGGATGGGGGTTGGGGCAGGGAGTGGAGTTGTTTGGTTTAAAAACGTAAGGTTAGCTGAATTTGCTCTTCACTGGTCTTTTCCTCCCCAGACACACAAAATACACAAACCTTGATTTTTATACAAATCCAAAGCAGCTGGTCTACAGGATGCACTTTTCCCCTCATACATACGTCTCTACTACAACTGCCTGCAATAGCTGTGAAGCTCCTTAAAACAACTATAACTCCTTTGGTTTGCTGAACTGACAAGACAGAAAACATAGAAGAATTTGAGGAAATTAGTTCAGGGTTTTTTTTTTCAGCTAGTCCAACTAAACAAAGATCACACATCTCCTTTACGAGCCTGAAGTACCGCAGGTTTTTTTTCCTACTGATGCATTCTGGCATTGCACGGGAGCAGGAGTTGTCAGGGCTGTCCCCTGCGAAGGGTCTCAGTTACGGGTCTGGTGCTTCCTTCCCCGACGAATGCCCAAGGAAATTCCATTCACGCTGAATTAAGGCTCCCTGTTGCAAGCGCAGGGCAGATGCGAACCCCACATCTAATTATAGCCCATTTCTATTTACAGGTAAAGTCATACGGCGAGGAAAGCTACAGGGTAAGAGGATTCTGCACTCACGCTGCTCAGCTGCAGCAATTCAGTTCAAGGCGATGAATGAAACATTACTCAAGGACACGGGATTAGACCTGAAATCCTTCGATCCTCATTTCAGACACCCAAAATTGGGAATGGTACTTCCTGACACAATCAGTTACAGGCTACGCTTCGGGAGTGCTAAATCTCCAGTGCTCGGGGTTTGCTGGATTTCTCTTCACTGTTAAATGTGTGTGTGTGCAGAAGCAGGGAGCAGCCCCGGCCCCAAGAACAGATTGCTCGCAGCCCCTGCCGAGAGCCACAAGAGCCCTATCTCAACTTTTCTCCTGGCCATCCTTGCCCTGAGACACGTATGAAACTAATCCACATTCCAGCGAGTCTCGACATGGCTCTTCCTGGATTTTGCTAGACCCCTGGAACCGACCAGAGACATCCAGCAGAGCTGGGAGTCGCTGCCGAGACGGGGGGGCCAAGACCCGAGCACTGGGAGAGCTTGCAGTCCCTGGCAGCCGTGGAGAGCACGGTCCCGGTCCCGCCTGCGAAGAAGCCCATCGCAACGCTACCGCACTTTGCATTAAAGCCTAATTGCCTCGGGTCCCACCGAGTGTCTTACCTAGCATGCTACTCCATGCAAATTCTATGTGATATACGCTCGAATCAAGACCACAGTCCTAGCGCTTCAGATACGGCACAAATGGAGCGAGTCTGTCCATGCCAAACAGCAGCGAGCTAGTTTTGCAGCCAGTAAAGCTGTCACATCACCGTCACAGGGTCACCTGCAACGGTCCCTTAGTAGAAAATGAGATTTCATTACCTGGCAATATTTATTTCATCCGCAAGGCATGCTGCAGATTAAAAGGGGGAAAGCTAAAATCCGAGTGGTGAAAAATCAAGCAAATTACCAACAATGGGTTATGTGTTGATGGCAGAAGGGAGCTTTTTGGATCTTTAGGTCTTAATCATCAAACATTTGAACTGACTCAGGATGAGTCTTCACTTTGCTTTTTAATCCGGGGCGTTTTAAAATAATCCGTACTTCTACCACGTCGGGACCCAGGACATGGCAAAGCTTGTTGTCCAATACTCAGCATCAGCATTTGGGTGAGTGCTCTGTGAAACACACTGTGCCTGCCCGGTCTTCACATTCTTGTTTTCTACAGCATAATATTACAGTAATAGCAGATCCAGGCAGATTTAAATTTCAGTTTCTGTGTCCTGAAACTCCTCCCTGCCCTGCATACTGCTGGCAAAAGCTTTGGCCACGGTTGCTTCCTATGGGCTCCTCAAGGTGCATTTCCAGCTTAAAAAAAAGAGCTAAAAAGGCAATTTCTATTTCTGCTCGCCTTTTCATCGCAAGCCAGACACAGATGGCTAACAGCTCGGGAAGGCTCAGCCCAGCCAGGGGTCTTTGCTGTCACACGCACGTTGACGAAAAGTCTTGCAGCGGCGGCCGTCTCCTCCAGCTGCTGAGCAGCCTTACTGGAAAGCAGAGCGGGGGCTTGCCGATCCCACTGCCAGACCCCAGCAGCTTCGCTCCTCGCCACGGTGGAGAAGTCGGACAAATATCCCAGGGCTTGGTGAGGAAGTCTTTAAAATCGCGGTGGTCAGACCATCTGAGTCACCCCACGCTCATCCATACCTGCCCGCAGGCCGAGAGATGACCGCTGACCGGGTGACACCATCAAAAAGCTTCAGGATTGCAGTTTCCTCCTTGGCAGGGGACCCAATTAAATTATGTTGAAACATCGCTCGTTATGAGAAGTGCCCTGCCAATTTAAAGCAATTTGCGGCAGTCAGAGGCCCTCCAATGAAATGAGCCCTGAACTGTGAGTCAAACGACACGCACATTTTTCAGGTATTAGTCACTTTAATATTATTTTGAAATAGTAGTGAGTCAAAGGAGCATCAGTGTAATTTCCACAGTAACAGAAAAGGGAAAACAAACCTAAATCAAATCTAGTTGGTTTTTTTTTCTTCTGCGTAACAGCAACATTGAGCAAGACTTGAAAGCCACCACATGTATTTTTTTAAGCAAAAATGAATTCTGCCTGGGTTCCCAACTCCTATCGTTCCCATCTCCCCCTCTGCTTGTCCTGGAACTAAACCAACATCCCAAAATCCCAACCTATTTTTGCTCAGTCTTCGGGGAGCTACACCGAGTTCCCTGAATCAGTTAACCCCAAAATCGGACGTGCGTTCGCAAAGAACAAAGCAGGAAGACCCAGCCAGGGACGTGGGAACTGAATTAGCACTGATTTAGGTCAGCTTCAGCTGCTGTGGAGCTGCACCCTGCGGGTTCAAGCAAGGCCTTTGCTAAAATTCAGCTAACACAGGTGTGACATGAGCAGAATACACATGCTCCATTTTTCTGCTTTTCAAGCGGGACCAAAAGAAAAAAATTCGTGCGGTTTTTCTTCCGAAGAGTTCCCTTCGAAAACTTCTGAAGCTACTAAAACTTGCTCTCCACTACAAACCTAACCATGTCAGTTTAAATAGTATGAGCCTGACAGCGTGTAAATTAAAGAAAAACTGACTATGAGAACATCAGTGCATTAGTAAGAAAAGCATTTAAGCTCTGGCAAAACTTCAAAATCTGGAGGTTCCTAAGTATGCCATGCTCATGAACTAGCTCCTTGGCTACAAGTCTGTCCTTAAAAGCCTAGAGATGACTGGCATAGCAGGGTTAACTCAGCTGACACCCTGACTATGGTCCCAGGTGAACTTAAGCAGCTCTCTCTCAGCTGTATATAAAAAGGGCTGGGGGGAGGTGGTTTGGTTTGGAAGGGTTGCAAGAGGTAGGTGTCTGGCTGCCTTTTTTTTTTTTTTTCTTTGTGCTCTTGTATTTTTTATGCTGTTGTATTTGCTGGCTTTTGTGTAGAGGGCACAGGGATTATCAATTAAAGCCAAGAGAAGGAGTAATGTAAAAGTACTGAAGGTGTGAAGAGCATCAAAGAAGAAAGTTTTGAGCTATTGGGCTGCATTACAGGCTTCTACTCTGAAGATGAGTTTTTTGGGCAACAAACAACAGGAGCTTTTGCATGCTTGGAGTTTCAGGCAACCAGGTAACAACAGCAAAGAGCACTGCTCCTCTGTATTTAACTATCTAAGGTCTTTTCAGGTTATACAGGTGGGGAGAGTATGAGATGGGGAGGATACAGTTAGCAGTATGAAATAGAAACTCTGATTTTTCTTAAGGGAGAAGCAGAAGGTGGCCCTACAAATTGCATCAACGCAACAAGAGAGAAAAGGATGCTATGTTAGGGATTAAGAAATTTCTTAACTCATAGTGTATTTTTTTTTTATGGGTGGGGGAAATCAACAGCAGCTGCAAACACAGAAAATCTCTTCCACTACCCAGCACATCCAAACACACCAAAGTAACTATGTCAGGGTTGCTATGACAGATGAACTGCATCGCTGTCGTTGTTAATGAAGTCAGATCTTTTCTTCCCAAGGCAAATATCCTCATCAAGCAGAAGGATTAATGTATGTTCAGTGCAAAGAGGGAGCCTGCTCAAAGCTCGCCAGATTATTTGGCATCTGTGTTGCAGGAGGACTTGGAAGCCAGATAGGTCGAAGTCCCTTAGAGCTATTTGCTGCTGCAAAATGATGACCAGTCCCTTCCCCAGAGAGGTTAGAAGATGCATTTCTTAAATTACAGTGACTGTAATGTGTTGTTCTGTTTAAGTTATTTCATACCTCAATGCATAAGTGAATTGGCTGTTTCTAACGAGGAGGCAAATTGAAAAGAGCTGCAATTTCATCTTGCTTCAGCCTTACGTTCGTGGATGTGTTGGCACAACTCAAAATCCTTGCCTCCAGCAGAGTGACATTCTTTGTGATTTTTTTTTTTTTTCCTTCCCCCCCAGTTTCTGTATATAGATGAGTCAAACTGCCAAAGCATTTTGGAAACTATCCAGCAGACTGCCCTGAATCATTCCTCCTTCCTCTGCGCAGTAACAGCTTACTGTCCATCCACTTCCATATGGTGATCCCTCCCAGGAATTAAAAATCCTGCTGTCTGACGAGGCCAGAGCATGCACATGCATGCACACAGGCACATGTTATTTAACTTTGGAAAGTTGGACCACAAGCTGGAAAATGGAGCCCTTTTAATCTATGTATTTTGTAAACAGGTCTAAATGGTTGCAAAGGGAGGAAGGGAAGGCTGCTCATCTGTAATAAGCGTGCTCTGTTTTTGTACGAGTGTGTGACAAAAGTCTCCCCATTGTGGCTTCCCGAAGGAGAAGGGGAAGTACAGGCAATACCCACAAATGCAAAAACTGACTTAGAGTACTTTGGGGGTTGGGGGGGAGGACTGGTGAAGATCAAGAAAACAAGGCGGCTGTTTAAGGGGATTTAAAAGAAAACTGCTAATATGAGGATAGCTAGATATGTGTTAACTTAAGGTAAACTACTTAGTATATCATTGTATATATAGTATCTAGTGTATATATGCCAGCAAGAAAACATGCGTAAGGAATTTTGATAGCCTTTTGCTTGGATCTGAATTTTCTTCGTTGTGCTTTCCTGCAGGAATGTGTTCAGCCACCCCTGCATACGCTGTCTCTACCGAGAGCTCAATGAGCGCCGTGAGTCTGCCAACAAAGGTACTGTCTCTCTTCAGTTTCTTATTCCAAGTAACCTCACTGGGAATAGAGTGAAACAAATAAAAATGCCTCATCATGGTTTTTTTATTAAAAAGAGAAAACAAGCATTTTGTTACTGTCATTTCCCAATGCTGAGATATCAAACAATCTTTGAGGGAAGTATAATCAAAGTACATAAATGGAGACACAAGTAAGTATCCTCCCACCAAGGGGATAGCTAAACATAAGTGAAAATAAATTGCAAGGCAAAAGATGAAATCTGAAGTGAATATTAACTCTAAGGAATAACAGGTATAATTTCAAGCTTAGCACCATGGAGCTAGCAAGATACTATGAAGTCCACAAGTACAACTGAAAAAAAATCTTTAGTTTTATAAATCTGTAAAAAGATGTATTTATTTTTGTATCATCCATCTGAGAAAATTGTTTCTCAGGAGAAGGCATTCTGACTCTGCTGTGCAGAGGGCTCCTCTACATGAACTCAGTAGACTACTGATCTCCACTCACTAGCAATCTCTTCTTTAGCAGAAAGAGTCCAAAACCACATAGATTGGAGAACTGTGGAAATCTAGAGCATTAAAGGTCATTTACTTCTATCTCTTTTCAAGTCTGAAGCAACAGTAACTCTATAGTATGCTGTAGACAGGACCTCAGCCCAGCTTGCTTTTTTAAATAATCTGGGCTCCAAGTGGGAAAAAGACAGGACCTTAGCTCTCTAATGCTGTTAGAAAATTACATCAGCTTGTACTCCTCTCATCTGCTAATAGTTTAAAAATACGGCAAGGTAGTACAGGGGTCTTCTTGAACCACATCAGTCATGCATCTGAAACCAAACTTGCTTTAGGTAAGACTTCGTTGTTACTCTTTGGTTTAGTACTTAAATTGCTTAACTCGAAACTTTTAGGGAGTCTTCGCACACATTGCAAGCTTAACGTTTTAATAAAACTGCCACCTTTTCTACATGCTGAAGACTTATATAACATGTAGAAAATATTTCACCAAAATAAGCCTCAGAAGTAATTTTCATAGTCCTTCCTTGTACCTATCACAAGGCAGATCTCCTTCAAGGACTATAGCTCGATATTGCAGCTGATGTGGGCAAAATAAGCAGCAGGGGAAAGACCTAAGTAGTGGGATCTCTATACTGATGCTGAGAGGATGAAAAGCTGTTTCTCTACGCTATAACTGGTCAGGAGGCATGTTTGTGCTGAGAAGCAGAAGGGAACAGATTCTTACTATGGTGCTGCCCTGCCTGGCAATTCTGTCTTTACCACAGTCAAGGGCAACTTGCAGCCATCCATCAGATTTGGAACAAGGTTGTACAGGCAGGAGGCATCTTCATGGAGTAATTTCAGGGTCAGGAAGAGAGCGCAACTGCTTGAGTAACTTGGTTGACGATTTGGAAAGTGTTACAGTCCTTACCAGGGTGGTGGCAACCCTGCGAGAACCTGCACGCAGGATTTTGGACTTGCACTCACCCACTCCAGCTAGCGAAGCCAGAAGCGTGGCGAAAAGGACATGTCAACAACAAGCACAGCAAGAGTAACGATGGAATTTGTCCAAACCTTGCTCTCGCTTTTATACCATGCGGTAATTGGATTAGGCTCAGCAAGACAAGGCTATTTAAGTTTCGCGTGTTCAGTTTCACAGAAAATCCTCTCTTTGCTCCTTAACGAGTTCTTCCATCGTGCGAGAGGTGCAGCAGTTCACAGGGATCCGCTAGAGGCTGTCGTACAAAGGGACTGTTTTCAGGGATTGGGAACACAGTCACTGTTACCTTAACTACACAGCTTTCTTCCTTTCCAGTAAGGAATTGCCTACGCCCGCCACACTGGTTAAGGGTACTGGCTCAGCTCATGCAGAGCTGCTCATATGCTGCCGAGCCCCTGTAAGGCAAGCAAAACAAGATGTACGACCGGCTGCAGCGACGTTCAGCAACCACATCCTGCAAGGCTTCTTGCCTCCTCTGCCTGCCTTGACATTTGGCACAAGCCCTAGCGCAGGGATATTCAAGTTGGGGGTGGGAACAGCACAAGGCAAGAGGTAACCGAGAACCTGCAGCTGATAGTGAATTCAGTGGTGGTAGGATCCCAGGGGGCTTCATGTCACCGCTTCAGCAAAGACCCTAAAAGCCCAGAGAAGCACAGGAAAGTCATAGGAACAAGCCCTGGAGAAGAAAAAGCACCAAAAGCCAAGGGGAGGAGTGGGAAGGGAGGGAACGAGCTGTATTTGATTAATTCTAGAGCCAACTGGCACTCACTTGATGGAAATGCTAATTGTCCTAACTGACATACACCCACTAGTTATTTCCCCCTGTTCCCTCATCTCCTCTAAATGAAATCTAGAGTTGTTTCTTAAATCACAGGTAACGCAAGAATATCCACCCTTCCTCTTCCTCTATGTCATACCCCCACTTCCAAGAACCGCTGAACAATTTACTGCATGGAAATAATATGCAGCATTACATAGTTTTTTTTTTAATTTCTGTACTTGATTAACGTTTCAGTCCTTGCTCCGAAAGAACAGTTTCTGCTCTGTTTGAAACAGCCTGTTACCTCTTGTTGTGTATATGATGACTCTTGAATATCTGCATCCAGTCATAGAGCAATTTGCAGATGCCTTTTATATTTAATGCGTTCAAAGGAGCTCGCAGGGGCTAGTTTACATGCAAACACAGGGTAGGTAGCTCCTCGAAAGCAAAGCTCCTATTAACAGAAATGCATACAAGCGGGCTATTATAGGGCAAGAAGAGTTTCAACAGCCAGCCTGTAAATAAATCTAATCAGAAGCCCCCAGAGGGATGGTTTAAATAGTACATTTATTTACACGAGTATCCCACACTAGTTCAAAGAAATGACCCATTTGCAATGCTGCCCCATCCCCTGGAGAGCGCCAGTCTTTTAATGAGATACAGGACAGAGTGGCTTAAAGGATTAAGAACTGAAGTCACTGGGAGCCTGGGGAAGGAAGCAGCCAGTGCCAGCCCAGTAGCAAGTATCAAGAGAAAACGCTGTCCCGGGCTGTGAGCACAAAAGAAAAGCAGCTGTGCGTGGCTGCAACTTAAAGCAGGAGGTTTTCCTAGTACCGTTTTGACAGCGATAGGACTGAGGAGACAGAAAGCTCCCGACACAAAGAACTGAGTAAGCTTCAAGTGCCGTGGTGTGCGAGCGTCCCTCCGAGCCTCTAGGGGAAGAGCTGTTTTATCGACAAGCCTAATCCGACGCCTAAGCTCATTCAGTCACTCGCTTAGAAATGATAAAGACCCTGTTTGGGTTGCCCCGAGCCAACACCTCGTCTCATTCAACTCCTCAAGATCAATAATTGGAGAGAAGTCGGCTATCGACCTGGGTTTTTTTGAGCAAAACTACACTAGAATTATTAATTCACGCACACCACTGCAGCAACTTTGGAAGCGGTCTTCTCAATGAATGTTTCTTCCTTTCTTGAAAATAGAATTTGGGTCATCAATAACCTTTCATCCTTCAAAGGAAAGTTTGTGCTAGGACAAAAGAACAAATGAGATTATTCCTGCGGCCACGACGTTATCTTACCCTTTAAGTGGTAGGCTGCCAACACGTTAAGAAAATAAGCAAAGCCCAGCAGCACTTCAGCTACCCTCCCTATGTGATGGAAAGATAACGGCCAGCTTATCGCTCACAATCTGTTCTTTGCAGGAATAATTAACAACATGGAAATCTGCCACCATAAAACTTACTCCAGATAGCTTTAAAGTTATAAGGCCTGCCCTGTTCAATTACAGGTAGGTTTGGATGAGTTAAAGCTCAAGATATTAACAGAAAGAAGGGAGGAGGGGAAAAAAAACCACAAAACCCGGAGGAAAAAAGCACACTCCAATAGTGGAAACTGTTTTGCAATTGCTGGCACAATAAATCAGCCTTTTCGTATTACAGCCCGGTTTCAGCAGGCCACAGGATGCTGCACTAGGGCTCAGAGTAGCTAGGCTTGTATGCTTAGAAGAGGAGGAGAAAGAAAAGGGATCTTGTTCCAGTAAAGCAGTTTGTAGGCATAAACCCCTTTCTCGGTAGGGAATATTTAAATGTACCTTACTTGTTTAATCAAAGAAGCAAGAAAGCTTGCCTGGTAGCCTAGGAAAAGCATATTATTTGGATATCAAAAGATACTTCAGCTGCTTCTGTACCTGATTATCCAAATCTTTCCCGTGTGCGTACTTAAACTCCCAAATAGTAGATTTAGTTTTAAAATCAGTGTTGATGAATAACGTATACTTTTCCAGCTACGTTCCAGCAAGGTGGAAAATAAGAAGCTACAGCCACAGTAGCCCAGGATGCTCTCTGGGGGGACCAGGGAACTCTGCTCTCGCAGGGAAGTGAGATGCAGATAACTGGGGGTTGAATCATGAGCACCTATGAAATCTGACTGCGACAAGTCACACAAGAGCTGTGGTCTCCAGTGGGTCAAGACGCTGCCCGGTGCAGGAGGTACCCTGCTCTCTACACCAAAATTAGCAGAAGGCCAATTCTGTTGTCCAGAACGATCACTGTACTATTTAGTTTATGAGAGGGAAGTAGACCATATAGGAGCAAACCCTGAGGTACACGTTAGCTGGCAGGGGGCAAGAGCAAGAGCTGACATGGATTGCACTTGTTCCTCTGCCAGAAGATCAGTTGAATGTGGGTGGATTCCTCTGTTCAGCCACTTAAAGGGATTTCCTCTAAAGTGCATACGTTACCTAACCAGGGGAATACCTTTGGCAATTTTTGCTGAAGTTTTTCTAACAGGTCAGTCTTCTGTTATTTCTTAATATGCTAGCACACGAGAAGTTAACTCGAGAGTTCCCTAATGTTTGTGTTTGCGAAGGCTTCCTCGTGCACCCGCCTCCCTCCCCATCATGCTGATTTTTGGTCACGGTCCTTTGCTGCAGATTCAGAGTTAAGCATGCAAT
>NW_009260130.1:511070-519960 GCF_000687185.1 Egretta garzetta
GGAAGAGCTAAGGCGCTAAGGCTCTCTTTCAAGGCACCAAGGTGCTAGGAGGTCCAAGCACTCACGACGCTAAGTGCTGTAGAAACCTGCAAAGCAGATAACGATCTCTGAAAGGAAGTTAAAGAAGAGAAATGCAGTCCGAAGGCCTGATCCTACCAAGCATCACTCACCGTTGGGTTGCACGCACACCGCTGCTTTACAGAAATGGACCCTAAAGCAAGAGCACAGACACAGTGGGTATGCGGAAGAAGCTGGTACGGACTCAGGAATGCTGTAGCATTGTTGACAGCTTGAGGTTTTATAACATGTAATTTTCCAAGTAGAAAATACTTCTGAGTTATACTCATCTTCTCACATACACATCCAGGGTTGTTTTGTCCATACCTGCAGCTGCCATGAAATAAATGGCCATCAATTTAAAATTGAACGGTACCACCTCTACGTGCTTGGGGAGCTTTGTTTGGCAGCACCCAGGGGTTATTATAGCAGGCAGAAAAACATCTTGCAGTTCATCACAGGACTAGTCACTGTGCAGCCTTCAAGTCAAACCAAACGCCAAAAAATACATCAAAGGATCAAACAGATATCCTAAGGCCACAGCCTCACTCAAACTTTGCTGCGTAAGTCTGCAAAAAGTCTACATAGCCTTGTAATCAGAGACATTTCAGAGGGACCTTAGTATTGTAAAGAAGAAAAAAACTGAACTAAACTCCTATTCTACACACAGGTCTCAAATATTTATATATGTGCTTCTCTCATCCATTCAAAATATTCCCAATTTATCCGATGAACTGTACTCCTGCACAATCTTTTGCTCCAGACTAAGGAGAAGGAAGAGGATCATTGCACAGGTACAAAGATGTGCCTAGAGATTGAACTACTCCCAGTGGTAAAAGGTAATTGGGCTGGAAGAAAAAATGCAAGCCAAGGGCCATCTGACAGTCTGAACCTGACTCCTCCTGGCACTTTTGACCATATTCTGGTATGTGAGAAGTTGCCTGGCCTCGTTTTCCTTCTGCTTTCTTAACTTTCCAAAACAAAAAGGGATTAGAGGAAAGGCGTTCACAAGTGGAAATTTCTGCTGGGTGGATAATTCATCCTGTGCTAGCGCTCTACCATTTCCAGGGCCAGCTGTAAATTTGTGTAACAGAATAAATATAAATTGAGTTTTAAGATACAGAGCAAGCGGTAACCAGTTTTCTGGATCTACATTCAGCACTCCCCCAGTTGGCCTTTTCCTGCCAGGAGCTGCAAGTTCCACGAGTCTAAGAAAACGCAAAGAGTGTTTTTCGTTTACCTGGAGAGCTCAGTTACTGACAACTATTCTGCTTTCATCCCTTGCAAATCAGTTTTAAGTTTCCTATCTGTATCAGCAGGGAGCTCTGTCTTGCAGCAGCCTGTGTCGTGTGCAAGGGCTGAGCAGCACATGCCGATACGTGCTCCGACAAGAAGCGAGCGAACCAACCCTTTCCAAAAGGCCAGGAAACGCTGGCAGTTTCACGGCGCTGGTAGCGGTTCCTATCTGTGTTTCTCCCTGGGGATGACGGGGTGACAACTCTGACGCTTTCCTCCGAGCGTTTCAATTCTGCTCCAGCTTTCAGCCTGAAGCAATGAGAAGAGCGAAGGATATTCTCCATGTGTCAAGGCTGCCTCAAGATAAAAGCCATTTATTTGAAGGAGATACGCACCCCTCGTGCCATCGGGAAGCTTATTGACTTCACACAAGTACGTACAGCAGACAAGCCGCGGGTGTGCATTCACCTCCACCCCCCCAAGAGCAAATTCCCTAGCTTACGTGGAAGAGGCAAATGTATCTGGAGTGCTTGAGTGGGACCTTGCCATCGGAAGCTCACAAATACCTTTTTAGGCCATGAAATCTTAGCGTTAAGCACCAGGAGCGGGAATAGCTGCAGGCCACAGAGCTGGAAACTGAAAAACGCGCAGGACCTTTCCACTCCGCTGTTTACAAAACAGGATGGTAATATTCAGCAAAGCACACAAAGTTTGTCTTCTGCTTTCCCCCTTCTCAATATTTCTGCAAGTATTGCATGGAAAAAACCCAGCTAAAAATCTACAGAAGGAAGTCTTCCTCAACACGATTCTCTTTATATATGCTTAAAGCCAAGCCAGACCCTTCTGGGAGTGCCTTGAGATTGATTTCTTAGGAAGAAAAAAAAGCAAAACTAATTTGTGATTAGAAGGCACAAAGATGTTCAGTCAGATGGAAGCATTCCTGAAAAGTGAGGGGAAAACTATGCAATCAATTCGTTCGGCTGCCCTAAAGGGTAAACAGCAAACTTGAACACAGTCTACAAACCCTGACTATTATTAGCAGCTTGACCAAAAGCGGATGTTTTTTGTAGTTATCTTGGTAACTTGGGAAATCTGATGAACTGAAAAACTATGTTGGATGGACCCTGACACCAAAGCAGAGAGGACAAAAAGAAGAGGGGGTCACTTTGCACCACTGCTCCCAATGTGAGGCTCAGGTCCCTCACTCAAAGAAGAAACTGGCTAAAAAGGGTTGGTTTAGCTGGTAGAGGACACTGGCAGAAATGAAAACAAAAGAGGCTTTCCGGGTTTCAAATTTACCCAAAAGGCATATATCTTAGCATTCACAAAACTTGGCTTAGCAGCCCATAAAAACCTCCTTTTCAAAATCGTCTGTCAGCGAAGCAGGTTTCTAGAGCTGTCAGAATGTCTTAAGAAGAAAACCAAAGCCTTTTTTTTTTTTTTTAGACAGGGAAACCTCCCTTTTCAATACTGGGACCCTGTAAGGTAAAGGCTACACATCCCTTCTGTCTGTAGCCATGAGTATTGCTAAGCAGAAGGCAATTCCCTTACTTTTTTGGAGACCTTCCTTCTCCCTGCCTGCCCCAAAAGCAGACAACAAAACCTCCCTCCCCAGGAACGCGAGGCTCAACATTCCTCTCTCTCCTGCAACTTGCAGAGCTGCCTCAGCCCACGAATATTTTTTTTGCCTTTAAAAAGCACTTTAGACAGTTCCATTGGGTTTTTAGTTTCAGGTGGTTGTAAGTAGGAGAACTGCAGAGCTTTTTACTTGCAGTAGTAGTTGTCTAAGGGCTGGTGGCCTGGATAAAGGACCCTTAGTCGGGAGTTTTGGTTTGCGTTCCCCTTTCTGGAGAACACAGGTGGGTGTGTAACTCGGGAAGGGCAAAGGCCCATGGGCTTTTCGGAAGAGTGCTGCCTCCTGTAGTTTCCCAGCTATAAAAAACCGAGGGCGCAAGAGGTTTGCCTTTACGCTTGGTTTAGGGTAACGAATAATCCTGATTGCCATCAGCAGGGAGGGTGGCAGGGTGCTCTGAAGGAGTAGTCGGAGCGTGTCTGTAAACAGTCAAAGATTTGCCAATCCTCAAGCTGCACATGGGAGAGGGAACCCCCAAACCTAAAAACCCTTCTGAAGATCCATCACCCCATGGACTCAGTATATCCCCCGTCTTGAGGGTTGTCATCTTTATTCCTAGATCTTTTCCTCAATAACACGTGCTGATCATTGTCATCGGCAAGACTTGGGACAAGTAAAATAGTACAAGAATGCCTGTGGACCTCCTTGAATTTGAGCCAGACAGCAGCGCTGCTGTTTTGATCCAGAGATCGCTATTTTTGACGCTGCCGCTTTTAACCATCAGTGTCAGAAGCCGGCCTCAACTTGCTTCTGGAGGCGAGGCAATGAGCGAAAACCCCTCCTCTTCCTCTCTCCTCTGGCCCTACTCTCTTGTGCTCAAAGTGGA
Organism: Egretta garzetta; assembly: GCF_000687185.1. NCBI lineage: Eukaryota > Metazoa > Chordata > Aves > Pelecaniformes > Ardeidae > Egretta > Egretta garzetta. Next base: position 514,823 of record NW_009260130.1, read on the forward strand.
AGTTTCAAAAGGGAAAAGTATTTTGTTTCTCTGCTGCTAGCGTAGACGGTCCGAGCACCTTTGCTAGCAGGACTGTGTTGTAAATCTGCGAAATCTGCCTGCAGACAGCGTAAGCGCCGTGTTAACTTCATTTAAAATATGCACCACAGCCCTTTTAATCTTGCTTTATATACCTTTCTTAGAGAAAACATAAAGCCCCTTTACAGGCAAGCAGAATGTGGAAGACAATAAACCATTTAGCTAAATGCTAAGCATAAACAGCTACAACGCTGTGCAATCATAAAAGGCCATTAATCATTTACATCAGGAAATGCCAAAGTAAGGGTGAACACACACAGCCTTATCTGTTCCTTGTGTACACATGCAGGTTACCAGCTGTAGTTAAATTACTTGCGTGCACGGCACACAAAAGCTAAAGGGGGTTCTGTTCCTTGGCCCTGGGTGTTGACTTCGTACATCTTCAAAAATACCTGTGTTCACTGACTGCACGCGAGTTGTCGTTGCTAAAATTGCTTGTAGCTGCTTTTTTCTTCATCTTGGAGCATTTCTATCAGTGCTGGTTTAACGGCTCCCCTTGAAAGGGATAAAACTTGTTTCTTGGGGAACACCATATAAGGCATTTCTGCCTTACGTAAGGCATTTCTGCCTACCTTTAATCATATTTTCAAGGACCACCTCTCAAACGCGGGAGGGAAAGCTTTCTGGTTGCGGCTGAACACTGTTCTAAACAGAGCAACTTTGCTGGAGAGATTTTTTTTTCCGGTGCTGCTTTTTTTTTTTTTTTAATTCAGAGTAATTTCAGTTTGGTTTGTCTTTTTTTTTTCTGAGGTGGATTTTTTTCCTTGTTTAGAACTCTTGAGGGGACTTTCTCCCAAAGAACAGAAACCAAGTCACATCCAGTACCTTGCCGTTACGGGTTGCTGTCGTGCAGCCCTTTTGTGAATTTACCATGCTCCAAGCAAAGCCAGTCAGCGTGTTCAGCTCAAGGCCTTGCACCGTCCTCTCTGCACCTCGCTCTTGGAGATCTACTCTGAGGCACTCCGGAAAGAGGTACAAATGGATCCAGTAAATCCTGTCCATATAAAGTCTTCTTGCTATCTCCTGCGGGATACTTCAGAGTTTGCTTTTTCCCCTCTGAGTTGTCTGATGGGTTTTTTGGGGGGGATTGGGTGTCTTGCAGCAGGGAGTACACGTGTGAAGTTTGCTGACACGGACCCGAGATGCACAAGCCTTTTAAGATAGAGAAGGAGAACAAGAGAATACCAGAAACGCTGTCACCAGCTAAAGACACTGACAAAGAAACATCTTAAGAAAGTCTTTCCTTTTATCTTTACAGGCGAGATGGAGAAGCTGTACAGACAAATCACGGAAACCCGAAGAATTAATCAAAAGGTGAAGCTACATGGTACCGTCACTGCTGATGTTAAGAATCAACGCTTTCAAAAAACACGAACGCTTTGCAGCCTCCATCTCCTGGTTTGTTTGTTGATTTATTGTCAGGTTAGGGAGCGAATCTGGCTCAGCACAGGGTCCAACCAGTGGCAGGGCCGGGAGCAAAGCAGCATTTCCCTTTCCGGCACCAGCAAAGTTCAGTCAGCTCAGCTGGGACAGTTGCACCATCAACCCAGCTCGCCGCGTGTTTTGACACGTCCATTAACGGATAACCTGATAAATGGAGGAGAACGCACAGCTCTTGCGTTTAGTCACAATTTCTACTCGGCTTTCCAGAGGGATGGAAGACCTGACAGCTGGGCATCTTGAGCAAGGTAAATGCAGCGTTAAAGGCAGCTTGCTCCCCTAGCCGGAGCCACCAGCGGTGCGCAGGGGGCACGGACAAATGCAGAGGAGAGCTATCTATACCTTTATGGCACTAGCAAATCTGCTCGAGACAGGAGAAACGTGCTGTTAAACTGAAGAAGGCAAGTAACAAGCACCCAAGCCTTGATTACAGGCAATCATCAAGAGAACCCACAGAATTTGGGGGGGAAAAAAAAAAAAAAAATTACAAGAGGCTTAGCGTTTAATGCTCTAAAGCAGTAAATCTGCAGCAAATCCTCCTGAATCTAAATAAGCCCAAGACACATTTTAACTTATTTTTTAAAGGTTTCTCAAATGCCATCTTATGTTCCCAAATAACTAAGCTCCACTGTTACATTTGCTTTCTCGGTATTCTGCAAATCAGGTTCCATCCAGTGCCTAGAGTGCCCCTCTGGCACCCCAAAAGCTCTTTCCAATAACTAGTAAGCAAGCCATTTATTCATATTTATCTCCCCCTTTAAACCCAAGTAACCCAAAAGCGTCCAACAGATTAAAGCTGATCTAAGCAGGAATTTTTTTTTTTTTTTTTTGCAGTTCAAGAAAGTTTGCTCTAAAATTAAGCACGTTACTGACGTGTAATTTTATCGCTTAAAACCAGAATGGCCTCGGAAAGGTTTTAATAAGAAAAAAGGAATACACCTCCCCATCTGTGCACACTGACTCTGAACAAAAATGACAGCGGCTGCTGCGATCTAGCTAAGTGTAAGTTTTTCTTCTCCGTGTTTTAGATTTAAATTAAGACTTACCCAGTGTGGAAATGAATTAATTTTTCTCCAGTGGTGCCTTTTCATTTTACTACCAGAGTCCACGCACACCTTGGGATCACTTTCTGGCTTATTTCTTGTAAGAGGGGTGTGAAAGCTAAATATTACTGTGCTTGGCGAACTTGCAAAAGCCTGCCTCGCTCTTTGTAAAAACTAGAATGTTAATGAACAACCACAGTTGTGTTAGTGAACAACACACGCGGGAAAGAAAGAAGCTTATCATGCGAAATGAAAAGTTTTAGAAACACCTTTGGAAGGAAATAAAACAAGTGGCAGCCACAACATCACTTACTTCCACCAGAGAATTCCCACTGCAAACGTGACCGAGCTCCTACAGGCGGCGGATGGGAAGAGGAGAGCCACACGCAGAAAATACACCCTGACGGGTCATCCCTTCCAAGCCAGGCAAATAAATGCCCGATTACGCTACGTCCCTGGGAGCACGGTGCTTTACTGGCAGCAGCACTGCTACCAGGACAGGGAAAAACACCCTTTAAAAACGAAAACAAGCTATATCAGTGAAAGTGCGCTTTGGCAGATAACTGCTTCTACAGCTGGGACTTCTGCTGGCACAGCTATGTCAGTCACGGGTCACACTTCGTCACAGCGCTCGCAGACAGAGCTGTGCCAGCAGAAGTTTACCATATAGACCTGGTGGGAAACTCAGCAGCGACTAAAATGAATCTGCAAAGTTTTGTGTTTTTCGTGCTGCTGCCAAACTAAGTTTTTCTAACAGTCTGATGATGGGTATTCTTGTTCCAGTGCTGCTGACACGTTAGGATCTCGGCTTCCAAGGACAGAAGAAACCTAAACTTAGCTCAGGAACGTGGCAATACCCATCAGCCATTTACATTGTACTTTATCCTTCAATTAAATACACAAACTAAATTAGAAAGAGCCCCTGCAGGAAGAAAAGATAAAACGGAATAAATTAAGTTCTGCTGTACTTTAGCACTCCGAGTAGACCGCCCTCACTTTTAATAGTAAGAAAAGAACAAAAGTGAAAGTGTTTAGCAGGATTTGTTTAGCAGACAGCAAAGCACTGCAAAATTCCCACCGTTCAGTTAAACCGAACAGTCAAACTGTGACGGGGCTTTTGTCATCCTCAATCTTCTTTGAAGACAGCGGGCAAGGAGATTTAACGCCCGAGTTAACCCTCAAACATAAGTTCTATTTGGATGAATCGACACGATACCGCGGGTCGTGCGTACGGCGATGCCTATCGTTATTCCAGAGCGTGGAGCAGGCAAGATGTCAGAAGTGTGCGCTGCCGATCCACTCTGGAGCAAAATTACAAAATCAAGCTGTAAATAAACTCCCACCACCCTCCGGGGGGGTTCTGGGGGCGGGGGGGGGGAAGAAAGCCATAGGCGAGCGCTTTGGTGGCTCCAAACCCACTTGTGTTCAATAATGAATAAAGCCGTCCGAAGCGTGGGGCTGTGGAAGGGAGAAGGGCTACGTACAGGAAGTCAGGTCAGGCTGCGGCGCTTGCACGCAGCGCAAAGTAAACCTCAAACGTAAAGCCCTGCCTTTATCTTTTGTGAGGTCGTGCCAGCATGCGGCCGTACCTAAAGCAGGCTGCGTTTCGGAAGATGGCGGTACGAATTTCACTATCGCTCCCTATTTTGAACACAGAAATAAAATCAGTGGCAGTGCCGTGTTCGTAAAGGCCATGCTCCACCTTCGTCAGAGCTTTCTGGCCCTCCAAATTGGGATACAGCTTCCAGGAATTCCTTGGGTTGTGTCACAGGGAAGACTTTGTTGTTGGAAATAATGTACTACTATTTAATTGTTTTTTAGGGAAAAAAAAAAAAAGCACCGGGGCAAAAACATCTCAAAGGAACGGCAGAGGCTAAAAATAGATACATTATCATCACTTGCATTATCAGCCATGTCTACACACGCAAGAAGTATAACTGTGAGCGACTTCAGGATGAGGTGTTTTGCCCTCCAAGTTAGTTTTAGGTTGTGGGGGAGCACGTTTGTGCTTGGCTGAGCAGCGGGACGTCACAGAGAGGGGATGGCACAGGTATGAATTTAATTGTGGCAACCCCCCCTTAGCTTAAACAAGGCCATCTAAAATTCTTATCAGCAGGCCGGCTCATGAGAAGTTGTAACTCCCCAAAGCAAATACTTAGCCTACTCAAAGTTTCAAAAATGGCCTGATAAAGGCGACTCAGCTACAGATTTCAGAAGGTCAGATAAAACTTGGTGTGGCCACGAAACGGCAGAAAGCAACCGAGCCCTCCGCCATGTTTACGAAGAGTACTTGAGTTTAAAAAGCGAGCCCCAAACTGTTACAAAAACTCAAGTGTTTAGGCGCATAATTTTATTTGCAAGCACCGCCGCCTGAGCTCACAGCCCAGCTTTTATTGCAGGTGACGTTCCTGCCCTCTTCCTCGTACTGGGCTGCTGCGGACCACCGGGAAAAAGCGGCGAGACCCCCCCCAAAACAGCCTCGCCAAGCCCGCTGCCGGGTCAGCCGCGGCGCCAGGTGACGGTCCCATCGCGGGATGCCGGCCGCCCCGGAGGGGACGGGGGCCAAGCGCCGGGGTT
>NW_009260130.1:521214-522768 GCF_000687185.1 Egretta garzetta
GGGAGAGCGGGAGAGGGAAATGGCTGCTGGCAAAGCCAGGGGGGGCTGCAGGGGCAGACCTCTGTGTTCAGTGTGGGATTTGAGGGTGCAGACGTCTCCTCTTCGGCGTTGGTCACATTTGTTTCTCCGCAGGCAGCAGCTCCATCTCTGGGAGATCTTTTTCGGCACCCAAATTTCAGTTGTACGGGCCCGGGTGAGATGGGGGATGCTCTTCGGGGCAGCTGAAGCGAGGAAGCGCAGGTAAATGTCACGCTGGCGTTAAAGCCCATCTTCTCTCAGACGCACCAAAATCCTTTTGGTGGCCGTTGCCATGTTTGATGAGGAGGAACGTGGGCCTACCGTGAGGGAAAGGTGGAATGAAAAATAAAATAAAAGCAGCAGCCAGGGGTGTGGTGGGATGTAGGTATTTGTACGCTGACCTGTGGGGCAGCCCTGGAGGGAAAATGGGAAAGTGCCGGGGGCGGAAAAAAAAGCATTGGAGAGGTGCAGGGAGGTGTCTGAGGGAGCCGCAGGCGGTGGGGGGGCAGAGGGTGGGCCAAAAGATCAGGCCCAAGAGATTTTTACTCAAACTTGCTGGCTACTGCAGCTGCCTGGGCTCGTGCTGGACCAAAAAAGCTCATTTGTGCTCAGAGAGCGGGACGTGCAGGAGGAGCCTCTGCGATAGAGCAAGGGGTTTTGATAGGAAACGGGCTTCGAAGCAGGCGAGCAGCGGGGTGCACGTTAACCATCAGCCCCTTTTTCCTTCCCAGGGCCAAAATCCACGTGATCCGCAGCAGCGACCTTGTGTCTGAACAAGTCGGGGGCTCGCAAGGGGCTTGAGCAGTCACGGAGGAAGACCAAGATCGTAAAGGATGCAGGTCGTTACCTGACCACGGGGGAAGATTAAACAGGCTCCTGTGGCGAGCCCTGTGTTGCATCTGCCACCACTACAGGACACATATGTGCCTAATGTCTGTCCAAAAAGAACCCCTTCCCTCAAACCGCGTTTTAAATTCACGCTTTTTCACTCCTCACTGAGACTTTTTAACCGAGGAGGGGCTTTTTGTTTGGGTTTTTTTTCCCTCCTGTCACCCTCACACCTCCCCATCTCGATCCTTGCCCAGGATGCTGAGGGTGTAGTTGCATCGGACGAACACTTCCCGGTTTTGTTACGACTCATTTTACATAAACACCTACGAATAGCTTTAAAAATAACATTTCTAGCTGAAGAGGCTCCCTGCCATATCGGGGAATGCCAGGTGAGGTGGAAACATCCGCCAGCAGCCGGGCTTTCGCAGCACCCACGGTCCCGGTCGGAGGCAAACGCTGCCCATTTCTGTGGAATATTTGAACCGTTTTGTGCCATGAGAAAATGCGTGGCGGCAGCGCTCGTCAGGTATTTTACAAGCATTTCCCAACAAACCAACAGGCAAGATGAGCCTGAGCTGAGGGTTTCGAGGAGGAAGGGCTTGGTTGAATTGAGAGGGTTATTTTTGGAGACGGATTTATCAGGGAGCAGAACGAAACCGCAGGAACCGGGATGTTTCCAGTCAAAAGCATGTCAGCGGGGAATGA
>NW_009260130.1:522898-523284 GCF_000687185.1 Egretta garzetta
CTCCCTGCCCTTAACGAGCGTGCCTATAGCGAGAGGCAGGATTCTAGGTTACGGCATGTATCTGAGCAGCTTAAGGCCCGGTTAAACAACGTCCTTCTGGCTGGAGGCTGCTCCGCCGGTAGAGCAGGCGCATCTTTTCCAAAGCCACCTGCAAGGGAGCAAGGGTGACGGCAGCCAGGAAAATCGCTTTCTTGACTCGCTTGGGACTCGCAGCAGAACACGTTAAGAGTCAAAAGGCCAACGTTAGCCCGCGCAGGGGTTTCCTTCAGGCAGAAACGTGCCGATTTGGGAGGGGAGCGGCCCCCCCTGCCCGCGGGAGCCGCCAGCCGCCATGTTGGGTCTCTCTGAGGCAGGGGCCACCCACCGAGCGCCTTCGGGGGGGGCGG
>NW_009260130.1:523692-545703 GCF_000687185.1 Egretta garzetta
GCACCCGCCGCCGGAACCTTTCTTCTCCGCCGCGGGGACTGCTTTCCGCGCTGCACCGCGGCGGCTCTGCAAGATGGCGGCGCCCGTTGGACGTTGCCTGTGGAGAGGTGAAGGGTTTTTCCCCTCTGTTGTTTTTTACCGTCGGAAAAGCGTGGGAATTGGTTACCGGTTCTTTAACTCCAGCTGGTGACTCTTCCCTTGGCCGCGGGACGACCCTGAGTGGGCAGTGGGGAGTGGCGGGGTGCCTGGCGGGCGGGCCCCGGGGTGGTGAGGGAGGCCGGGGCGCCTGTCTGAGGCGATGTTTGCTTTTCCCTGGCAGTGTTGGTGCCGCATCGCGGCTTGGTCTTCCTCGGCCATCCGAAGCAGTTCTCCTGGCCGTCGGGTGTCCTGGTGGTGGCGGAAGCGGGGAGCGTGTGGTGTTTTCGGTGCCTGCAGTGCTGCTGTAACAGCCGGGCTGGCCTCGGCGGTATCCTGGAGTACTGCGTCCAGCTCTGGAGCCCTCAGCACAAGAAGGACATGGAACTGTTGGAACGGGTCCAGAGGAGGGCTACAAAAATGATCCGAGGGCTGGAGCACCTCTCCTATGAGGATAGGCTGAGAGAGTTGGGCTTGTTCAGTCTGGAGAAGAGAAGGCTACGGGGAGACCTGATTGCGGCCTTCCAGTACCTAAAGGGGGCCTATAGGAAAGATGGGGAACGTCTTTTTAGTAGGGCCAGCTGTGTTAGGACAAGGGGAAATGGTTTTAAACTAGAACAGGGTAGGTTCAGGCTAGAGGTAAGGAAGAAATTTTTTACAATGAGGGTGGTAAAACACTGGAACAGGTTGCCCAGAGAGGTAGTGGAAGCCCCATCCCCGGGAAAATTCAAGGCCAGGTTGGATGGGGCTCTGAGCAATCTGATCTAGTTAGCAGTGTCCCTGCTCACTGCAGGGGGGTTGGACTAGATGACCACTAGTGGTCCCTTCCAACCCTAAACATTCTATGATTCTATGATCCTGCAAGCCGCCAGCTCCTATAGAAAAAGCGTAGAGAGAGAAGACTTAAGGTGGATGTGTAGGGAGTGTTTCCTGTTAGTCTCGTAATAACAAAAGTAACGGCTATGAGAGAAAACTTAATATTTTCGATGTGTGCTTTTGGAGGATATGGCTGGATTGCAGCTCAAAGAGTACTGTTAACCTGCAAGCTGTTGAGCTTATGGAATTGGTTTCAAGCAGTTCCTCTTGTTGTTTCAGGTGGTTTTTTATTGTTTAGTTTGTTGTCTCTTTAAGTCTAGCATTACGGCATAAGTGGGAGAAGTAAAAATGACCTTTGTGTATACAACAGCGAAGCGTGCTGTACACCAAGTGTTCTGAAGGTTGCAGGCTCTTTCACCATAGTTAATAGGGGAATAGACTATCTAGCTATTACATCAATATTTTTTTTCCTTGACTTGAGAGCATTTGAAAATAGGTAGGAGACAAAGGATTGGGGTGAGTGTTTGTTAACTGCATGCAAAATGATACAGGAAAAGGAGGAGAAACCTTTTTTGAAAGGTGGGACTGCTGTGATGCACTGTAAGAAGAACACCACCGCCCCTGCAGATGTGGCTCGTTCTGTTTACCAGGAAGGTGTGTGAGATTGCCTCGATTTAGAAGCAGCTCGGGCACAGTGCTGTGTACCAGCCCATGTGAAGGCAAGACCAGTGAAAGTTGGTGTGTTACCTTAACCTGCTTTTGCTTTGGTGCAGTAGGAGGTTTTTAACTTGGTTCCATGCCGCACAAATGCATCTGTGTTGTTTGAGGAGCTTAATTGCCTTCAGAGCGTTTGATTTCTGTCTTGGCCACCTGAGACAAGTACCTGGGATGAGTTCAGGGATGCTGTTCATCTTTGTGTAGAACCTTCCTTGCTGACTAATTTTTCCTTAGTAAGTGGCACGTTACAGTACCTGCTTTTTTTCTCTTGGAACATGTGCCAAATGGTTCAGCTGATCATCTAATAATACTTTTTGTTTGTCTTAGAACTGCAAAAAAAGATTCACGCAGGACCAAGCAGGAAGAAACAAAAAAGAAACAAGTAAGGAGGAGGCAGCCGCTGATGAGCAAGCCTGTGGATGACGTATACTTGACGTGGTATTATGAGCGGCCATCCTACGATGTGGAACAGGCTGTGGGTATGCTAAAGAAATTTCAGGAACTGGACTTCACTCACCCCAAACAATATGTCTACATTAATGTGTTCCTAGATATGGCGTTACAGAAGAAGGTAGGTTGGAAGCGTGTACAAATTTTGATGCTTTTTTTCTTTTTAATGTGGGAAGACTGTGTTTGAAGCACAGAGCAGGTGATGCTGTCGGCCTTCTCGGCTGCCTCTTGTGGCTTCTGTGGTTGTCAGAATGATTGCTTTTGCGGGTGGCTTTGTGCCTTTATGTATGTATAATTCTTAAACATCCTCATACTCGTGAGGTGAAGATAGCCCCATCAAGGATTTTGAGAACAGGCAATTTGACAAAAATTCGTGTCTGGACTGAACTTTTCAAACTAAGCTTAACATCTGTTAGGGCTTTCCACTTAAAGATGTGTTATCAAAATCATTTGTGTGTTTTGTTCTGCGTTGATTGTTACAGGGAGAAGTGTCAAGGCAAGCTTTTTCCATCCTCTGTCCTTCACCTTGTTTTGATTTTTTTCATTTGTTTCATTTTAAATGATGTTCCTTGCAAGTATGCTATCACTCGTTTGCCAATGACCTTTTTGACGTAAAGGTGTCTAGCCCAGTTCAGTCTTTTGCTAAAATTCCTCCTGCTTCCGCCCCATGAGTAGAAAGCAGTTAGGCCACGTCACAGTTGGTTTTTTTGTGTGTGTAACTAAATATCCCTTTGGTATACTGGGGGTCCCTCAGAGCTAGAAAATAAGTTCATGCTTAAAGAAATGCAGAGCTCTTGCTCCTGCTTTTGGAGGCTCAGTGGCATTCTTAAGGCTCGGTGAGAGAGACGTTCCTTGCTGATGGCTTGCGTTGGCCATTGCATCAGGAACATCAGTTAGATAAGCTGCAAGTGCCACACCTCAGTGTTTGTTACTGAGTGCCCCCGAGCCTGGGAGCAACTGTAGGTTGGAGCTGCTGATCCCAGCCCCTTTCTCTTGGGCTAACTGCAGCACAATTAATTCATGGCTCTGAAGTTTAGATTTGAGTATATACCGGACATAAAAAAAAAAACCAGTCAAAACTTCTGCATCACGCTTGTTTGTTATGACCTCTGTGCAAGGAAATTGTGGGCAAGATGGCTATTCAGGAGACCAACTCCATGCCGCTGGGAAACTCACCCTTAAGTTGTCATTTCTTTTTTTGCTTGTTTGTTTTAATATTTTTCTTTTTTTACTTATTAGAAAAAAGTGGATCCATTTGCAAGCTCTGTTCTTCTTCCATATCGCTTTTCAGATGAAACGAATAAGGTCTTGGTTTTCACAGAGGTGAGTAAGCCTGAATTACTTGCTTTATACCTTTTATGTATCTAGCATGCGCTTAAAACACAACTAGTTCCCATGCAAGTACTATACCTTTTATTGGGAAGACTCGGCGAATGCTGTATAGAACTCTTAAGTCTGTCTAGGATTGATCTTCAGCAGCATCTTAATGTATTAACAAGCATCGTAGAGGACTTCCTTAATCTTGATAGGTTCATGTATATGTAGATTATTCTAGCAGTGCACTGAGGGAGTAAACATCTGCATAGATGTGACTAAGGAAGAGATGATTTAAGATCATGAATAGAGTAAAACCTTTTTGTAATACAGGCAGATGGTTTAGTGTAGCAGCCATGTCCAACCTCGCTGTCTTAAGCAGTAGGCAGTGCAGATTAGAAGCGGCTGTTACTTACCATAACTTCTGCTGTAACAGGATACCTTTGGGGGAGAAGGGGGAAGTCATGTCTCCTCAAAAACCCTAAAAAACTTAACAGCCCTCTGCCCCAAACCCTTTATTTGCTCTGCTAGGAGTTCACTGATGTATAGAGCAGTTGTAGCATCTGTATGAGACCAGTTTCAGCCTCTGCTGCTGTCCTTTGCCAGTTAATCATTCTAACAGAATAGACCTACATATATGTGTGTGAGATGATCCTGGAGAGCTGTCACAGACTTGGCTGACTACCCTTTGGGCTTAATTTTTGTAAAATTCTCGACCTGAGCTGTGAGGTTAGAATCCTCCCACAGAACAGGCTGACAAAAGACCTGAGCGTGCCAGGTTCTTTGGTGCTGTATCTCACAACCTTCTCTCTTCAGTCAAATTCAGGTGGGATAAGAGATCCCATGCCTTCTGAAGGTGTATGTGTGGAAAAAGTTTGAGCGACTGAAACGCTTGCTAGTGCTTTTGGATGGAGGTGTGGAGCTACTTAGTTTCTTCTTGTGAGGAAAAGTTGTTTCTGGCTTTTGAGTCATGAATATCTGCTTATATCAAAAGCTTGAGCCAAAGTTTTACAAAACCAATGCCTTTTACCTTTCCATATTTCAAAGTACTAAAAGCAAAACCTTGCAGCAGACAGATGAGGTTTACTTTAAATGCTCTCTGAAGCCAAAGTTTAATAGCATTTTCAGAAGCTGAATGGCCTTATTTTAGAGTGGTTTTTAGTAGCATGTTCTGTGTTTAAGCTCAGAGTAAGACGTCGGCTCTGTCCTGTGCATGGTTTGTTGTAGTTTCCAGGAGGTGGAGGTGGGAGAGAAAGGGCTTTTGATAGAGCTGCTCAGCAGATGGGATGGGCTTTTCTCCTTCTTCAGCAGAAGTCAACTAAAGACTTGACTGCTTCTTGTTGGGACTTGGAATGAAGTGGGGTTGCTGCTCCTGTATTTAATGACTGGCATTAGATATTTTTGGTCTTGCATTGCCTTAAACCATTCTGTTCCCCTTAACCTGTAAATAGCCTGTTTTGATACCCCGTTGTCCAAGACAAATCACCTATCCAGTGTTGTTGATATAGACTAATTGGTAGTACAGATGTTACTAAATATTTTTTTTTTCTTTCAACAGAATGAGGAAGAAGCTGAAATAGCTCGAGAGAATGGAGCTGCTGTTGTGGGAGGAGTTGAATTAATCAAATGGGTATTTATTTTATTTTTTTTTAAGACTTAAGTAAATATCCTAACTTAAACAGTGACTCAGGCAGAGTGAGCAAGAAACCTCATGTCCAGTAAACTCTAGCTTGAAGTTAGCAGCCAATATAGAGAGCGAGAGATGTGTTTCTGTACTTGGACATGCTTGTAGGTCAGCCTGCCTACTGAGGTCATTTATTGTATTCCTAAGTAATTGCTTTTTTTGCTTTTTTTTTTTCTCCAGATTTTGGAAGATGAAATCAAAGTGGACTTCTATGTAGCTGTTCCTGCGATAATGCCTAAGCTAATACCATTAAGGAACAAACTAAAACGAAAATATCCAAGCACAAAAAGAAGTAAGAAGCAATTCTTTCTTACATATCTCAAATACTGAACAAGATTTAACTCTGGAAGAGACACTGGAGCTTTTTTGAGGAGCATGTATAATTACAGGGGGTATTAGACTGTACATGACGGAACCTCTTGTTTTGCCTTAGAGGAGAGTAGTTTTAGGAATCTAGAACTGTCCTTTTCTCCTACAACAGGCAAATGTGGGATGAGGGGCAAGGTAAGTTTGCCTACTAGTTGGCCCTATGCTTGTTGGTCCTGGCGAACCATGATAGTTATGTGAAGTTATGTAGGAAAACAGAAATAACTTGAAAAAACGCATTCACTGAGACAGTTGCATTGTCTAGCTGTTGTGCAATTGCTTGAATCCCAGCTTCATGACTGCTACTGCTCCTTCAGCCTGTTCATTACTACTCAACAAAAAATTGATTTATGCTTTTCCTTAGTACAGTCTGCTCCCTTACCCATGTGGTCTCTCCTTTATTCATAATGCTCAAGGCATTTCCTCTTCAGCTTGGGTTTTCACAGCAGCAAATGTCAGTCTCTCAATACTTTTGTCCTCCCTTGCTGGCTTACTTTATTTTAGGTATGTGTCAGGAGTCTATTTCAAATATGAAAGAAAAAAAAGGGCTGTTTTTCAAACATAGAGCCTGTGCCAGCTGTGTGAAGCACTGAGTCTTGAACTGTATCTCTTAATTCCCTGCCCCAGCTGTCTTTTAATGTTTTGCAAGCTGATGGCAGTGGTTTTAGACTCCTAAAAATTACAGAGAAATCTATTAACCCGCGTAAAACATTGCAGCAGAGAATACTCCAGATACTTTTTGGAAAAAATTAAAGCTTTGTTATACCATTATAAATTTACTTGGTTTGTAGCTTATCCAGAGCACATTTCTCTTGGAGCCATCAAAGGATGTGGGGGAGAAGTAACGCTTGTTATTTGGAGCAATTGGGTGATGGTGTAAATCTGTCAAATGAGCCCTTGCAGCCGAAATAAGAAACGGCTGTTGTGACTTGTGGGCATGGCTGGATGGGGCCAGCGTGTTCCAGGTAGTGTGTAACCTTCCTATTGCATAGTGGTAGACTTGGTTTACAAGGAAGACCGGGGGTTTGTTCTAAATGGAACTTAGTAGGTTTTGGTCTTTCAAGCTGCTTTAAATGCTTTAGGAAATAAATTTTTAGTCTATACCTACATAAACAGGTCTGGTTTTTTTAAGTGAAGCCGTTTTTCTTTTTCCTACTCTATTAGCTATTCACGTCTGCTGATTAATAAGGAAGGAGGGAAGATAGAAACAATTTATGTAGTATGTGTGAGGACACGTTGTCTTGTCCATGAAACTGCATTTTTGATTGGAGTTTAACTGCCTTAATTGAAAGATTGAATTCTCTCTTTACTAATATCACTAATCATCAACTAGCATTAGCCGTGCTAATAAGCTACGCAAACTTTTTTGCCCCTTTTGTTGTTAGTTTTTGTTTTTTGTTTTTTTTTTTTTAAAATTAGATTCCCTGGGACATGATATTCCCAAAATGCTGCAATTCTTCAGAGACTGTCTTGAATACACGGTAGAAGATGAGCGCGTAATCAAGACAAGAATAGCAAGAGTAAGTTGTGTATGGAGTTCTTGAGTTTTCTCTACCGGCCAGAACTGAAGTTAGTATTAAAAGAGGGGGGGAAGCGTGCTTTTAGTCTGTGTTTTCCTAAGATTTTTTTAACCATGTTCTTTAACTGACTTGTGAAGTAAATGGAGCTCTTAATCAGTCGTGTGACATCTTCAGCTCATGTGAGCCCTGTATGTTGTTAATGTGTGGTCGTAGAAGATGGCTTTGTAGAGCTGAGAGCAAGGATACCTGATGCTGAAGTTAAGGATGCCAAGAATGGGATCTGTATTTGCCACTAGGTTGGCAAGGAATCATAATAATGAACAAAACAGGATGAAAAAGGCACTATTCCTAGTAATTTTCTTCTGAGTTGATCTCTTAACGTAGGCTTCCCTTTCCTCCTGCTTTCCCCAGCATTCTTCTGTCAGTAAAATAAAGCTTATTTTATATTTTTTTTTAGTGAACAAACTATGGGTTGTAAGTCCATGGTCAATATGCACAGGTAGATCAAAAAGTGTTTGCTTTAACCTAATAATCAAAGACTCATTTAATTTTCATAACTGTAGTCCTGGACTGGAGCAAAAAGCAAGAACTGTTTGTGTTACACCTGAAATACAGACCTAATTTGTGCTTTGCTGTCCCGTAATAAATTGGGTTATGTAAGAGTATCTTTTGCCTCTCTTCTTTTTTTTTTTTTCTTTAAGAACCTTAGTATGTTTTCCATAATGGTTTTTATTTATTTATTTATTTTCCTTGCTCCACACTGTGGTTTTTTGTTTATGTTGTGTTTTGTCTATTTGTAATCCTGCCTGACTTTTCGTTTTCCTTTAAGTGATAAGTGGTACAGAAAGGAAGTGTATGAGATCTCTAACCCCTGAAGCTCTGTCTGGTGGTGTTAGAGATAAGCAAGCTCAGTAATTCTGGCTGGCTGCTCCGAGTTGGGCATGTGAATTTCAAGGGCTTGCTCCTCTGTATGGTACCAGGAATTGATGTTCTTGGGAGTGTTCTGCTAAAGTGTGCTTTGTATTGCCCTTCGATACAGACAGGAAGTATCTTTTGCCGTTCGTAAGTTTAACGGACTGTGTGAAACGCCTCGAGTTCATAGATCAGTCTTGGTTTCAAGTATTGTGACTGGATTCTTTAATTTTTGCTTTGGACTACTTGAACCCTAATTATTTCATACTGTAGATTAGCCTTAAATAATACCTGCAAATTAAACTTACTGTGAAGTTTCTTGTATAGTAAAGAACTAAAACCAGGTTTTTAGTAAAGGTGAAGGAAGAACTCTGATGTCTTGACAGTATTCAGTGCAGTTGGTTCTGCTTAATATAGCGTCCTGCAGCTTTAGAGTTTCTGAAGTTAAAACCTTGTCCTCTTACTGATGTAAGATGTTGGTGTTGAGATTTCCTTAGGCTCTGTGTCTAGGCAGCTCAGCCCTGCAGTTTCAGGGCACTTGGGAAGACTTGGTGCAGCCAGAGATGTCACTCTGTACAAGTAAATGGTAAGTTCTTGTGAATGAACTCATAATCCTGGATCAGAAACGGGATGACGAGGGTTTACTTGCAGGGAGAGTTTGCCTGTGCTAAGTCAATGCCAGCAAACGTGGCAGAGGTGACTCTAAGGCTGCGCACAGTGCGATGTGCTCTGTCACACTTGCCTATGAAGTTGCGTGGAGAGGGAAGACTCGGTGGTTATGACTTGTGCAAAATGTCTCCGCCCTCTCGCGCCCCTGCCTTTTACCTGACCTTGTTTTCCTACTGTTTGCATAGCAGCGCTGGAAGGAATACAAATATCTTAAGGGCGGAAGTCAAGAGGACGGAAGCAGTCTGTTTGCAGTGGTGTCCAGCGACAGGACTAGGGGCAATGGATGCAAACTGAAACATAAGAGGTTTCAGTTGAATATGAGGAAGAACTTCTTCACTCTGAGGGTGGCAGAGCACTGGAACAGGCTGCCCAGGGAGGTTGTGGAGTCTCCTTCTCTGGAGATATTCAAAGCCCGCCTGGATGAAGTCCTGTGTAGCATGCTCTAGGTGAGCCTGCTTTAGCAGGGGGGTTGGACTGGGTGATCTCCTGAGGTCCCTTCCAACCCTTGCGATTCTGTGATTCTGTGAAATGGAGTGCGGGCAAGGCTGTGGGAGCCTTGAGTGGTTATGAGTATCTGCTCACCACTAAATCAAGGGCTTTTTAAATCTTGTCAGTGAGAAAAGAATAATTTATGAATTACACAGAAGCGTGAAGTTCTATTGCTGTATCCCAAACAGTCGTGTAGCTGTTTCTGGGAGTCTGCCAAGCTGGGGTTTCTCAAAGAGCTTTTTTCCTTTTAGTGCTGCTGTCTCATGTTGCCGGTTAGTTCAGTCGTGGCCGGTGGCTTGGTGTAATGCTGCACTCACACGTCAGTCGGCAGCCTCGGTGGCATTTTCTTAGCAGTAATGGAGATGTTTTTGAAAAGGCCAGAAGTTGGCAGCAGTTAAGTTTAATTGGTAGATCTGCAGTTTTGAAACTGAGAAGTAAAATTTTGTTTTAAGACATAGAGCTTAAAGTAGAAGAGAGGCAAATGAGGACACTTAGGATATCTCCTTCAGAATCAAGCCATCTGCAGCAATTTTTTTGAGGGTTTTGACTGAAGTCTTGGGTCCAGACAGGGTGCTGTTTATGACTACAAAATTTTCTTTTTCCCAAGTTGGAGCTGTCTTTAAAAAAATCAGACTCCAAATGTGATACCAGGAAGGAATTTCCAGTGTATCTGTGCAGAGAGCTGCCTGTGAAATGGTTCTTCTATGGAAAATAATAAGGTATTAAGCGATGGAAGTGCCATTCTTGGTTAGTTTGCCTTAGCATGGCTTGTGATTTTTGTGTAGTACGTATCAGAAGTCACTTTTTGATTTGTATGATAGAGAAGCCAGTTGCAGATTGCAGTGGACAGGTACGTTTGTATATATGTTAGCTAATGCGTGACCTGAACTTGAGAGCTGTCAGCTTTGGGTTTTTGTTCTGTTGTTTCTTGTGGTTGTGGTTTGGTTTGGTTTTTTTTTTTTTCTTTTGTCTAGGTAATGAAACCATTATAAAGCAGACCATAAACTGAAGAAATTGATAGAAATTCCCATCAAAAAACCTTTCTCTATTAGCGCTATTTTGATTCCATTACTTTTCTGTTGCTCAATCATTCTTTGTTGATGTTTAAATGATATGTACTGGATTTGACTTAATTTTATTTAAGCCTTATTTTATTTGCCGGTTCCCAAGCTAAGTGTCTTGCATGGTAATAGTGCATGTCTCAAATCACACCTCTCCCCTGCACCCAGGAGTAGGATTCTTTTTTGGTGCCTGTTGTGGTGTGGACGATGAGTTCGCCTCATTTTTTGTAACCTTTATATCTGCAGGACTTTGCTGCCTTGCTCTTTTCGGAGGGAGGTTGTTCGTGCTCTTGAAGTTCAATGTCTGAAATGCTGGGTTCCTTTCTCTGCATAACCTACTTCATCCCACACGGTGCACGCGCTCCATACTGTTGCTACTGTGTAGACAGCTTTGCTGTGTCTGGTTGTGGGTTTTTGTACTGGCTAGTTCCTAGTTTTATTTTCCTGCCCTCTCTGACTCTTAAAGCATTGAGATAAATAGCTGGCAATAATCTTCTTTTGCTGAGTGTTAATTTTATGTTAATCATTTATTATCTTCTATCAAGCGTTTCTGCTCTGCCGTGACTGCCATCCCCTCCACGTGTGTTGTATTTTACCTGCCTGGTAGTTAAATCTGCAGTACGGTTTCAGTGCTCTGAGTGATCTCTTGATACAATTCTCTAAATACAGTTTCAAGAAGTAGTTCTGCGGTTTAAGCTTGTGTGTTAATAGCAGGGCAGCTTATTGTTCTTCACTTGCATATTTAGCCAGCTATTTGCTGGCTAAATAGCTGTGTGACTCTTCTGTGTATCCAGTTGCAGTCATCTAAAGATCTAAAAATCCCCTAGAAGATCAGAAGCATTGAGTGGTGGTGAATCAAGTTTGAAGCATGATTTGTTTCAGTGAAACTTGTGCGATGCTGAATATTAATAAGCAATTTCCCACTAGGCAGCAGAGTTAGTGGGAGGCCCCTATAAAGACAAGTATGTTTCTTACTTAAAAAAAAAAAAGAAACAAATAACCGCCCTGAACTTTTTTACAGCACCTTGTGCTGCTCTGGAGAGAAGCGTTCTGAACTTTAAACAGTAAGATAGGTAATAATTCATTTCTGTGTTCTGTTTTTAGTGTATACTGTCATTCTTTAGGGTGCTTTGTGGCTGGGTTGTATTTATGCAAAGTGGACTAGAAATTGATTTGTAGTTGCTCCCTCTGCAGGCATGGGTGTTTTTCAGGAAGGCTCAGGGCTTAGATATTTAGTTCTCGCTGCAATCGGTCTGAACAGAGTAGGATGGATAGCCTTGAAGATCTGGACCACAGTACTCCTGTCAGTTTGGCGAAAGTTCGAATTAAACTAAATATGCAAGTGTCAATACACAGTAACTGTGTTTCACGAGGATTTCCTGTGGAATAGTTAGTTGGAAGCTAAAAAATTTTTTTTTTTTGGTGGAAGCTATTTTTTAAATACTTGGAACCCTCTGAGCATTACCTGTTTTCATTATGGAGCTGTCGGCATCTCAAGTTAACTATGGTACGTGATCTCGTGGGATGTGTTGTGTTGTCTGACTGAATGCAAGTCTCTCTGTCCTATTTTCCTGTCTTAACTGATACAGAATATTAACTGATGCCTTCATATTTTGAGAAGGGTCTCGTCTCATCCTGTGTTGCACTTGCAAGTCTTCAGAAGAAGTTACAACTTGTATAGAGCAACTTGCAAATTCTGTCTCTTAGGAATGCCTCTACACTTTGTAACGGATGATGACTGCCCAGTAGCTCACCGAAATTGTACAACTGAAGGTTCGCTTAAGACATGAACTTAGTGTAAGGTTGGGAAGCAAACGCTATATGAACCTTCATTTGAAATACAGTTTCTAATGGTTATTACCAGTGAATTGTGTTGTTTACATGATTCAAAGTATTCCTTTATTTTGAATTTGGTACAGCATGGTGAGTGTGTCAGCAGAGCAAGATGCTCAGTATTAACAAGCAGATTTTTACATCTGTTAATTTATGAATGATTAAGCACGTTGCAATCAGTGTAGCAACGATAAAGACAAATTTGTTCTGGCCTGTGTAACAGAGGAACTGCATTTGGATATTAAGTCTGACAGAAGAGTGTAAAGAGAGATTAATGGACCAGATCTGGGAGGAGAGTAGTCAAGTATAACGGTATTTCTATTGCAAAGTAATGCATACATTGACAGACAAGTGAGATGTTAATAAAATCTGCTCATGTTACACTGGGAGGTGGTGGAGAGGAAGAGGAGACCCCAGTGATGCCTGAAATGGAATTAATTCTGTGACAATAAGTGCTTTTTTTTTTTTTTTCTTAACTCTATAGCTGAAACCTCTAGAAAAAGAACCTGATTTTTCATCTGGATAAAGATACATGGATGATATGAGTGAGACCAGATAGCAAATTAAATGAAGTGTAGCAAGGCATTGCAGCAGCCAAATGTTAAGTCTAAGAAATGCATGTTAGGCTCTCCAGAAGCTGAGAGATGGAGTCCTGGCTTGAAGCTGAGGGCGTTGAGGTTTGCTGGTCTCTTGATCGTACATTCCTGAAGAGAGTCCAAATGAGATGAATAGCAGTCGTGGTTTAAGGCTATTGGTATATGAGGGAAGATGGAGGTGGTAATTTTTTGGCAGCAGTGTTGGTTCACTGCCAAGCATCTGTGATTGATCCAGTGAGGATCATGTATGTGTCTGCTTAGGTGCTCCGTTAGGTGAGGACTTTGGGCAGAACGAGGACCATCAGTCCACAGTTTTTGTTGGAAGGCCGAAAATGCCACAGACAGGAACAGTGATGTGTAAAAAGGGTAGATACAGAACGGGTGTATGTTTAGAGCTCAATGCTTCCATGTAGTTTATGTAAAAAGTAGAAATTCCACGTAATATCTTCAAATGGGAAAGAAAAGGGGAAGAAACTTTATAATTTTTTAAATTATTCATTTGGTTCTGTTCAAGTTCTTAATGCCTTCAATTTTAGATGCTTGTGGTTTTTGAGTTAATCTGTTTTGTGGTCTTTGACAGCAACTTCTTGAAGCTTCTTTCCTCAAATACTTTTAATGATTTTTGCCAAAACACTTGTACATATACTGTTTTTTAAGACTCTACCTCTTTAAGGCTACACGTTGTTACAGAGCCATGGGAATTTAATGTCATGAGTAGAAATACGGAGAATAATGATGAGTGTATAACCATGTATAAAATAGTTTTTCTCTGAGCCATTTGGATAAGGCCATTACTGGGATTTGTAACTCCTTAACAGGGAACACAGAGAATCAAAATCTATCCAAATGTAGAATAAACATATACCTGGTGCTTTCAGATTTATTAATCAGGCTTTCAGTATCGTCACGGCTAACTCTGCATTATGTTTTTTTCAGCTGGATATGCCTGCTGAGCAGATAATTGCCAATCTAAAAACAGTTATCAATGATATCTGCACATTCAAGCCATCGACTTATGGTAAGTAGCTGTTCTTCTAATGTGGTAGTTGAAGTTACAGCAAACAAAATAAATAAGTGTTCTTTACCAGGTTGTTATTAAAGGACCTTGCTGCTTTGTCTGCCTTGGGACAGGAGGGAGCTGTTAGGCGGCTTGGTAAATCAGGACTTAAGAACTTGACAGCCTGTTAGGGCATGAATAGCATCTGCTCTTATTGATGTGACCTCTAATTGCACTGCGTAAGTGTCTGTGTGAAGAAAGGAGTGAGGTGTTGTACAAAATCAGGTTTGCATGCTTGATGCTTAAATAGATTAAAGCAGTACAAGGAAATCCTTATGAGACGTGGAGGTCTTCAGCGTTTGTGTGCATTGGTTTTACCCTACTGAGGTGACCCTGTTGTGGCTCAACGCAAAGAATCTGAACCTGGAATCCACTTGCAGTTGCCTTAGTTAACACCTATGCTTCAGTTATCATCTAGTCTGATTAGCTACCCTGTTGGAAGATATGCCACCATTTTTTTTTTTTCTATTATCAAGTTATTTTTAAAATTTCTGCTGCTCCAAGGGAAAAACTGTTAATCCTTTTTTCTTTTTCAATTCCTTAGCAAAAGGATCAGGTTAAAAGGGAGTAAAGGTGTGAATTCTGCATGTTGTTCCTGTGGGTTCTGCTTGCTGTTCTGAGCGAAGAATGTGAACAATTAATACGCTCTCTGCTCTTTGTCATAATGAAGTAAACTTTAAACCAACATCATCTGCTTAGCTGGAGTGGAGATGGTGATTTATGAACCTAATTTTGTGGAAGAGTAGTTCTGTTTAAGCTAAGAAAACAACTTTTTCTATTAATATTGGCTTAATATCTGCAAAAAGAATCATCTTGCATCTCTACCGATGATACTGTAATAGTAACTGCTGTACAGGGAGCAGACCACAAAAAGCCAAGTACGCATGCCTTCAGAAGCATTTCAACCCAAATGAAAAGTGTAAGGGGTTTGTTGACTTGAAATACAAGTAAATAGAAGCAGGAAGTGGTGGCATTTCTGCCCTTAATGAGTTTATGTGTGACCTACACCAGCCTACTTAACTAAGGGTAAGCTTTTCTGGTCTTAGTAGCATTTCTACTGATTTTGCGGTATCAAGCTTGATTGTGGTGGTGGGTCTCTTACTGTCTTGAATGAAAAATATTTACTGTGTATAGGAAGCAGACTTGATAATTAAAACATCTTCACAACAATGGAGTCTAGATAGGCTTGCTAACTGTCAATCACTTAGACCAACTAGTTACAGGTAACTTTTCTTTAGTTCCTTTCAAACTTCCCATGTGTCTTCCTGCAGCTATGTAGTTATCACTAAAATGGCATTCCTCGGTGAGTCACCTGATCTAATGCAAGACTAAAAATACCACCAGGCAAACGTTCTCAGAGTATAGTGTAGATCTAGTTAATCTTCCATAAAGCAATCTGACTGGTTTTGTAGTTGTTCCCTCAGCATTAGGAATGGTTTCTTTTGTGTTCTCAGTCACGTATGAATATTTGGGTGATCAACGAACTGCCCACCCGTATCTTGCCAATCAGGACCACTTCCCAAAGTGAGTCCACCTGTATTTCATTTTTTGGAGGAGTGTGTGAAGCTTTACTTGTATGTTTGAAGGCCCAGGGGCACCAGTGACGCCAGCTCCCGGTGAGGTACTGAAGGAATGAGGTAGCCATCAAGTTAGTACCTTTTGCAGTACCAGATTGCATTTTGAACCCAGCCTGCCAGGGTGGATGTTGAACTTCTCTGTACTGAAGGGATGTGTCTACATGTACAGTGCTGATTCTGGTTGTGTGCTTGACACAGCGTGGGTTACTGCTGAGATAAATCATCCTGGAGATGTGACAAGTGGTAGAGTGACCGAATGGGCGGTGTTCTTTGTTTTCTAGGTCCTCTTGTGCAGAAGTTGGTTATTAGATCTTCAACCAGTGAAGGCTTGCTATTGAACCTTGATGGAATTCTGCCTCAGGTGGAGAAAGAGGAAGAAGAAAAAAAGGCAGAAGATGATGAAGAAAAACATGTCCAAGAACCTGTTAGTACCTGATGTCCTTCCTTGTGGATCTGATGATCAAGCTTGGAAAGCAAATGGTGTCATTCAAACCATACTTTTTGAAAAGAAATAATAAATCGAACTTGTGAATTTCACCTGTAAATTCTGTGTAATGGGAAACATTGTCACAAACAGGATACTGTTGTTGAGACTGAAGACACTCTCAACTCCTTTTGTTGGTAGCTGAAAGCGGCCTAGTTTTGTGTTTTTCTTTGCATATAATAGTTTTTACTTTAATAAAAGCGTTTCTGTAACTTCTGAAGTATTGGCATCCCGTTCCCACAGTTGCAGCTGAAAGGCCAGCACGTGTTATATCCATAACGCTGGGCTTCTTACTCTCTTGAAATTGCAGAATGTTCAGTGCTGCTGTTGTCTTGATTCAGTCCCCCACAGAGCAACCGATGCAGTTACTTAAGGAAAGCTGCTCTGTATCTCGCTAATGAAGGAAACCAGTTTGTATTTATCGTTCCATTTTTCTGCAGGTTCAGACATGGTGTTCCTTTTGAGTTGGTGGCTGTAACGACTCTGTGATGCTTGTGATATCTCGCTTCATTTTCATTTAATCTGCATATACAGGAGGGGTGTACAGAGGATTAGTGCTCTGCTACTTTGAGCCTCTGAGTGCAGGTTAGTCTTTGTGACAGATTGTAATAGGTGAAGTTTTTCTAAGGAAAAACTGGATGTATTCTGTGGGAGGAGTGATCATGTACCTTATCTTTCAAATCATGCTATTTCATCTGTGTGTAACTGATACGCTGCCCCTCAGAGAATCCAGTCCCTTAGTGGCTTGTTTGCACTATCCTGGAAAAAATTCTGTTAAAAATGTTTTGGGATGAAATTTGAATGAACCTACAGAGTTTAAGTGTCACTTCATTTTTGATTTTTCTGTCATAGAGGTTCTTCTTGATGGGCTTGTGAATAACTGTTTGGGATAAGGGGATGGATAGGGGGGACTAGGAGCAGCTTCACAACAAGCAGGAGCAGGTTTCTTTTTCCATACAAGTGACTCTCAGAGGAAGACTCCCATGCTATGCTTCCTGAGGAGAGGGGGTTTTTTTGGGGGGGCCTAAAAATGCTGACTGATGCCTTATGTGGATTTCATGCGTCTGGAGATGAAGAGCATGTACTTAGTGGGAGCAGTGAGTAGCTAGGAGCTGCAGGGCTGTGGTCCTGTGCTAGGGTAGTCATCTTGGAGGTGCACTAAGCTCTGTAGACCTGGCTAGAAGACTGATTTTTCTAGTGGCTGAATGGAGGCTCCCCATATTCTCTGCCAATGTACGGGGGCGAGGAAAAAAAAAAAGGCTGTGGGGGTCACCTTTGGTTATCTACCTGCTTAACTGTTCCTCTGACTCCTGATAGCTGTGTATACCACTTAAATTTGGCAGAAAATCTGGAAAATAATAATCTAATTGAATAATCTAATTGAAAGCAATAGCACAGTTTGACATAAATAGTAGATTTCCAATAAAGGAGTTGATCTCTTGTTAGGGTTTGAGCTCTTAAACACATGAGAAGGCTCAGTTTGGCAATGGTTCCGTTTTTTGCAGTTAGCTTTCTGTTCTTTCGGGTTTGTTGGTGTGGGTCAAACAGAATAAAACCAAAACACCGATCTTTTTTTGCAGCAGCAGCCAGTCTTGAGTGTGCTTGAAACGTAATCTTACCTTTCTGCCTGGTTTGATTCAGTCTGTGGCAACTGCTGTGGCTTCTTTGCTTACCTTGTTTTTCTCTAGCGTAGTTCTTAAATGTAAATTGGAGACCAGCATAAATATCCATGCATCTTTGAACTGGCTCTTTAAAAATAGGCTTTGCTGTAGAATTTCTTTCCCATCTTTTCCACATTGTTTCCAGCAGGTGGCATTCTTGTTCCCTTCTGTAGAGGTGTTAGGAAAAGAGTTTCTCTGGGTGGGTTTTTTGTTTTTTTTTTTTTTTTTTTTTGGACGTTGCTGCTGACATATGTTATTAAAACTGCACCCTAAAATGTAAGATAGTTCCAAAAAGGACTGGCTATTTACAAAAGGGATGAGCTTATCCAAATCTGGAAGGGTGGTTTATGTTAGGGGCTTGAAATAATTGCTATTATTGGAGGCAGGGCTCATTTTTCAGAGATTCTTGTACCTCCCACCTCACATATTTGGCTGCTGTCAGTCAGCATGCCTGACATGAATTTTTTGATTATGTGGGGTGCTTTGCTTAGAGTTTGAGAAAATTCTCTTAGGGGTTAAGGAAGGCATCACGCTGATCTCAGTAGATTGCCTAGGTGGTATGTGGAAAAAGCAACGCCAGTGCACTTGAACAGCATCTAAACACTTTTTTTTTACTATGGGCAGTGCTCATATGCCTAGCAGAAAGATGCAAATTAAATGTGTTGCTTTTCTAAGTGAAGAGTTGATGTGACTGGCAAAAATATTGTCAAATGTGTTCAGTGATGTTCACTGCCTTAAACATACCATTTGCTCCAGATCTTCCTACCTCAGGAACTGGCGATGAGGGGGCTGGCAACCATAGTTATTGGTAAGTGTCTTTAGAATGGAGAATGTCTTTTTATTTTTCTCTTCCTTCTTCTGTTTTCATAGAATGTTTTGGGTTGGAAGGGACCCCTAGAGGGCATCTAGTCCAACCCCCCTGCAGGAGCAGGGACACCGCTAACTAGATCAGGTTGCTCAGAGCCCCGTCCAACCTGGCCTTGAATGTTTCCAGGGATGGGGCCTCCACCACCTCTCTGGGCAACCTGTTCCAGTATTTCACCACCCTCATTGTAAAGAATTTCTTCCTTACCTCTAGCCTGAACCTACCCTGGTTTAGTTTAAAACCATTACCCCTTGTCTTGTCACTGCTGGCCCTACTAAAAAGATTTTCCCCATCTTTCCTGTAGGCCCCCTTTAGGTACTGAAAGGCCGCAATCAGGTCTCCCCGCAGCCTTCTCTTCTCCAGGCTGAACAAGCCCAACTCCCTCAGCCTGTCCTCATAGGAGAGGTGCTCCAGCCCCCGGATCATTTTTGTGGCCCTCCTCTGGACCCGCTCCAACACTTCCATGTCCTTCTTGTGTTGAGGGCTCCAGAGTTGGACGCAGTAAGATTTTGCGGAAGTTCAAGTTGTAGAGTAAAGCTTTTTTAGCTCCCCAATACAGAGGTATATTAATTTCTGGTCTGGAGCATGAGGCAAGTTTCAGAAGATAAGTGAGGGTAGGTAATCGGGAGGAAATGGTTCATTCAGGCGTTTCAAATGCGTTGTTTTTTCCCCTTGGCCCTGTGCCTGAAGTAACTGATTGTACTGATTGCTGATGGTTGTGTATGGGCAAGTCTAGTCTATGCCAACACAGAATGGCATAGCAACTTAGTCTGCAGCAAAAGGCTGAGGATGAGTCTTAGCTAGATGTTTTTTCCTAATGAAAAAAACTTAATCATCTTGCATAAGCTCCTGATCTGCAGTACGTTTAGCTTCATTAGCTGAAGTACAGCATCCTCTGCAAATACATCACTTACGCTGTAACCTTTTTCTACTTGGAGTTTGTGCTGAGGATGCATGCTTGCACGAACGGGAAGATCAATCCGTGGGGCTGAGCTCTGTTTTTGAGGACCTGGATCGTAACTTACGTGCATCTCAAATGGATCACAAGCGGCTGATTAACGCCCTGAATTTTAGCAGAAGGTAGGATATTGTTTTACAGGAATGTTTTTTTGCCCTGCAAATAATGTTTTGTGCCTGTGTGTAAGCAAAGAGTGTCTTTATTACTAATGAATTACATGAACAAGGAAAATTACGAGATAATAGTTTTGTGCTGTTTGTGACCCAAAAGGAACAGGGTGAAGGTAAGTTACCTGTTAGTGTCAAAAAGCAAGGCTTGTGATATCGTTTGCATAGGTTTCTTGGTCTCCTGTCTATTTTTTTTCTTGGCTTATTTCAAAGACTTTACTATCCATGACAGAAAAAGGTAGACCTGCCCTTTTGAAGATGGGCGGCTTTTTTTAAAAGTGCTGCTTAAGCATAAATACACAGGTGAACTTAAATCATAAGCTCTCAGACTGCTGAGTGTACTTTCAAATAAAAGTGTGGAATAATAAACATCCCTGCAGAAATCTATGCTTTGAAAATTTGAATGCTCTAGGAATACTGTAAATCTGAATGTCCAGAAGTGAGGTGAGTAAAAAAAAGAATAGTAGTAGCTTATGAAGGTAGCAAACTTTCAGCTGCATTTGTTCAGGTGTAATCTTGCAGTTTGAATACGTGTTAATACGCTACTAATTGATAAAGTAATAATTCCCCTGGTCTGTGTAATACTGAAATAGCATTACGCAAGCTGTGGAGTACAAGGTGATTTTTATCCGGCAGTGCTTGACTGACACACAGGAGAGTGTAGAGAGAGGAAGACCACATGAGATGATTCCCTTTTAATAAGCTTAGTCCCAAAACATGCGGAGTGGGAATTATACGTGTGGTTCTTGTGCCAATAGGCCTTACAAACCAGTTGAATTGTTACAGTAAGCGTGGGCTTGTAATGCGTTAGTGGTTTTCGATTAGTTAGAGCAGTATATAAATTGGTTATCTGTCCTGAATGTTAAGTTCTTGTAATTCCTGTATAATAAGAGGCCCCCTTTTTACCAGTTTCTGCTAATGAGTGCTTAATATTCCTTTGGTAGAGCACAGATGTTCTATTGGAAGCAAAGTGGCAGTAACTCGGGACCCGGTTACCCCAATTTGCGGTGAAGTGAGAAAGGATGTGTTATGAGGCAGTAACCAGTCCACGCTAGCTGCTTTTGTATGACGTTACCTGGAAACTTATTTCAAGTAAGTTACTCCGTAATGACAAGTGCTCTAGGCAAACTCTGCACCTACTTGGGCATGAGAGCACGCACTCGGTTCCCGCAGAGCAGCTAAATTACTCAATGTTACCTCCTGTTAATGAACCATAACGTGCTGTGCACGCTTGGCAAGAAGGGGGAGATGTCTGGGAGGGTGGCTGGAAGAACGAGACAGTTTTCCCCGTATACCACATAGGTGAAGAAGGCTGATGGGCGTGCCCTACTTCTTTCCCAAAGGGCTTGGTGTTTTTCAGTGCATTTGCCCTTGGTTCTCTCCTGTCTAATTTTTAGCAGTGCAATCTGAGCTATGCTGAATTTGGTTGGCAGCTTCATTTCAACCAAAAATATTTCATGGGGAAGTATCTAATTACGGCATTTGAGGTTGCAGCCTCTTTGCCTCTAAAAGTATGCTCTTACTGATGGGAAGAAAGCAGGAGTTGATGTATGAGGCTTGGAATCCCCACTATTTATGAGTATTGAAAAAGTTTGTTCATGCTCCTTGTGAGGAGAAAAAAAAAAAAAGTGCTGCAATACATAAGTAATACAGAAGATGTATGATTGCTTTTAGAATTGTCTTATACAAAACTGCCGTTAGTTTAACTAAGGAGAAGCAGGCAATGAACTCTGATTCACAGGGCATACAGAAACATTTGCCCAAACAAGGAAGAAATTGCAATGGAGGCGTGTGTGCAGTTGTGGGGATTGAAGGGTTTAGGCTGACACTCAGCCTAAACTTGGACTTGTACGGGAATTAGTGGCACTCCAAAAAACTTAGAATCTGTATAGGTCAGACGGAGTTCATGGGGCTTTTTGCTGTAAATTATGTCAGGGACGTAAAGTTAGAAGAGCAGGACAGGGATGTTATGAATGCCACATTCAAAATTGGTGCAAGAAAGGCTGGCCTGTCTGTACCCACTGGGGGCTTTCCAGGGTGCTAGCGGTTAGAATTAGCACTCGTCCCACAGTTGCTGTTCTGCTGTACTGTAGCTGAGCATAGTCTTGGAAATGTCAAGTAAAATCAGCCTCATGCACCTCCTGAATTTAATTTGTCAGGTATAGACACCGGTTTTAATTTTCCCAGGGACAGAGCTGCCAAGTTCTGCCGTGTGTCTGCCTTTGCTCTGAAAGTTAGGCTAGTTGAAGATGTCAGGCTGAGCTCTTCATTTGAAGGATACAAAACTGCTTGGAAAGATCGGGGCTGAGCATAAAGCCCATCCAGACGATGTCACCGATGAGGTCTGGTTAAAAATTTTAATTGTGCCTACAAGGGGTAAGATGTTTCTAAATGCTGAGATGGGCATTACGAATTACCACATTCATATTTTGCAGTACCACTGGTATTGTCGGCCACCAAACTTTGGGTGAAGCTGGTACCGTAGCCTAAATTCTGTCCGTATGGTAAAACTAGCATTGACTTAAATAGGATGGAGGAAAAAAGCTGTTAAGATTGACTAAAAATAAGCGGTAAGCATAGTTAACATTGGGGTAAACATCGTTATTTTACATTGACTACAAAAGTAGTCGTTTCTGTTTTCAGCTTGCAGATGACTAGAGGCTTCAACCCACACCTACAT
>NW_009260130.1:545734-552836 GCF_000687185.1 Egretta garzetta
TAGCTCGCATGGCTTGTGTGCAAGTAGTTTTAACATTGCAGCGGGGAGTGCTGTGTCATTCAGGTGGAAAGCTGGTTTGGGACGAGAACAGTGTCCTTATTTCCTATCCTCTGTTCTTAGAAAATAAGCTTGTTAGGCCGTGAGGATAAGCAGCATGGGAATCAGTCCATCGGGGATTTGTATTAGCATCCTACTGAGAGGAGGAGACTTCATGGAAGGCTTGATCCAGGTACACTCATTGACTTTTAAGGTTTAGTACTGGTTTTCATCAGTGGCCTTCAATGTAAGCTGCTTGGTTTTAGGGTTACCTTGACCCCGAGTGGGTAGTTTTCCACCATTTAGCAAAAGCGAGTGCTCATTTGTGAAGGTTTTGAGAACAAAGGTCAGGCCTTCTGCTAAAACTGCCTGTGAAAAATGTGAAAGTCATCGGGAGAGTATGGGATTTCTTAGCCAAATCCTGTTAAGTTAAGCATTCAGTTCTTTAGCTTGAAGAGCATTTGGGGAGGGGGGACCGGAAAAACCCAGTCTTCCCAAATTGCCAGGTACTGGGAAGTGCTGTGTTCAGATCAACTTGCTGGACGTGGTGACTGTGCAATGCTGTATCGGCTTGGTCATTGGCAGAGCTAGGCAGGTGTATGCCAGGGGCTGTGGCACTTAGAAGCTTTGGTATGATCTTAAATGGGGTACAGGCTCACAAAAAACCCTGCTTTGTTGTTCTAGTGGGTGCCTTTATATTAGAAACCCGTGCTGATGGTATTTACTTGCAAGAGGAGTTGTAAAGGTCTTGGTATTAGAAGTGGAGAAACACTTGGGGGACTCTTATCTCAGCTGAAGAAGCCTTTAAAAAAAAATAAAAAAAAAAAAAACCAACCCCCAAAACAAGAAACCCAAAATAAAAAACCTGAACGTGTAAATGTTTTCAGTATAAAGGATAGTGATTCAAATACTTGATTCTTTCCTGAAAGCTTCATCTTGCCAGCAGGAGGAGTCCTGCGATTACATTGCTAACAGCATGGACTTTTGTCACTAGGAGGATAAGTAAGTGGGGTAGAAATACGAGAAGCGAGGCAAAACTTTCTTCTTTAAGATGGCCCTTGTACAGGGTCAGGTAAACTTCATTTCCCAGCATTAGTAACGTCAGTTATAAGAAGAGATATTTGTAATTGACCTGTGAAAAATCTTTATTTCAGGGACTTGGAACCATTGTAAGCATGGTTCCTGTAACAGGAACCTTTCCCAAGCACACTCACTTTGAGCTCCTAGGGTTTGTTGGGGCTGGGGGGGTGGATTTTGGGGACTGGGGAAGTGAGATGTAATCATTCTAGCGGAAGCTAAGTATACAGATGTGCCATGTAGTGCAAAGACACTCACTGTTTCTGAGCTTTCTTGGAAAGCGCCTGCTGGATTTGCTACCAGCGAGCGTGCTGCCTGGCAGCCTTGCTACTTGGACTGCAGTTCTGCTGGAAAGCTGTGCCGCGTGAGTGCGGTCAGTCGTAAGCTTCCCCAAAACTAAAGACCAGGTCTGCCTGTGCTGCGTCGCACATCTAAGTGCAGAGCTGCGTTGGCTATACCAAGCTGAAACACAGGCACCCCTGCATAAAGAGAAGTGAAGTAATTTTGTGCTGGACCTGCAGTTTGGGGAAGGGTGGGTTTTTTTCTGCCTCACAAAGGCTTTCCAACAGGATTGTGAGTAGATAAGACAGCAGTGAAAGCTCAAGTTGTTTGTATTTTAATAAAACTAGTTTAATATGTTGTTTTAAAAAATCCTTATGAGTATCCATTATCCGTGGATAGTAGCTTGAAAGAGATGATTAATGGCCTAATCTCATTGTGTTTTAAAAATGCTTATTAACACAAAATCTGTAGTACTGTATGTGGTGCACGGAAGTCGTGTCTTATTCCTTGTCTGTGTGCAGAAACATTGCGAAAAGACTGGATTTCATTGATTTCAGAAGTGATTTGTGGTCTTGGATGTTTTGTGAGGGGGTGAAATGTCTACTGGATGTAGAGCTTCTGGACTCTGAAATGCAGGCTCTTCTTAAAGTGTGTCAGAATGGCCTTCAAATTGTCTTTTCCTTTCCAAAGACTTGGAAAAAAAAAAAAAAAAGGCATTGTAAAGGCTATCTAGCAAGTTGGAGAACCTGGAACTAAAATCAAGGATGGGCGTTGTATCCTGGTGTGCGTGTATTGAGCTACAGACACTTAGGTATTTTAAAAGTACATTTTAATGTCTCTGAGGGAGATGGACTAAATGGGGAGGTCAGATTAATAATCTTGGAAGAGTAATTTAAAGGCATCATGTTAAAAATGCATCTGTTTTCTCCAAGAACATGTGTGGGTAAATACAGCAGTTTTCCTTCCCTCTCACAAAAGACTGAAATGCAGTACGTAGTAGCCAAAGATGGCTAGGGTGTATCGGGCTTCACGCGGTGTGAGAGAGAATTTAATCTCTTAGCCTTATCACAGCATCAGAATATTACGGAAGGAAGTTGTTTTCTCTTTAGCCAGATAAAACCCATTCAGTGCTTGATCTCGCACTTAGATTAGGAAAAAATCCTTTCTTTTTTAAATTAAATCCTTCATCCTTCCAGGTAAGACAAATACCATCTGTAAACAAACGTGAACACGTTGAAGTGAAGCCAAGCTTTTAGTCAGTGACAGTGTCTTGACATGTTAGGGAATGGGTGTGAAGCTCTCCCCCAAAAAGCTTGTGCCACTTAATGTCTGTTTACTTTTCATATAAGAACTGTGAGTTACTTACGGCACGGTTGCAGCCTCTGGCACATTATTGTTCAGTGCCAAGCAAAACATCCACCGGTAGAGATTTTCATTCCACTTGGACAGGGTTTGCTGCTTGGAATTCAGCAAAGCACTGTTACCAAAGATGAATTGGTTTTGCTATTTAATATTGATTAGGAGACTCTCATCTGGTGTGCGCTTCTTAACTCCAGGGAAGGGAAGAGGGGACGGTGTAATTCTGTTGTTTGTGGATTGTCTTTCCCTGTAACTATTGCTTCCTTTACCCTCATTTTTTTTTTTCTCTGGCGAAGGCCGTCTTCGTTTGTTTTTTTTTCCTCCCAGAGATGCTAAAAGCTCTGGTCAGTGCAAGCGCAGCACTCGTACTGTTACTCATTGAAGAAGGTGAGGCTGTTAGACCACTCTCTGGACTTCAACAGATGAGCTTATTCTTCAAGGCGACAGAGCAGAAATAGACCAAGATGGCAAACAAAATTCAGCTATGGCAAAGTTCTGCTCTCAGGACAGGCTGGAAATGTTCACAACCGAAGAAGGAAGAGCTGTGCAAAGGGTAGAGTCTGGCCTCCTGTTTACATTTATCCACAGAAGAGCAATGACCAGTTTGACCAGAAGTAATTTCAAAGTGATTAAATGTAATTGATACATGGAAAAATAATTTGCATAACTCACTTCTGTAATTTAGCAGCCTTAAAGAAAGGAGTGCATATTTATATCGGGTAAAACTTTGAAGAATTTTTAACTGTAAGAACTGAAGTGTCAGGGATTCTTGAAGTGAGGAATTCACAGAAAAATCCACGTTGTAATTGTCTATTTGTCAGGGTTTTTTAACTGTCCCAGAAAGCAGCTGGCTTGATACAAGTATAGGACTACATCCGAGCTCCTTCTGTCTGACAAGTTCCTGTATGAAGGTCACAGTCTTCATTTGGAAGGCTTAACCCACAGATTTCCGAGTATGGACCACGTGGGCTAAATTCCAAGAAACTCAAAAGACCCTGAGAAGAGACCTCAGCCAGCAGAGCTGGAATGAGATGGATCCTGTTCAGAAACATGTTTCTTCAGCAATTCTGTGTAAGCCTGTGCCAGCACATGCCCAGCTTTCAATGAACGTAAGTTATGTCTGGCTCGAATCACTCAAACCGGTGATTTGTGTGTCAAACTGAGAAACAGATCCTTACCACCAGTGCACAGAAAACTGACCTCTGCCTAGAGATTTGATAAAAGGATGCTTAAAAATGCTTTACTCCTACAACCTCAGTGACTTCTTGTGATGCTAGTTCCCAGTTAGGCGGCTGCATTTGACAGTTGGGTCATTGCTTTGCGATGACGTACCCTTCGAGCTTTCAGTCTCGGAATAACCTTATATTTCTCTAGACAGTCTGAAGCTGATTCTGTAGTTTTGTTTGCTGTGAACTTGTAAATAGACTCAAAATAGAAGTGTGCTTTTGTACTGAATTAGGCGTTTAAAAAAAAAAAAACCAAACCAGGATGTGAAGGATAAGACTTTCCAAAACTTTGAATTTCTGAAACAGTGTGGGAGGCCTTGGTGCAAAAGTCGAGAATTGTTGTTTTTTTGAAATGCGTGTTTTCTTTTCCAGAGGGAAAAGCTCTTCATTCTTATTGTGGAATGGGTACATTTCCAAAATTATGTAAATTATGGATCTTGAGTGCTTCTTATTTCAACAGCTTCTTTAGAACAGTGTCAGTATTAATGTAAGTTACTTCTACGGTTACTTCAAATGATTTGAAACCTGTAATACCATCTGCCTTGACAGACAGCAGCGAAATAGCTGTTTTCTCCATATGATAGAAAATCTGCTTTTTCAGGTCTGGTGAGGCCAGAATGGTGTGAATTCTGACAAAGAAGCGTCTTGCTTCTCTGTGTGAGTGCATTGTTGAGGCGGTAAAGAACTGACCTGAACCTTCGCTATCCTCCTGTCATACCAGGACTGGTGGTGTGGTCTGAAATAGCTTTGTGTAGGAATGGATTCCCTCAGGGATCGCTTATCTTCTGTTGCTTGGCTTGGATCTATCTTTGCTTGCCTGCTGGCTGCTAACACGTGCCTTAAGGAGGTGCCTTGGTTGACTTCAAGGTCTGCTGAACTTCCTTCTGAAATCCCTTGGTTTCTTGAAGGCCCTTAGGTGTAGTACAGTGTAGTAGAAGGGCCCAGCAGGACACAGCACACAGGGAAATGCATCACAGCAGGAGGGTTGGAGCTGGTGGGCATAGGGGAGAGCTGGAATATGGAGTGTTACTGAGGGGGTGACTCTGGTAGCAGAGAGACACTGCTGAAGGGGTATGAATGTAGATATGGCTTGTAAAAAACGAACATGTGGAGTGCAAGGAAGCATCGCAGGTCTGACTTTCCGAAACCTGATTTCATTTGTTAAGACAATTTGAGCACAGAAACCAGCTTGCTTAGCAAAGGAGTTGGATGCTGGCCGTACATTTGCTCTCCACTCCCAGAAAGCAAAACCCTGTTGCTTTATGGCTGTATAGGGTGTCGGCAATTGTGAACTGCACCTTGGAATGTGTTGGAAGAAAGCTGGAGAAAGGACAAAAGGAAGGTGGTGGCATGGGAGTGATGAGCTGGTCCGTACTCCGGAGATGAGAAGAAAAGGAAGAGGGAAGGAGAATCAAGCTCAGAAGAGCAGAAAGGAAGGTAGGAGAAATCGGGAGGGGGGAGGCTGCAGCTGAACAAGAGGAACAAATTGTAAAAGCATAGAAAAGCGTAGCAGAAAGATGGACAGCAGCAAAATAACGCATGAGCAGGTGATAAGTTTTGGTTCCAACTGTTACGTGGTGCGGCGTCAATGAAAAGTGCCTTATTTTACCAGATTATGCTGTCTCTTGGAGCTTTTCTCCTGCACTGCCTGAAACACTCGCATGTTGGAGGCTGCGTTTCTGCATGTCTTCAGGTGATCCAAAGCTGAGAGTCAGGTGACTCTGCAGCGGTAATTTGAAAGGAGCTGTGCATTTTGGCAAGGAGGTTGTATGGCAAGAAAATTTTGGCAGTGTTGTCTTGGGTTGCCTTGGTTTTACCAGTAATTAACAGAAACATAACAGAGAGAGGACAGGAAGCAGCCAGAAATGTTCCACTGTGCCTGGTCAATGAGTGTCTCTACGCATCTCTTGGATTTCACACATCAATTAAGTTAATGAGCCCTGTATGTGCCTGGCTCTTCTCACTATTTCCACCTGTTTTGCTTTGCTAGAGCTCCTTTGAGTTTGGTCAAGTTGTCCTGAACTTCACTTGAGTTATTAGAAGGGAATTAGGGTCTCTGTATTTATTCCTTTCATCATTTCTACCGTATTTGATATTAACATGAAATATTTGTTTGGTTAA
Source organism: Egretta garzetta (assembly GCF_000687185.1). NCBI lineage: Eukaryota > Metazoa > Chordata > Aves > Pelecaniformes > Ardeidae > Egretta > Egretta garzetta. The sequence goes on from NW_009260130.1 coordinate 551,836, forward strand.
TGGTTGTGCGTGCGGTGGTAGTTATTATGTCTCTCTGCTCCTATTTATATCAAAAGTGCCTCCTGCTAATAGCTAATGGGTAATAACTTGGTAAAGCCCTGAGAAACTCATCATGCAAATTGCTGTTTGAATCTTGGATCAGTGCCAGGCCGTGAGTTTCCCTTCTCACGTTTGTTGCTGGAATCAAGGTGCAGTAATTAATGGCATGCAATCCTGGAGGGCGGGGGGGGGTGTTTGAAAAAAATGACCTCCAACTTGGATTTGGAGAGTTGGTAGTGTTCATTAGAAAATGAATCAAAACTGAACAGATTGAACTACCATGAGGCATTACTATTAAATTTAGCTGGCATAGTTGCATTTAATCAGGCAGGCTTTGTTTAAACCAAGCGGGAGAAGGCGGCTGCAGCAGTCCAACCTTGTACGACTGCCTGCTACATGATAATCGGGATGCGGCTGCAAAGGTGCTTTGAAATTAGGTTGGGGGAGGAAAAAAAAAAACCCGCAAGGATTTTGTTCGTAGACTGGTAAAACTAGGATTGCTTTTCTAGTTGACTTCAGTTTTGGGCTTTTGCATGCAGCAGTTCGATGGCTGTGACTTCAAAACTTGTGGCTGGGTTTGCTTTTATCCCGTGGCTTTAAGGAACCCAACTTTCATATCGCAGAAGCGCTTGGGAAAGTGTTTGATCTGTGATGGCTAATGTTTGAGGCTTCCCAGCTAGAGGAAATCTATCCGAGGGGTGCAGAGCAAAGGAACTGAAACTGAAGGAAGAAATTGAAAGGTTCCTTTGATGGGGACCCGTGTGGCAAGAAAACAATCCTTTTAGGAAAGAGACCCTGCCCCTTCCATTCATTTATTTATTTTTAATTCTGGAAACAGAAGTGAGATCCAAACATAACTTATAAAAATCTTCACAACCCCCCTAGAGCTCGGATTCCAACCCATCCATTTGTGACTGGGATAAAGCCCCCGACCCCCCGGTGCTGTGAATCGCTCTTCGGCT
>NW_009260130.1:553568-569013 GCF_000687185.1 Egretta garzetta
GGGTGGCCCGGGGGTGCCGCCGGTCGGGCTGGGGCCGCGGGGCTTTCCCTCACCCTCAGCACCCTTTCTGCATGGCGGGAAGGGGAGGCGGCAGCCTGGGACAGCAGTAAAACCCTTGCCAAGCTGGTGATGGGGTTGTCCAAAAAGGCTTCTCGTTGCGTTTTCGTTATGCAAACCCACAAAATCCACCGTGAGGTGGGCTGAGCTGGGTCAGTCAGCGGCAGGGCTCGGGGCAGAGCTGTCCTGGCACGCTGGCCACGGGTGTCCGTGGCGGTGCTGAGGGCTGAGCTGCTTGCCCATGGGACTCGGAAATGCTGTGACGGGCGCTCGTAGTCCACTGGCAACCTGGGCAGCGGTGACAGGAGCCGTGGGGAGGGGGAGGGTAGGTAGCAGTCATCCACCTTGCCTTGTTTTAGGAGAAGAGGGCTGAGTTCCACTTGGTGCGTGTGGATGTTGCTGTAAGAGCACTCTAAGCATGCCTCAGCAGGCATGGAATATTGCTTTTTTCTGTCATGAAAAAAAGTGTTCTGGACAGACTTGTAAAATTGCAAGGTGATGATCTTAGGATGCTGTCAAACGTCGAAGCCACCGATGCTTTAAGTTTGTGGGTGCAGTGTGGCTGCGCTTGGGTGATTTTCCAGCTTTTCCTTTGACTGTGCGACTGGAGGCTGTTGGTTTCCGAAGTGGCAGACTCCCCAAACACTGCTCCCACCGCAACGCTGTGATTCCCATTTGATTTAGTTGTCTCAATGAATAACAGTAATTAAAAACAGCAATGCATGTGTGAGTTGAGGAATTGTTAGGTATGAATTTGGGATATTAACTTGGTAAGTAGTACTCTGAGAGAACTAACTTCTACAAAAACAAACAAACAAAACTCTCCCCAAAAACCAAAGCCCTCAAACCAGAAAACTACCCTAACCAGCCTCCTGCATCCAAGATGCCTGATACAAAAATACCAAAGCAAAAAGTTTGGGGGTTTCTTCCCAACCTTCTTCCACATGAGAAAGGCAATACGGTCGTTGGAGGAAACCCTTTCAGGTGAGCTTTGCAAACAGTTGTTAATCCCGCTGGTGACATGGAGTGGCATGCAAAGCCAGGGCACTGTAACAAAGAGCGGTGACATTGCTTAACATCCATCGTGCGATGCCTTGGGCTCACTCAGAATTGGGGATAAAAAAATAGCTGGAAGGTATTTGTAACTAAGGAATTTCCGAGTCCTGTAAAGGTGGGTTATATGCGAGTTGTCCCCCTTGGTAACTGGTGAGGAAGAGGAGTATGCCTTCGCTGTAATGGAGAGGAAGGATCAGGCTTTCTGTGTTTGCGCTCTAGTCCCGCATGGGCTGGGATGAGCTTGTCTTTACAGAGCGTGGTGGAGGCTGCAGAGCCGGGAGAGGAATTTCTGAAGGTCTGCCTTGCTCCTGCTGTTGCCTGCCTGGGCTATTTGGGGCAGCTGCTCTGCCCCTGCTGCCTTGGTCCTTGCTCTGTGCTCTGGCCCTGTAGGTGACGAGCTCTTTGGCTGACAGCTGCTCTTTCACAGTGTGTTTATAGTGCCTGGCACAAAGGGCCCTGGGTGTAATTACAGCCTCTTGAAGCAGAGGTAGGAAATGCTGATATTTTTTGCTGTTGTTGATAGTTTCCCCTTGTCTCTTTAAGGTTTTGAAATCCTCAGTGGGGGCTCTGATACCCTATTTCACATTCCAAGGTGTCAAACCATTGTTACTCGGTGACATTGGTACTTTTCAGGAACTATAGCTGTTGGTGAGCAAAAAAGAAAGGGTAGCCAGCCCTTTTTTAGGAGTAAAACAGTTGCGTTTTGCTGGTCTTAACTAACCGGTATTAATTTGTTTGGTTGGGGTTTTTTTCCCCCATGCCTTCCTACAGTATGTGACCTTGTGTTTTGCACTGAGTTTTGAGGTATAGCTGGATGATGAGCCTTGAAATTATCCTCTCTTGCCAAAATAAGAGCGTGGGGGAGGAGAGGCATGGGGTGCAGGAAGGTAATTGGTATTTGAAAATCAGTGCAGTAACATGAAGTCAAGGTTTGGTCAAGAGTGGGTTTTTTTAGTGTGGGTTTTGTTTTTTGTTTTTTTTTTTTTCTGTAAACACAGATTGCTATGGCAGCCAAGTCCATAAATAAACAGGTAATTGCTGAGAGTCTGAGTTGCATTCAAGTAACTTGGCACCACCATGAACGCGCAGAGCTCACATGTTGGGTGTGAAGTGGTTAACCGTACGGTTCTTGGAGGACTGTGTAGATGTGAGAGTGAGACCCAGTGTTTCAGCATGTTAGTCCTCTCTGGTGCTCCTCTGCGCATGTGATGGGTAGGGCTCACTTTCTGCTGCTATTGACAGTAAACAAATCATCTGCTGAGTTTGAGAGAAACACGGTTGGGCTCCTGTGGCTCATCTTCCTGGCAAGGGAAAATAATTCCTGACGGTGCCTCTGCAGCCTCATGTAGCTGAGCTGAAGACCGGCTCAAAGGAGGAGCTTTTGATTCGAAGCAGTGTAGCTCCAAGGTTTTCTGTACAAATTTGTCTAATCTGCGTTTTATGGGAAACACCACTCTTCAATGAGGAAATTCTTAGTTCTCTGGGTGGTCCCTTGAGGCAGCTTTTCCCGCGTTCTCTTTTCTTTTCATCTTTGAGTTTCTTGGGTTGCTTTTGATTGCACATTCTTGTCACGTTTTCAGTAGACAGATATGTGTAGTTGTTCGAGAATGGCTGTTTCCCAGAAAATCAATGAAAGAACTGTCATTCAACTTATTCACAGTTTTATTTTCTAACCTCTTATTTGATTTATTCAAGTAGAATATATAAAGTATGCTTGAATGGCTGTGTATCTCTATGACTCGCTTGGAGAACCGTTCTCTCAGCTGGCAGTGTCAGTGGTGAGGACTGGGAAGACTGAACCAAGAGGAGTCCCCTGAGCCTCTCGTTAGGCAAAATGTGACCTGTTGCCCATGGAGGAGCAGTTTAGGAGCAGGAGTTCACGCTGGCTCTTCTCACTGTGATTGCGTTCTTATGTGTATGTTCACGTGCTTTATTTGTTTATTCTGCAAGTGGTTATAGGATTTATAGGAGTAGAGAGGAGAGGCTGCTCTTTAGCATACGATTTAAATACCGTGTAACCTTGCATTTTTAAGGGCTGTACGTTGCCCTTGAATAGACGTGGCTTCCCTTTCAGTGAGAGCTCGGGCAATTGTCCAGAGTTACAATTCTGAGCTTCATCTTATGTGTATACTGTGAGAATTACTGTCTTATCTGGGACAGTGGTTGTGACCCTCGCACAAGTGGCACCCGACGCCTGAAATGGTCACCCGTCTGCGAGCGTGTGAGGTGATTGTGGGAATGGGTTATGATACTGGCCTTCTTTAAAAGTGGGTGATTAGTGGTGGTGGAGTCAGGTCATTGTGAGGTTAGTGTCCGCCCCTGTTTTATTGCCTTGCGTTCTCCCGCTTTCGATTGCTGTCTGTGTCCTTGACTTTTCTCTGAGAAAGATTGGGCAGCTTCTTCTGGTTATAGTGCTACAATGCTTCACTGGTGGTCTGCTGAGGTGCTGCATAAGCCCTTCTTGAAGGTCAGCTGCGTTGTTTTGGCTGGTCTCCCCTTTTGTCTCTGCCTCGTTTGTGCCACTCTGAGTTCTTGAGTCCATCTTGGCCTGAGTCCCTGATGCTACAGTCTGAAGCTTACCCAGAGGTTGCCCTGCTGCACCAAAAGTGCATTTGTTTTGTTGTTGGCAAGTGCATGGCTGGAGGTGACTGCTCAGTGCTGCTCATACTGTTACGTAGCACGCTGGAGAGTGCTACTTGTGTTACTCACTTCTAATCTGTTTTTTTTGGTTTTCTGTCCCGCAGGTGCCTGTGTCTACCAAGGCTTGTTGTTTGAGGTAGGTAAGCTTGAACGTGTTATGCTGGGGAAGTATTTGAGAAGGTGCTGTTGAACTTGACTCTAGTTCCTGATTTTGTTTATGTCAGCCCTGCAGCTGGAATGGCTGATCTTGCAGCAGGTCACAGAGCTGTGAGCCTTCAGCCTACTGGAAAACAGCAGCAAAATAAATATTGCCCTCGGAGAGGTTCTAAGTTCTCCTTGGGCCTTTGAACCCAACCACTCTCCTTCTCAGCACAGCTCTCCCTGCTTCGAACCGGGGCTCCTTTGTGCGGTCCTCGGCAGGACAGAGGTTATGCTGTGTAAAATGTCACTGTAATGCCAGGGTATGCTCTGTGTTTTTTCCCGTGAATTAATTAATGACAACAATTTAACGCCTTTTTTCACTCAGCTGATTATGGTGAGTACTGTGTACCCTGAGTCTTCTTTAGAAACCCAAAGTATTTTCTTGTATAACTTTCCTCTTCACATGTTCATAATCCATGAATAACTTTGTACAAGAGTGAGAGGTTTTAACAATTTGTAAACAGCGTGTTTTGCTCTGTAACACTTGTCTGCCTTGCTGCGGTACTCTGGGCTGAAAGGAAATGGCTGAGCAACTTCACGTTTCTGGAGTGCTTCTGTACCTGCCTCCAGTCCCACAACAGACTTGCTCAGGGATTTGTTACTGTAGGCTGGGAGGCAGCACGCAGCAGCTGTCAGGGAAAGCCTGGGGTTTTATTGCCCTTAGAGCTCTCCAGCAAAGCTGGATATGTGCTCTGTGTGACACGTGGCCATGGGGTATCTTGGAAATGACTGGTGGCAGGTGCTTCCTTTTGGCCTTCCAACATGGACTCGAGGCCTTGGAAGTTTTTCTGCCCCAAGCAGGGAATGCAGGGGGAATTGCTGGAGGCGAATGTTTTTGGTGGGTGGCTTGGGAGTTAACTGAAGCAGGCTAAAAGTGTTTGCTCCTCTTAATAATGCACTGTAGAGCATCAGTGTCTTAATGGCAGTTGGAAAGTGTGTCTAGATTCCAACTTCAGTGAACTGTGTGGCAGGTCGCTTTCTGCTGAGCGTTGCAGGTCGATAAGGGCAGTATCGGAGCTGAAAGGTTAGCGAGTGAGGGGTTTCATCTGTCACTGGTTACTACTGGTACATCAGGCACAAAATTTTTTTTGCTTTTTGCGGTTTCTTGGTGTTCTGCTGCTTTTCCTCTGCTCTTTCTTTCATTGCTGTTGTGTGTTTGAAATGCTGGTGCGGGTCTCGATAATATCTTGCTGTAGCATTTGTACATAAAGACTATGGGATATTCTAGGTTAGATGCTTCCTGTTTAAAGAACTTGCTCCCAGTATTCTTGATTTTGTCTTTACCTCTATGTTTAGTAACATTATTGTGTTTTTATTAATAAACTGCTTCTGTAACTGTAGTAGTTTTCATTGGCTGTACAAGAGGATTGCTCTGCGGTACAGCTCAGAGCAGATGCAAAACTGCTGCAGGTATACAGCTGGCATTTGTAATCAAGTAGAACTTCAACAACTCAAGCTTGTCATTGTTGGAACGAGGACTTCTCCTGTCTCTTGTTCACTGTCAGGTCTGAAGATGTACCTGCTTTCCTGCCTGAGTGATGTTTGCTGTGGGAATAGGCCTTTGCTTGTTTTTCCATGAGTATTTTGGTATTTCTTCTATTTTGTAGGCACTAATTAACAACTTTTGATTATTCTCTGGAACTGAGTAGAGGTCAAAGGACAGGCTCTGTGGCTTCAGCTAGCAATCTCAGAACAGGTACTAAAGCCACATGGTTTCTGACTCAGATGGGGAAAATAGCACGTGCGATGCACCAAACCTGGGGGCTAGGTGCATCTTCCTCCATAATGCAGCTTCAGGAGTTTCTTTGGGTGACTGTCTTCTCTGAGAAAGCTGGAACTGCCCAGGCAACCGTGGGAATTACAGATGGAAAAGAACCTTTAATAGGACTTGTTTCATTCTCTGCCGCTCCTGACAGTGGTACTGAAGTTGGCTCAGTTAAGCATGATGGAAATCAAACACTAGAGGTAGCGTATGAGTGATTTCAAGGCAGTTGGGACTTGTGGGTTGGTGGCACATAGCTGTGATAGAGCTGCAGAGCTCATGTTACCTTTGCAGAAGGCCGCTGCCTCCGAAATACCAGTTTTGAGAAGGAAGATGACAAGAACAGCAGTCCAGCTACTGCCATCGGTTTGGTTCCTGCAGTTTCCCTGGATTCAGAATGAACACTGTATTAAAAAAAAAAAAAAGGAAATCTGAAGACGTGTGTGAGACACTTGCTCTGTTTTAAAATTTGGTGCTCATAAAGCATTGATATAGCTGTACGATTAATGAAGGCTGGGAGCTGTTGCCTCATGGCTTTGCTGGTACTGCTGTGTTTTTTGGAGCTGGGGAGGAGGATCTTTCTGAATCATGGCTTTGGGATTCTGGAGGTGCAAGTTGAAATTTCCTCTCTTACACGATCGTCTTGATGAATGCTATTTTTTTTTTTTTTTCTCCTTTATCCCAGATCATGAGGAAAAGTAAAAGCCTATTCTACCTGTAATCTGTGTCTTGCTGTTTAATTTTTCTGCTAAGACCGGTGGGAGCTGTGTTCGCTGGCCTCTTTGCACTCCCTCTGCAAACAAGGGCTGGTGCATCTTTTGCAGCGTCGGTGGTGTGCTCGGAAGGACAGTGGCACGGGTTGGTTCCGCTGGCACTTGCAGCTGGCCTGGCAGGGGGCTCTGCGTGGGTCACTCCTGTAATGGAAAACTCTTGGGCGTGTGCGTTGAGCTGGCTTGTCTTCTGCTGCAGGCATGTCTCACTGTCTGTCTTTCCGAGATGTGCTTGTGCTGACACGGACAGAATACTGGAATGAGGCACAACCGGCGCTCCTGTGACAGCTTCAGTCCTTTTCAGTTGGGTTTCTATACCTGTTTGGTAGCATGAACGAAGCCACCTTTGCTAGAGCCAAGAACAGCTTTGGTCTGTTCCCCAAACCATTACCCAGCTTTCAAGTGCAGCTGGTCTTGGACTTGAGCTTTTCCATGTTGCTGTTATTTTATTGACTTGTTCCTTTTAAGTCTGTAGATAAGGTGAGAGGCGAGAAGCTGGGCAGGGGAAACAAAGAGGAACAGATGGACAATTATTTCTTCAGGAGATACTGACACCTCTTGTGCATGCAGCAGCTGCAGAAGGAGCCTTGTGATACCTTGGGTATAGTATCAGGAGGAAGAAGCTGGTGGTAACATGGAACAGCCCCAGGTTTTATAAATGGGTGTGATGAGTAGTGGTGTTATCAGCAAAATTAAAAGGAAAATGCGAGCACAGCTTCAAGCTGTGGCTTGACAAAATTGGACTATTAAGATGGCGTTGGGAAGGGATTTCATTTGGATGTTTCTCTAGCAGTCTTTCCCTTAGCGTTGTGCCGGAGCAGTAGGTGGTTGATGTGCCTTGTGTGGCTGAGCGGGATGTAGATGATGGGAGTAGACCGGAGTGACTTCATCCATAGCTGAGGTGCTCCTTACGCTGGCCTCGTGAGTTGGGCTGTGCTCTGAAAAGCCAGTGTGTAAGGCGAGGCTGTGTCCCAGCCGGGGCGTGCACCGGCTCACGGCTGGAGGGAAGCTGAGCTGGGCTCTGCACCACTGCACTCAGCAGCCTTGGAGCTCTGGCTCGAGCTCCCCTCGTTCATCTTCTCTACTGTCGGCTGCGTCATGGGTTAAACTGAGTTTTACAGTTCTGGGGCCCTGACACAAAAGAGCAGGGATGGATGTGACAGCAGGTTCCTCGCTAGTGGTGCTGCGATGTGCCCAGAGGGGAGCAGGGAAGCAGACTGGGGGATAATTTGTGGTTTTGCATTTGTATATGACTTCGGCAAGTTGCACATAAAAGAAGGTGTTCAGCGAAGAAATCCCACTGACAGGACAAACACGCAAGCGAAGGATGTCAGCTCTATAGAATCTGTCCTGGAGGAGGATTGTGCCTTCTGGGTGTGTTTGCTTACAAACCATTTACTTGCTGAACAGAAGGTTTTTCTGAATGACAAGAAGGCATTGGGCCAAACACTGCGGCCTCACCTGATGGCTCTCGCCTGGACTGGCAGCATCACAGTATGCTGGTGGCAGTCAGCGAGCTGTTGACAACTTCCGAGAGAAATCTGTAGAAACTTTGTGGTTTAAACTATGGTTAGAAACACTGTTTCCTTTCCTCCTGTTATTTGGGGGTTTTCTCCATGTCCAAGTAGTTGTAGGTGAGCTGTTACCAGGTTACCGCGGGAATGCAACGTGCTGCACTTCTTGCTGTATGGCATTTGGCTGTCTTGCTCGCTTCTGCTGCAAACCCAAGCTCTGAAGTCATTTGAAAAACCTTTATTGTATAAATCAAACATTTAAGTGTAGTGAATGCAAGCACTGCAGAGTTGTTTGAATTGTTAATGCTGCACAAGTTCTGCATCTTGCTTGACTGACTTAGCTACTTGTGTATGAAGGGTCAGTGTGTTTCCTCTTGAGGAAGAACACATCTCTCTGTTTCATTTCCAACTGTGCTGAGGAGGTTTGTGTTCCCCCCTTTGTCTTCACCTTCAAGGGAGTTTTCAGATCCATGCAAACAGCGCAGCTGCTTCCTTTGCCTTAGCAAAGAAGAAAACAAAAATTAATTTTTTTTTTTTTCTTAGCTGGAGGGTACTGTAGGTGGGGATGAGGAGACATTGATGCCTCAATGCAAGTAAACGTGTGTGAGATGTATTGGTGAAGTCCACGTCTGCATCTTTCTGCCGGCTGGTTTGTGCCAAGAAGAGTTTTCAGCCCTGGGAGAAGGAGAGGGAAAGCATGGTGCTGCGAGTTAACGTGGGAGTTGGTTTAAATGGGAAGTGTGACTTGATAAATGACACTTCACGTGTGGTAGGCACTGCAATAAGGAAGGACAAGTCCAGCTGAGCTATCTCCAGTGAATTTTTATTTTGTCTGTTGTTTTAAAACATGGACGTTGTCTGTTGCAACAGCTGCTGGTAACACATGTAAGGATGAATTTCTGGACTGGCAGATTCCTTTGGAAGTTTCATGAGACACATATGGGTCTTTTCTAACACTGTAAAGCTCCAAACAAGCCAAACAGCTTTTCTTGAACGGAAATATGTTTTTTATTGTGGAGTTTGAATGAAAATGATGAACCCAATAAAAAGCCCTAACTTAATCCGCAGTAAATGGTTCTGTACTTGTGCTTCTACCGAAAATTTTGCTTCCCTTGAGTTTCCTTTTGAAACTGCCTGAAAAAGGATTCAAGTTAATTAAAATGCTTAATTGACGTGAACATCTTAAAAGAAGAGATGTTGGGTTTAGCAGTCAGTCAGAAGTGCAACATGCCTTTCCCAGAAGAGGAAAAAAAAGAGTTATTGTTGTTCTTCCGATAGCTCAGCTTTTCATCTTTTTAATTCTGCTCTGCAATCAGTCATGGTAGAGGTCACAAAATAATAACTAAAAAAAATCATGTTGACAGACACCTATTGTATAAATACAGTTTCTATCAGCTCTATTATAAATCAGATCATCAACTTAATTATATGCATTAACTGTGATTTTTCATAAACGCTTGCGAGGAGCTGGACTGATAGGGGAGAACACCAGCAAAAGGTAAGGAGATGAAGTGGTGGAGGCCTGGAGCTGTGTTATGCCGGAGGTAGCTGCTTGCTCAGCTTCAGAGATGTTTTTTACATAATTACTTTTGGCTTCTTTAGCCCATTTCAGTGGCAAATACAATCAGAGTGGAGAAACAACATGGTACTTTCAAGTTCTGTGTCTGAAGAAAAAAGTGCATGAAAATGTTGATGCTAAAAGTTTGAAGGTTGTGACAATAAAACCATTTGAAGTGTCTGATGTGACTGACTGCATATTACAATGCGTTCTTGTTCAATAAAGTAACCCTTAAAATAGTCTGATAAACTTGGCTGCGTCTTGCAGTTACATGTGTACATTTTCTTGTCAGAAATTTAAAGAATGACTGATTTTTATGCTTCTTAAGTCACATTTCTGTTCCCATCTGTAGTTTGTGCTGAGTCAGAAATCAAAGGGGAAATCTAATAAATAGAAAATGCTTTTTTTCCCCCTAATTTTAAGTCTCTGGTTCTGGATAGCTTCTATTCTGAATAAATTTAGTGACTATTTAAAATAAACGTAAGCGGGTGCGGAGCACTTCTGCTTGGGGAATGTTTCAAATTAGCAGTTGAAAATGAGCTTTACTTCAATTTCTGTAGGACAGGTTACTACTGAAAAATGAGATCAGAATTGAAAATTTCTGTTGGAGGTTTTGCTTGCTAACTTTTATAGTGGTCAAAATGTGTTTTGGTGGTGTGGGTTGTTTGGGTTTTTTGTTTGTTTAAATAATGCAATTTAAATGTCACTACTTAGCCTGGGGATACATCCTCAGCCCCACCGGGGAACAAAGCTGTAAATTTCTGTTTATAACATGCATATAACACCTTGTAGCTATAAACTCTCGTTTACAGCAGCATGAATCTCCCCTCTCTGTAATGTTCAAATGACGTTTTACAGAACGCTGTGGTAGTATCCAGCTTGCTGGGGGGTACCTCTTTGAGCCGCCTGCAGTCCGCACTCTCGATTTGCTCTTCTGCGGTCTCCCATGTTGATGGGAGCAGTAGGGAGGTGTAATGAGTTGTTTGTGTTGGAGGCTTGAAAGATCAAGGTTGCTTTTTCCCACTGTTGCAGGGTGGCCGTATTCTTGTAAGTGTGAGTTGACTGATATCCTATATACGATGATTTTCATTTATTGAACAGATAGGATTAGATGCCGTGACTCTCCCAGGACTTCAGAGAGTAAGGATGGAAAGATGGGGGGCATTTGGTGCAGCGGGGGCCTGATGCTGTGGTGCTGTTGTGCAGTCTTTTCAGCCTGTTTAGAGCAAACGCGTAACACTGAATAATTATTTTATGCAGTGTGCAGGGCTTAATATCCAACTTAGCCTTCCTTTGGAATGGCAGTGCAAGGTGATGGAAAATAGACCTTTCAATTTACATGAGTGGTATGTGGTTAAGGTTTGTTAATATAACAATGAGATGCTTCTCGTGTAGGAAATCCGTTCTGCTTCTGGGTTTCAGAAAGCTGAGATCAAATGAAGATCAAAAACACAAAAGTGTTTTTTTGAATAAAGCATGTGCTGCATGTGTGTTCCTTCTTTGTGTTCCTTGAAAATAACAGAATAACTTGAGGAATGGGGTAAGCTTTTCTATTTCATGGTACCAGGTAAAAGATGAAGATTATTCTCCTGAAGATGCGGTGGATTCTTGTCTCTTAATCAGTAAAGAGGTTTTTTTGTGGAGCGAGGCACACAATTTCACATGTAATAATTCTTCTTTTATATGCTAGTGGTTCTCATAAAGAAGATTTCTAAATGCAATTTTTTGGTCTGAGAAAATGAACTTACATTTTATAAGGAAACACAACACTGTCAGAGTTGCTATGTTCTAGAATTATCACATTTATTTTGTTCGTAGCAGCTTGAAACTTGTTCTGAATGCTAACTACCACGTAGCGTAAACTTGGTAACTTATTCATGTTGTGTATCTCAATATAAGGGGTTTGACATAGTCTGTACGATCAGTGCAGTTTGTATATTGGTGGTGGTTTTTTTTTTTTTAGTCCCTTATTCACCTCTACCTCTGAAAAGAGGTCCTGTGGAGCTCCAACATGTTTACACAACTATCAGCTCTATTAAAAACTTTTGTAACAAGGAAGTGCTGAGAGTTGGGTCTTAAAGTTTCTTAAAAACCCAGAAGGATCTGCTTAAACTATACCCCTACCCTCCTCTAAGCAGAGGTGAATTACACTTTGGTTGGAAGACTGTGGCCCTCATCCAGAGCTCTTGGACATCTCCGTAAGCTGTTCATTTTTCAGGAGTGTCGTGAGGGTATTCACACATCAGAAATGAACTGTGGCTTTGCCTGTGGAAAGGTAAATGCTGCTCTTAGTACTCGCTATGTCTGCATTTCAGTGAAGAAAGCAGCAACTGACACAAGTTGCAACTGAAGGGCTCTTCATAACAGGAAAACCAAATTCATACAACACAAACTTTGTTTCAATGGCTGCCTGTATCTTGCCCTGTCCTGGATGTGCAAGGAGATAAAGACAGGGACAGGGGAAGGGGCGGAGGGTGGCTGGGCTGGCCCCGTCTCTGGGGCCAGGCTCTTTTTTCCTACAGCTTGGACCCGTTGTTGGTCACGCACAAGGAGCATCTTTCAATTCCCCCTGTGCTCGGAGCTGGGTAGGAGTTTGGGTCCCTGCAGCCCCTGTGTCTGGGAGCACCACGTTGCATCTGCAGGGCACCTTCTTGGTTTCTCCGGGCGCTGTTCTCCACAAGTAGCCATGTCCTTCTTCATGAAATACCTAAGCAGTGGTGAAGCAGACTTCACTATGTCAAGCACTGCGCCTTAACATTTAACCTGATGCAACTCAAGCACGAAGCTGGTGTCTTTGCCTTACCCTGAGATGATTTATCTGCTGGAGATAGGTGTTTCACAGCTCTCTGCAGTGGGCTGCAAGTACACTAAATTTATCATCCAGTTCCTTCCTTTTCTACTCTCCTGTGCCTATGTACGTGTCTGTCTTTTTTTTCATGGTACGCTTGCTGGTCAGAAATTGTTCTTTTTCCTCTCTGTGTAAATGGGATCTTGTAGTCTGGCAGTCCAAGTCCCAGTGGTGAAGTCGCGGTCCTCCTTGGGTGTCTGTGCATGTTTAAGAACAGCCTTTGGCCCCGGGTTTGAACCTGGGGGTGCTTTTTCTAAATGTTCAGGCACATGCGGTGTTTGTGGCAAAAAGAGGTTTTGAAACAACTCATCTTTACTTGAGATAGTGCAAAAGAAACAGGGACAAATTAATTCCTTGAAAGAGACAATGCTATGGCTTTCCAGCTGTAATAGAGACTCTGGGCTGTCCACCATGACTTTCTGCAACCTCTTTTTTTTTTTTTTTTTTTTTTTTTTTTTCCTTTTTTTTTCCCCTTGAAAGTGTGTGTCTGCTGGCTGTGATATTCTGCTTTGGGCATCTTTCCTCTCCATCCTCTGTCCTGGCTGGTGACAGACTTGCGCTTTAATCTCCACTGGGTTGTGGGAGGTGGTCTGGCGTCAGCCTTATTTGGCGACCAGGCTCTTTACAAGAGCTGCCCTGTTCCATGTTTTCCGTTTCAGTGATCTTCCTGGATGGTAGCTGTTCATCCGCAAACACCGGTTTAAGTAGATGATTAACATTTAATAACACAGTTATAGGAGCTATATGCCAGAGCCTTGGCAGGAGATGTTGGATCTCTCACGGATTCATTCACCAGCACAACAATTTAACAATTACCCAGTGTTTATAAATTTCACAAGTCATTGTGCCTTCCATCTTCCTGGATGCATTTGAAGAGCCTTGTTTAGGAAATAATGTCTTGTAATTTGTCATTTACATTTCCTTTTTAAACGCCCAGCATCAAAAATTCCTTTTTCCTTTGCTAGGTCACTTCCTCATTCCTTTCCTCTCCTTGACCTTAAGAAAACATTGATCAGGTTTCCCATTTGCGTTTTCTCATTAGAGTAGGGCTTGCGATGTCTAGTTAAATGGTAAAAGAAATGATAGAAATCAGGTTTTGCCAGTGGAAAAAGCCTATAATGCGTTAAAAGTTGAGACCTGTGGTCAGTGCAAAGTCATGTAGCTGTAGAAAGGTGACAGCCTACATCACCCGGGGACCTGCTGCCACTGGGCTGAAACTGGCCACGAACCATTGTCCTACTGGTATGTGTGCCCCTAAACTGGGCCTTGCATTGAAAACTTTCCTGTACTTGGTTTGGGAGTACGAGTGCCAGCTTTGGAGTTGGAAGCAGAGTCCCACAGCTGATGAAAATGTTGGGAGAAAATAAAATAGCTGTCTCCATAGTGGGTTACGTGATGAAAGCAGAAATGGAAAATGGTGCTCATCAAATCTGTCAATTTATTATGTTCTTATGAAAGCATAAGCCCAGGCTGTTCTCTGGAGCAGCGATGTATGTCTGTAGTTTAGGTCAGCAGCAGTTTTGTTCAGTAGGGTTAGTAGGGGTAGGTTTATGTGTGCATACATGTATACGAGACTCGGCCCCTTTTTGTGTCCGAGGGGCTTGCAGTTGTGCTGGGCAGCGGCAGATGTGTGTGCCACGAGCAGAAGAGACAAGGGGGTGTTTGGGTTGGAAGTCAGAGCCTGCTTTCCCAGAAGGGATTTCATTGTATCTTTCTGTGTCAAACACGACTTTAGTTTTGAACAATCAGCCCTTGCTTTTCTTCTTTCTTGTCGGAGTCGTAAATGACAGTTCACTTGAAAAATGGTTTTCCCCCTATTCAGCATAATAATTCAGAGCTGCAGAAATCACCCGGTGGGGCACGGTTCTAGAGACGGTCATCTTGCTGTTCTTATGGGCTACTCAAAAACCTGTCATCATATTCCAAGAACATAACATTAATGTTCGTCAGATGACTTTTAAAGGTCTTTGAATTGATCGAGCAAGTCAATATCGTTTTAATTATCCCCAGACAACGTTTTACAGAAGTGGTGTTTACACTCTGAACGTGCGTGTACGTCAGTAGCTTTAGGAGGGAGAAAATGAAGATGGGAGGCTGGAGCGAAAAAGTCAGGAGAGTTTGTGGTTCCTATTTTGTGTTAGAAAAGAAACAAAAAGATCATGTGTTGGAAAGGAATTTGAAAGCGTGCTGTCATGAAAGGAGCCCACTGAAGGTGATTTAAGCTCACTTGCTTGTAGCTGAAAGGGGGGGAGGGATGTAACCTCCAGATAGAGGTGCAAGAGCAAGTCTGTTTTCAGTCTCGCTTTTCTGCTAGCACCTACCCACACACGCACACTCACCAGTCCCTGTGAGGAAGCAGTTTCTTTGCATATGTCTCTTCCCTTGGCATATGGGGTAGAGGCTCGTTGCGTTACTGGGACTGCAGCATGCGCTGCGCTAACAGGAAGGTTCGTCCTGTACCCAGCAGATGGAAGAGAGAGGTTTACAGCTCCCTGAAGGGAAAAAGGAGTTTTGTCCACCAGTTTTTGTGCTTTGAGGACAGATCGCTTTAGCAACAGAACTTGAGATGTTTGCTTTCTTTGTTTGCTGTAGCTCACTGGAGCAAGCAATTGCCCTAATGTGTGTGTCTGAGATGTCCTTTCAACTTCCTAAATACACATAGATTCTCTCTATGTATCACTCGGTACAGGCGTGGGCAAGTCCCATTGAAGGCTTTTGTGATCTGGGAACTTGGGCTGTTTTCTTCTAATGTTGCTTTCTCCTGGAGCGGGGCTACCAGATACCAAATCTGAAAAAGATGTTGTAAAAACCAATGCGGTAGTTTGAAAAATAATTGGCCTTGGATATGACTACCGAGAACTAACAGAACTTTGCTGTACTTTTTTTTTATGACCTTCAAAGAACTTTTGGATTGAATTTGTAAGGTAACTGAGGGAAGTGGATCCCCAGCTCCTTTTGGCATTGACTGGAAATTGGGCACTTTCCTCTAGTAAGAGTATAGGAAAATGCTAGTCTGAATTTTTAGACAGAAAAGTGAAG
>NW_009260130.1:569046-592425 GCF_000687185.1 Egretta garzetta
TAGAAATGGAAAAGAAACTGTTTGTTAGTACAGGTTGAATTTCTTCTGTCCTTCCCATATAAACAGCTTTGTGTCTCAGTGCGGCACAGCATCAGTTGACGTGAAAGTGAGTCAGGATGAATGAAACAGGATGGTTTAGACAGCTCTGTATAATGCAAAATGATACCGAATATAGAAAAAACAGTTTGGATGTGATCTTTTCAACCAACTCGCAAAATATTGGACAAGTCTATTAAGGTTGAGCTTTGCTGAATAGTCAGGTAGGCAGCAAAAAAGGGCCTTTATTTAGTATTGAAAAGCAGGACTTGGCACGCTCTGGTTCAGGAGTCAAAGCAGAATGACTGGGACTGGCAAAGCCTGGAAATGTTTGGCCTATGTCCTGTTCCTTCAGGTGTACTTTCGGGGAGACAGCTGGGAGAAACAGCAAAAGCTATGGAGAAAGGCTGCCGATAGGGGAATTTGTAGGCGTTCTGCCTGCTTCTACGTGCCAGAGAGCTCCCCGGAGAGGCGGCTTTGCTCTGCGCTAGTACCAGGGTACACTTGCACGTTTGCCAGCCGGGATGTGTTCCAGACCTTGGTTCTACATCCTCAAAACATCTTGGGCGAAGAAGTTAGGAAGAACTGGTGAATGTTTGCTCAGTCTTTTGAAATAGATTATTAGTGTTTTAATCAATCAAAAACCTTTGGCAAAATTGGACTACTGTGTCTCGATGGTGGTCCCATGTGGAATTTCTTATCTTCCATGTTACTTTCATGTGTTTCTTCCCCCCCTCCCCCCCTTTATTTTTCCTTGAATAACTCACATCTCCATCAGAAGTGCCAGTATGAACCCCCCTCATGGTTATAGTTGTTGCACAGTCTTGTTAAATTATTTGATTCAAAGTTGTCCAGGATAAATCATTCTCCGAACCTTTTCAGTAAACATGAGCTCTCCAGCGGTTGCTATCGTAAATGCCGAATTTCACAAGGAGCCCAAGATATTTCTTGGTGCTTTCAGGAAAACGTGTAATAGATAGAAAAAATCCCAAATATGAAGCCCTTCCAGATGGGTGCATTGATTTTTATATCACTGCTCGGCTCTGTCAGCCTCGAAAGCGGCTGTAAAGAGAGCCACGTGATGCTGTGATGCTCTGAAGTTTATGATGCTAGGATGACTATATTTCTGCCGTGCATATTAAATAGCTTCTAGTGGGAATTCATACAATGGACTTCCAGTGGAAGACCACTGTAATTCTCCTCGTGCTGTGATTTATTGTTGAGCTATAGATTGAAGAGACCCGTTAGGATAAAATACTCGGTGCTTACTCCATTTTGTAATCATTATAGCTGCTTCAGAATCATGCAGTAATGAATCCTCTAACTAACCCCGTGAGCTCAGCGTCAGAAGTATCTTTATGTTACCAGCTGGAATACTACGGCTAAGGGAGAGGCGTTGTCAGACACTGCGTTTCAGAAGCTGTGTTTCTGAGGATCAGTGAGGGGAAGAAAGCTCTCCCTCCTCCCCCAAATGATAAATCCTGAACACTATTTCTTCCTGCTTTAATTTGAAGAATTTAAAGCCAGGTGTTTCATTACTCAAAAAATTAAGAAGTTTCATAAACTGCTTCTTGTGTGTTTTATGGGGATAAAAATTAACCTTTTTGCAGGATCAAAACTGGGAAATTTTAATTTAAGTTTGATACCGAGCACAAACTTTCAGTGACATCAACGGGAGTTGAAAGTTAGGGGCTTGGCAGCGAGATGACAAAGATGAGAGATTTTGGACCTTGCAGCTCTATGCATACCCTTTTACTTATCTCAGTCATCGAACTAGAAATCTTATTTCTAACGGGAGTGTAGTCTCCCTGAAAACTTTAACCTTTTCATTTCCTGGGAATTCAGCTGTTGTCCTACATTAATAGATTTGGTCATAGTCATGTGGGAATAATTACTTTTGGGTGCTTTGCCAGCAGGAGACCAAGTCGCGTTCTTTTGTGGTTCATGGGCATTTGAATTTTCGGAGGAAATACAGGGTCAGTTGTTTAGTAATAAACTTGAAAGCTTACACTGATTTAGACAGAGTTGTCATTACTGGCACACTAATAGCCAGCTCTGAGTTAGTGGATGCAGTAAATCCCTTTATGTATTGAGCCTGGTGGAGTGGTTTCAGGTGAAAACATGAGCCAACTTGTTAGCAATTGCTTTCCCACATTTTTTTGCTGTTTTATAGATTCTTCTATATATGTAAAAAGTCTGTTTTTCTTGAGTATTTAAAGAGTTAATTTACAGTTAAATTCTTGGTATTTCAGAGGTAACTTGCTACATTTTTATTCCAGTGGATTTTTTTTTTTGTCTCTACTTCTTTCTATCTCAATTTCTCGGTGAATCTGGGGGATCATTGTGCTTATGGAAAGGGAACCTAAAAGTGCCTCAATCTACTGTTGTGGGGAAACCTTCTAAACCAAAAGTGAATTATGTGCTTCCATTGAGCAATAAGGAGCAATGTTCAAGTTTCTCTTCTGTGTTTTATTTAAAACAAAGATTCCCAGAATGAACCAATAAATTTAATGAAAATCTGTTTAAAATATAATGAAATCCTTAGGACAAGACGAAGTCTAAAATGTTACTTTCAAAGGCATCTGGAGACATCGTATTAGATAAAATGGAACTAATTGAGATATGGTCAAATGTAAATGGAGCAGAATTTGTCCCAGAATTAAACTTTGAGTTCCCTTGGCAAATAAAATGAGATCTCTTTATGTGCTTATTACGGGCAAAGCTTGGTAACAGACCAGGGAAAAACTGAGACGCGGTGTTACAGGGCAAGAGAGACTTAAATAATCCATAATGTGCTCCCTCTGCCCACGAGCGCTTTGCATGGGTATTCAGTGCGTGCGACTCATCTGTCATCACTAATGGACTATGTTTGCATTAGGGAAACTCGGTGCCGTCTGCCTGATTTAGTGAGGAATCTTACATTACAGGCTTTCTTTTGAGAAGGTAAACGTTATCAGGAACATCTCGGCTTGTTTGCTAGAAATTACAGGCAAAGCATTGAAAGGAATAGTAAGGTATTGTGCTGGAAGGACGGTTAAATCATGCTGTAGCGCAAGGAGCTGTGTTTTGCCTTGACAGGTTTTGAAATGGGAAGGCAATCCTACTTCCTACAAGAGGGAAAATGCAAGTGAGGTATGTTGGAGAGCTGCAGACCTTTGTCTCTTCTATGTTTATGCTACTTTCATCAACGGCGTCTTCCATGCTTGAATGCCATGCGCTGGCACCAGTCTGAACCTTTTCTGGTTTAAGCAGAACGCTGTCATGGCAGTCCTGTTAATACTGGACAAGTTGAAGGTGACGCTGTGGTATGTAGTGTAATGTGGAGGTTTTCTGTCAAGACCCCATGTTTGTAGCCATAAATGAACGTGGCCGTAAGCCCTGTTACCTTAACAGTAGTATATCCTGCAGCTGCAGAACTTTGGGCATCACTGCAAGTGCAGTGTTTTGCAGTATTTTTTTTTTTTAAAAAAAGCTATGATTTTGCTTCCTAAGAGGTTTTTGGATGCTTGAGTGTAATCCAGTGAGTGATCCGATGTACGTGATATGTGATTGACAAGGTAAAATGAGGGCGTATCCGTGATGACACAGGACAGCTGAGACACATTGGCATGGTAAAAAGTAGACCTGAGTTTAAAATAATTTGCCTCTGTAATGTTGGGGTGTTTTCCTGTCTGGTCCATTAAAGCTTTGATTCTTCTGAGCAGACTTAATTAAGACAACACTGATCCTATTGTTTATTTTGGAAGATGATGTGGCTTAGCAGCCCTGTGTCTGTCTTGCTTTGGTACTGTGCAACATAAGGTTTCTCTTAGTCATTTTAGCAACAGCCTGGCCCCAGTGAGTTTCAGAAGGATTTGCTGGCTGTAGAAGAGCGGGGAGACCTCTGGATCTCCTCACGCTTTGGAGAGGAGTGTGCTGGAGTTACCACAGATACTTCCATCTCCTCTGCCCTGCACTTACTACACTGCATAAGTATCTTTCTGTGGGGGAAGATCTAAGCTCACAAGATGTAAGTTCTCCTTCTTCCTTCAGGCAGAGAAGCATCTGTGAGATCAGAGGCAAGCCTCTTGAAACCCCTAGGAAAAGGTGTCATCTGTGATACTTTGCATCTTAGGAGTGGGCTGTGCAGTGAAGCTGCTTTCCCTGCTAGGATTAGCATCCTGTGTGTTGTCCAGTTGTCCCCTGGGCATGGCATTTCTGTCTAGGAATCGTTAGGTGTGGGTACCTGGTGTGTCATGCTGTACCTGTCCAGGCTGGTAGAAGCGTTGATTTGTAATATGAAGCCCTCTCATCGGCATTTTTTTATTATTATTGTGATGTTGATTTCCTTAATAAAAACAGCAACTATTAGTATCAAAAATAAATAGGGAACGATGCTTTCTAAGCAGAATATTTTTGCTGGGCTTCCCCTGCTTATCAGCAAGCCGTGCTCGATGCTTTTGAGCGTGTGGCTTTGTTAAGAATGTGCGAAATGCAGGCAGCTCCGATTAAGAAAGTGGACTCAGCCGATCTGTTGTTAAGCTTGTTTCGATTTAGAAGCTTAACAGTTCTTTGATAGGTGAAGTGTGGTTTAGTAGACCCTTCTCTAATATTAAAGTCTAGCACAGTGGACCACAGCAGTTTGTTAATATTTGATCATTTCCTTCCTTTTAGTCTTGCACATGAATATGTACTTTGTTTTGCAGGTACCAGCAAGGGGGCTGATCTGATCTTCAAGGTCATATCTTTTACTTGGCGTACTGTTTACACAGATGCCTTTTTTAGCCTCTACAAATAGCTGATAAATCTACATGTTCAGACTGAGGAGATGATAATTTCTCACACGGCAGCTTCAATAAGTAACCTCCTTGTTAAAATTGGCAGTAGCGCTGTCTATGTAAGAGCTGCAACGAGGTTTCTATACTTAATATTTTCAGTGCATTCTGTATGATGCCGGCATGTTTTTAACCTTACTGAAGTCATTTCATGCTTCTCTAATTCATTGGCTTTTTAGTGTATTTATAGAAGCTATTTTTTCAAGCACTGCAGTAGAAACGATGAGAGCATCTGGTTAAATCCATCACATGTTGTAGAACAACCCCTTAACGGTTATTCTCAGTTAGGTGAAATAGGAAAAAATAACCTTGGTAATTGAGCCTTTCCCCCTTTAGATGGTTACACCAAGATTTTAAAGGCTTTAGATATTTAATATAATGAGAGTGCCGTCGGCATCACCGCTGTGCTTTTCTGCGATGGAAACTGTGTAAGTTAGCTATAAGAGCTGTAAAAAGAGAGACACGTTTCAGCTTACACTTAGTTCCAGGGAGCTCTGCTTATAACCTGTTGTTTTACTGTAACATAATGAAGAATGCATCTGGGGGCTTTAATGTTTCTAAAGGAAGTTTTCTTCCTGTTCTGGAGTCGTCTAGTTTCTGTGGCGTTCCAGACCAGTCTGTGCAAGCAAATCCCCAAGCGGGCTGAATTCAGCACCTCACTGCAAACGCGTGTCAGGATTATAGGGAAGGATACCAGGTTTGACTTACCTGGGTGTAGGTTAAAGCCATCTAAGGGCCCTGTATTAAGCTTAGAGCTGGGTAAGGATT
This sequence comes from Egretta garzetta, assembly GCF_000687185.1. NCBI lineage: Eukaryota > Metazoa > Chordata > Aves > Pelecaniformes > Ardeidae > Egretta > Egretta garzetta. The sequence goes on from NW_009260130.1 coordinate 574,665, forward strand.
TTGTTCCCTCCTGTCTGCGTTATGTCCCTTCCCTCTCCCACCGCAGCTACGAATGGGTTGATGCAGATGCTGGCTTCACATTGCAGAACTTGCTTCCTCCCAGGGAAATGCCCGAGTCGCATGGTGGCTGGTTCACTGGGAACGTGGCCTTTCCCGTTACCCCTGATCGGGAGTCCCCAAATATTCATATTGTAGGTTGGCTGGTTTTTATGGCTGTTGGAGTGACCGATGCTGGGACTGCATCACGGACCAGAGGGAGGAGGATGTCTGAGGGAGAACCGTCCTTTCTTAATGTTGTTACTCCTGCAGCAGGAAGCTTGTGGTGGGGTAGCGCTACCTTGTAAGGCTGTGGTTTGTAAGGATTTACTTTCTGTAAATCTCTGTAAGGGTATATCTCATCTGGTGGCGAGCAACTTTGCAGTGTTGTGCGCGGGGGATGCTTTCTGGTATTCACTTCCCCAGCGGTATGGAAGTGGACTATTTTAGTTATAGACTTACCCTGAGCCTTGGCTGCGAGATGATGTGGAAGCAAGAAAGCTATGATTTGTTGACATCTGTATTTGGAAACCTCCCTGAGATGGTGTTGACAGCGGCATCTGCCGGGAGTGACAGAGCGGGGTTGTGCGAGGATTGTTGGGCGGGTCGGAAAGATGAGAAATACCCGCCCCGTGCTGGCATGGAGTGTTGATCTCTTTCTTAATCTTTCCGTCTCTGGAAAGTGATGCCAGAGCGATTTAGATGGTGATTGTAGACTTGCCAGTTTGCAGTGTTGCAGAGAAACTGGAGGTGAGGCCAGAGCTGCTTATGGAAATGTGATCAGTACATGCCTATTTGGGGAGCCCACATTCCCGTACTCTTCAGCTTTAAAGGGCTGGGTCCTGAGCTACTGTAAATGGCTTTAGCTGCTTTGATGTCGGTGGAGCTGGGCATTTTACCAGCGGAGCATTTGACCCTAACACTGGCAGTCAGCTTTCAAGCCTCTGAGCTTATTTAATACATGAAGCAAGGCTGCAAAATGGCAACTGGTTTACCAGTCGGTGTTTTCCAAAAAGAGCATGGGTTTACCTTTGAACTTCACTCGCAAGAGATTTGCAGTAAGCCCAGCCGCTACTCTGTCTCTTGTTCTTACCATGTCTTGGCCCTACAGGTGAAGTTTTGGCTCCTTTGAGCCAAACTCACACCTATGCGTATAAAGAAACAATTTAGCATTGGGTAGAGGAAGCTGGCTTTGGGGAATGTGTTAAAGCAGATGTGCTGATGGTGGAATTGAGATTCCCTTCACTTGGCCATCCTCAGACACCCTGGCAGTTCCCTGGCTTACTCTTGCTTATTAACCATTTTTGTGGGCTGGTTTGAAGTGAGGGGTGGGGATAACTTTTGGATTCTTGCATTTTTTGTGTGGGGTTGTTCCCCAAATCAATTACAAGCGTGCTTGTGGGATACAACCTTACTTGGAGGCTACCAGACCGACCAGTCTGCGAGATCTGCACTAGTGTGTAGCTGGTGGGAGGGGTGAGAGAAGTTACTCATTAACTCGCCCATTCCCTCTCTCTGCCGTTTTCTGTCCCTGTGCATATGAAGATACCAGCTCTAAAGATTGACTGGTACGTTTGGGCCAACTCATTATTTTCTTAAACCAGTCAGTGCTGTGTTTCTTCTGCGGGTCATGAAGAAGTCCCTCTCTTGGGGTAACGCTTTGTTGTGCCAGCTTCTGAACACAAAAGCGATTGCCGTGTGGGTTGTAATAGACTAACGAGCAAAGCATAAAGCTCACATCCTCTGGGCTTTTGTAGGCATTGCGCAGTACTCGGGGTGTCTGGAAGTTTGAGGTTAAGCCAGATACAGCAACATCGACACTTGTGTTAGATCAGGGGCGTCGGGGATTGCGTGTAGATGGAGAGTTGTGGGCTGGACTCCCTCGAGAGATGAATTTGGTGTTACCCTTCTGCCTTTTTTAGTATCATCCGTGAGCTACTGGTGCGTGTTGAGATTCTAGTTACTCCATACTCTGCATTAGCACTGGAGCTTGATGGTGTGTGCTGGGCAGCAGGGAGTAGGGGAGCCCGTGAAGCAAAGGTGTTGGGTGATTTGGTAGATCCTCCCTTCACCCACTCTGGTGTCCTCAGTATGGCTACAGTCCGTGTCCTGCTGGGGTTCTTGTGACTGCGTGAATTCGACAGAAAGGGCTGTATTTTGTGCTCTGCGCATGTTTCTGCAGTAGTTGCAGTGGGATTACTCTTATTCTAATCAAACATGATTATCCTTGCCTTCTCAGGCACTTGGAGTGTTGGAAATCCATCCATGCTTTGCCTCTGGCTTCCCTGGGAACAGCTCCTGGCTCTGCTTCGTGTTTGTGTCTCTGTTTCCTGGCAAGGCAGTTGCTGTGACTGCTGAGAAGTCAAATGAGGTCTTTTATTGTGGTTTATTTTTTTCTTGGCACAGTCAGTTTAGTTGCTTGGAAGGTGATGATCCCCATGTGTCTGAAGGAATTGGAAGATGGTAATTTAGGAATCTGAAGAAAACTGCATTTCTGTCTCCCCTCCCCTTCATTTCCCCTTTCTCTTAATCATGATTTTATATCGACTTCCAGAGGATTTTCTAATGAGCTTTTGGCCTCCTTGTGTTCCAATTGCTAGTTTATTGACTATGTTGTCCATATGGTGACCTTGAAATGCAAGCAATGCAGCCTAACTGGTGTGCTGGAGTCTTTTGCTATCCTTAACACAGAAGAGAAAGTAGAAATTTATCAGTGACAAGAGGGGTTTTTTTTTTATAGGGAAGTTTCTGGGATCCTTCCCTTCTCGAATGCTCTTTCGTGTTTTCCTTGCCTTTTTAATACCAGCACGGGTATGAATAAATAAAAGATCCTGCAGGCATTGTACTTTTTTGCACAGTGCTTTTAAAGAGCTACGCTTCCAGGAGCCCGTTTGCAATTTTCTCAGATTTTGTTACAGACTTAGGGAAGGAAAAAGCGCCTCTGCTGTCACCTGCGGACTTGAAACACCCAGTGGAGGCCAGAGTTGTAGTCCTGTAGGAGAAGATAGATCAACAAAAGGGCATCGCAGCAGTACACGTTCTGAGTTCTTCTGGGAAGGGTACCTGTGTTAGGAGGAGTTCGTTTGCAGAGTCACGGGTATTTTCTGTGCATCGATGCTGAAATGCCATCTCAGGGAGCTGGTGTGCAGTTGTCTTTCAGACGTCCATTATGTGATTGAAAAAAAAAAAAAACCACAATTAAGCTGAATTGCCCACCAACCAAAACTCTGCAATGTGGTGGTTGTTGGAAGGTGCTAGCACACCCGGGAATTCAGAAGCACCAAAGCTGAATTTTATTCCCAGAACCCTTCGTTGCAGTGCAGAGTTAATTCTGAGATAAGCCCTGTCAGAGGGAAGGAGACGCGATACTCGGTTTCGGCTTTTGACAGGATGTCTTTCACAAAAACTACTGCTGTGCCCAGAATCCATCAGAACGGTTAGCAGGGGACCCTGAACATCCTGAAGATGGTGCTGTATCTAATCCAGCTTTTATTTGATGGTTCTGGGGACCATGAAGCTCTTCTGCAGCACCTCATTGATGAAATTGCCCTCTGTGCAGAAGGTGAACCTGAGGCATCTGTGTCGCTTAGGTCCTGAACCCCATTCTGCAGATGTGAAGGGGACTGAGAGGTTTCTTGTCCTCTGGGCTCCCAGTGTGGCTCCCGACTGAGTGGGTCTGCTGTGAACAAGAGCCAGAGCTCAGGGATATCCAGGGATATCCCCAACAGCTGACTTGCGTAGGGGTAAGCACGTACCGGGAACCTTTGAAGTGTTAAAAGCAGGTACGCACATCATGTGCCAGGTTTTTGAGAAAGGTGTGTGTACCCTTTAAAAAAAACAACTTGGAAGCTGATCAAAAAGGTGGCTGATTATATTTTTGTGCCCTTAGGTTTACTAGAGATTTGTTTTCTGCCAGATGTTTTGCTGAGCTTATTTTGTGTGCATAAACTCTGAAACGTGATTGTTGGTAAATGCAGTATTTTGGGTAGTTCTTTGGAACAACATTAAAAAAAACCAAACCAAACCTTACAGAATTTATCAGTCCAAACACAGGAGGTTGTGCCTAAAGGTTTTTGCTTGTTTTCAAAAGGTTTTTTATTTGAAAGTTTTTGGTTCAGTATTTATATATATTATCAGATCTGATAAACATGTCACCTTGGCTGGATGATGAAGGTACTCCAGAGAGAAGCAAATGCTTCTGCTGTCGCCTTGGCTCTGTCACTGACATCCCTCCCCCAGCAGCCGAGCAAAGTCCCTGCTCCTCTCCCAGCTGAGCTGGCCTTCTTTCTCTCAGCTTTACATTATCTCTGCGGCGATCACGGGAACCGGCACTTGCTGTTTGTGCAGAGCATGCTGAGGGGACCCTGAGCCCCTTTGGGTCTCCCAAGCTCTGTAACAAACATAAGAGTTATTAGTAAAAGGTGCTGAGGGCATCGGTGTGAGCAGAGACGCTTGATTTTGTTATTCTCACTTTGAAAACTGTATCAGAGCTGTGGTCTTCTTGCACGTTTCTTTTTACCTCTTAGTTTCTTCAGACCAAGAAATAAATTTTTTTTTTCTCCTTTCAAATATATATATATATATTTTTTTTTTTTTGATTTTTTTTTTTTTTTCCTCCTGTCCCTCTGTGACAGGAAGGACCAAGGTACTGATCTGGCAAAGCCCCTGACTCAGATGTTTGTCGGTGTTTCAGCCTCTTGCCGTGGTTTCAGAGGGCAGTAATTGTCCCTTTCAATGGGTGTCCCCTTCAAATGCCTGCTCCCCTGTTTAGAAATGGCTGTGTAAATGCAAGCAGCCTGTCCCTGAGCCTTCACATGTCATTCGCGTTGAGCATTTATCCAGCGTGGGATCATTTGCCAGCCCCAAGGAGAGGAAAGCTAATTTGTTCAAGCGAACAAACTACGGAGAGGTTCAAAAGCTTAGGGGCTGCTCCTCATTGTTTGTCTCAACCAAATTTGTGAACTAGAAATGCAAAGCTGGATTTGCTTTGGAAAGCAGTGATTTACTGTGTGGAGTCAATAAACATGTTTGCACATGACTCCTTTGGGCATGCATAGTAGTTTATCTTGGGAACCTACCTCAAAAGCATTCATTTCTTCTTACCTTGCACCAGAGGCCAGGGCCAGTTGCACATTTTTGGTTCTGTTGCCAAAGAACTGGCTGCAGGCAGAGATGAATTAGAGGAGAAACGTTCGGGGTCTTCAGGCATTCACCGTTTGACCTATTCCTACCTGGTCACGCTTCCCTTTTCTCAAGGAGCAAACTCCTCCAGCTTTTTTCCTTTATTTGCGAAAGAAGGTAATGCACTTCAGGGACGCTTCCATTTTAATTTCTTTTATTGTTTAAGGAGTTCAAGTGTCAAGCTAAAGAAAAGTGTCTGTGAATGTGGCCTTGATAAATTTGGCTATAAGATAGAGGAGAGGGCAGATATGAGAAATCCAGCTTTTGTGTGCTTTCTTGTTTAAGGTGTTGTTGAACGACCTGTTGGAGAAGCCAGGCTGACAAAGAATTAGCATGGCTTCTGATGGATGGATTAAAATCTAGTGGGATGGTCTAAGGGAACTGCTGCCTTGCCTGAACCCTTCAGTTCATCTGGCTGGTGAGCCCCACAGAGCTTAGTCATTTAACTTGTGAGCTTTGAACATTTTGTTGGTAACTTGGAAGAGGCCTGCCTGGTAGGTATTTTAGGAGGCACGGCAGGATGGCTACGCTCGGGCAGAAGGGTGTGCTTCAGCATGGCTGAAGGCAAGGCGACACGTTTAGGAACAGCCAGCAGGGACCCCGCTGATGCGGTGGGTGTCTGAGCAGGGCACGAATGCCTCTGAAATACATTTGAATGCTCTTGGCACATAAATGTCTGAGTGATAAGGGGTGACATAATTCCTCTGTGAGTATTAGGGGCTTACAGTTCAGCATAATATTAACTGGGAATTTGGCATTGCTGTGACAGCTGCAGGAATATTAGTCTGATTTTTCACGCTTCAATGACACCACGTTAGGGAGTGGGGGGATGTGGGGAGATGCACATGGATGGAGGGGACCATTTCTCAGAGGTGAAGGTTAAGGGGTAATTTGTGGAAGGCTACAGAGGGAACAGAAATTCTTATAAATAGAACTCTTCTGTCCATAAGAAAATGGAGTAGCCAGAAAATGAAAGCTGGATCAATTCAGTTTAGGAATTAGGTAGATTTTTACTGTGAAGATAGGGAATCAGTGAAACAATTTCCTGAGGTGTGCTATGAATTATTCTGTATCCCTAGAAATCTTTAAATCACGGTTGGCTTTTTTCCCTTGTAGTTATGCTACGCTTTAATTGTAGCTTTTGGACCAGAATCAGGAGTTCATTTATTCAGCGAAGTCAACTGGCGCAGGCCTCCTTGCATTAAGAAACAGGCAAGCTCCATTTCGGTGTGAAATCTATGGAAGTACAGCAGTGTACAGCAAGTGTCGTGAAAAGGTGTCGCGTTCATCTCACCTGCTTTATAATGTCACACTGAAGGGAAGACTGAAGTGCTGTAATTTTGTCTCTTCACTAATACGCCGTTAACTCTTGCTGAAGAAGCCATGTGCAAAATACACAGAAATGTTCTGCAAACACGGATGGTCAACTAATTTGTGTGCTGCTTTATTTCTTGCTCTAGGAAAAGGGAAGGGAAAGAAAAAAGAAAGAGGGAAAGGCCTCCTTCCTGCCTGCCACTACCGGTAACATCCAGCTCGTTTACAACCTTTTCCTGTGGGTCGCGTTCTCTACTGGCTGGTGTGACTGGCCAAATGAATACCGAGAAGTTACGATGGCATGAAACTGATGCAAGATCAGAATTATGGAGGTTATAAGCTTGTACCACATTAGAAACACAGCTTGCAGAAACAAGCTGTGCAGCGTTCTAGCTCCTGGGAGGATTAATTACAGATGGTAGCTGTGACAGCTAAATCAAGTACCTATAATGTTGTGTAAACTTCATTAAACAAACATGGTAGCAATGCTGTAATCTATGAGAAATGGGGTAGGATGCCGAGGGTAGGAAAGGAAAATACTCTGTAGGAAGTTAAAAAAAAAAATCTTCAGTGTCGAAATCCGCTGAAGCAATTTCTTCTGCCTCTTATGCTTTAATGGTAGAATTTTAAACCACAAGCTTTTAAACTTCGTATCTGGCAAAGCCTTGGTAGCCTGAGTTAATAACAACTTTCTGCTAATGTCTGCCGAGTTCCTTTTAGTCAGCAAGTCCTGTTTTATCTGATACGTTAAAACCTTCCTGATATTCCACAACCACATGTATTTGATCAATTTGTTCTTGCTCGTGAAAATCTGAGAGGAAAAAGCACAGAAGATCAACTTCATCATTGCTGCTGTGGTTGGTTGTGATACGGGTTTTATAGGAGGCTTTGATTCTAACTTTGGCTGCAAGTTCATGTTTTAATCTAAAAGTTCAGGGTTTCTGTATGTTGATATCACAAGCAATATTTTCTAATTTAAAGAAAAGTCCACCAAACACACGTTCGCTGTGTGCCAGCTGTCACCGGTGATGTGAGGGTGTCATTTAATATTGCACTGATCGTAGGTTATCGCGTGCTGCTGCTGCAGAACAGGGTGGTCACATTTTCCCCTGCCTCCCTCAGAGGCAGAAGCCTGAATCAGGGAAAAGTGAATAATTTTCTGCTGATTTAGCAAGAATTTAACTTGAGCAAGTTGACTCTGCTCAGCAGAGGTTCCCTTCCCGCTGGTGCTGGGAAGCAGGGGACGAAGGAGGACGGGTCAGGGGAGAGAGCTCACGGTAGAGGCCACAATGGGATTAGTTCCTCTGTAACTCGTAATTTCACCCTTAGCAAACTCGGTTATTGCAGTAGTGAGGAACTGAAAGGTCAATTAAATTAAGTGAGGTTTTACTTCCCAGACAGGGAGAATTAACTGAGGAGGAAAAGCCAAGCTTCTACTTTGAAGCACTTCTGCTTTTTTCTGCTGTGTCTTGGTGGCCCGTGCAAAAAGTTTGTGGTTTTGTTTAATTCAGTTGTTTGTTTGGAATTGAAAAGTTGACATTGAATTAGACATTTCTGACTATATATGCTCACAGCTGGGTCGCTTTGCCTGGTTGAAGACTAAAGCTGATAGTAGCTTGTCCTCAAGGGAGTATTTTTTTTAAATTTTCCCTCAAAATAACACTACCGTCTCTCTGTCCTCTCCCAAATCCTTGCGTACGGACAGTTGCTTTAATGGTGACTTGTGTAGCTTTTTCACGACCGGGAGGCTAAACCCAGGCTGTGGATTTAGGGATCCTGATGGTGTTTGGATTCTTTTCTCTGCTATTTTAGCTGTACGGTGGCTCCCCTTGACTTGCAGAGGGTCAGCTGAATACAGTATATTTGGAGAATAACACTGAACATTTTGATGCAGAAATTTAGGCTTGGGAGCTTCACTTTACTCACCTGTTTTGGAAAATGTTGACGGTTAAAAGTGTAATATTTCTCCTGTAATTTGGGAGGGCTTAAAAGAGAAACCAGTCTTGCCTAGTCTTTCTTTTCCAGGTAGGAAGCAAGTAAAAAAGTTGTACCATTTAAATAAAGGTAAATGTTGGACAAGGAAATTGTTTCCTCTTTCATTTTGGCATTAAGTCAGGTTTTTTTTTAAATGCATTTTTGTCTTTACAGTCTTCTTTAAGGAACCCAGGATGAGAGTACTTACTCTGCACTAGCTTGTAGGTAAGCGCTCGTAGGAATTGCTTCTGGCTCCCCACGGTTTAGATGCAGCTGAAGAGCTATTTTGGCCCTCAGGCCTCATCAGATAACATGATTAAGTCTTAGTGTTTAGCAGCCCAAACACATGTTTTTAGGGGCAGTGTTCGAATCTTTCTGATTTGTCATAAAATGCAGTGGAATTCCTTTTCCTCTTAAAGCTATTCCATTAAAGGGCATCCTCAGTCCTGCTCTAATAAAGCTTTGTAGCTGGTTGTGCATGCAACAACCAAACGCTGCCTGTTCCTTCCCTCCCTTCCTCTCTTCTCCTCGGGTACGGCCCAGGAAGTCCACGTGTGTTTTGTGCCCTGCGTATGATTGAACTTCAGTAGTTTCACAAAGCTGATGAATGGAGTATCAATGGGATTTCTGTTAGCTCGTTTTTCAGCAGGGAAGGACATGGCTTTCCTAAGACTGTGAGTTAGGCAAGCAGCCAAGCTACTCCAGTACCAAAAATAATAAAATCGTGCAAGCCCAAACCCAGCCGAATTGCAAATGCATTTGAATGGTCCTGAGCTTTCGCCAAAGTGAGGATGGATTTTTTTTTTTCAGGTTTTTATCACTTTTTTTTCTCCATGCCTTACTGCTGTCACACATTATTGTCTGCAGACCCTGTTTTGGGACAGGTTTTGTTTATTTAATCGTCACAGTAAGAATTTTCTGTTGGATTAGACCGGCTGACACATTTTTGCAGATTGGGAGGTAGTGCACCTTTGCCCTTCCTATAAAATCATGTTACCCCTGTGGTCTGTGTTCAGTTTGCCATCACCGTATGAAGGGTGGTATTCATCCTGTTGTACAGATGACATGCCAAGATGCTAAACCATTAGCCCAAAGCCACTTTGCACTCCGTGACGGAGCTGAGAACCTGGCTCTTCTAACTTCTGGTCCGTTCTGCAGCCTGCACGCCTATTTCCTTGAACTTTTCCACTCAGACTTTTTATGGCTGCGTCATCTCTGTGCATGCGTGCATGAAATGATAAACTGTTCTGTGGCTCTTTTCCCAAAGGGATGAGGGATTTTACCTTTCTCCTGGCTTTCTTCCTGTTTCATAGGTTTACAAAGCCTTCTATTTTTTTTTTTGTAGCTCACGGCACTGCGGTGTTCTGCAGTATTAGCGCATGGTCTCTAGGTGCGACCAGAGGACAGGTTGCTCTTAAACAAGGCTCTTACCTGGAGGAGATTGTCCCTTTGTAATCATTACTTCTTCTAAAGCTGACATAAAATGATACGTTTCTGAGGTTAACAAACAATAAAATCCTTGTTTGCAGGTGCAGGAGATAATAGCGGTTTGAACTATTGTCTCTTCCCTATAACCCCTAGCTAGCACTTGACTTCAGTAAGCATCAAGGGCGGAGGCTTTTTTATGTGAGAAAAATAATTTTAAATGGTCCTAAAATCACAGGAGACTGCAAGTTTTCAGAGCAAGATTCCTGCTACAGTAAATACTTTTTAAACTGTGGCTGTTGTTTCTGCATGGTCTGAGTGTTGGATGGTTTAACCAACAGCGCTGCTTTCAAATCCTAAGCGGTTTCTACAGAGGCTCTAACATGGAAAGGTCTTGATTCCTTTTTTTTTTTTTCTTAAAGAAATACATCTTTCTGTTTGCTACAGGGGTGGTATATTGTTTGATGAAGTTTCAGCATCCTTTGTATTGGAGCAGCATGAAACATTGATTGCCCAGGAAATACAGGTCCCCAAAGAGGGCTGTATTGGCACGGGGTATGTTAAAAATGGCTTTGCTAATTCTTTTCTCTTACAGTCTGCAGTTCTCTGGGTCCGACGCATAGCTAAACTGTTGGAGTGAGGCCTGCATTGACCTGAAGTAGGCAGGGGGATGGACAAGCGCTATGTGGGCGCTCTCCGTAGGTCTGTAAAACTCGGAACGCTTCTTGAACAGGGAGAAATTCTTGTACAGACTATGGATGTGAATCAATAGGAAGAAGATGAGGAACCTGACTTTCCACACATTATTTATAAATTTGGGGATTATAAAACGCATCTATTCCTCTGCTGCTTTTTCCTTGAGCGTACTGGCAGATACCAGAGATGTAATTGCAAAGCTGAAGTCAATTAAAACATACTTAAGGCCATCGTGAGGAAAAACCATAGCGTTTTGTATGCATGTGGGGAAACTAAATTGCTCTCCAGACTTGATCGAGTTCTGTGTAGTTTTAAGTTTTGTTTTAGGAGCTTTAGGAAACAGACTTGTAAAAAACTGGGCTGGTGAAAGGTGGAGTGATAAAAAAACAGGAAGGAAGGATCCCATTCTGATGGTTCAGAAGTCCACAAGGACAGAGAGGAAAAGACCGATAGATTGGTAAACTATTGGCAAACATTTAGTCTCCTGCATTTCTTTTTTTGGGTGCTTTATACCTAAATTGAGAAAAGGACTTGAGGATTAGGGGGAAATAGGAATTAAAAGCTAGTTTAGATGCTGATAGGAAGTCTGGCGGGAATGGATGGCAAATACCAGAGTCTTTTTGGCAAATGTTAGTGGCCGGGCCACAAGAGACCCAGTTTGAAATCCTGCTTCTTACTTGGTCTGTTGCGTGGCTGGATAACCGCAGTCAGATGAAGTTGTTTTATTGCAGAGAGCGTTGATGCATGGTACGGGGGGCTTTGTGACCGACCTGTTTGCTAAATGCCGTCACTAAAAGTACCGGCGCTATTCATGATTGTTGTATAGCTGATAAATGGTGTTCAGCGAGCCCGGAAATGTTCCATTCGCCTCCTGTTTGGTGTCAGCTCAGCGAATTTTGCATCCAGCGTGCATTTTCTGAAACTGCGTGCATCTCAGCCCTTTTAAATAATTTATTTTGTGACTTGTAGGATGTCTCTCTGTATCTGTGGCTGCTGGAGAAAAAAGCCATTCACTTTGGTGGCTGGAAACATTTGAGGGTTTAGTAGTTGAAGCAATTGGCAAAAAAAAATGTACAATGTTTCACAACTGTCAAACTGAAATCAGAAGACATGACCTGTAATGGGCTAATTTGGTATTCAGGACTTCATAGTACCTTGTCTTCTACCTGATCCAGCAACTAGCTGTGCATTTGGCCTTTTTTTTTTTAAACTTTCTGCTGTTAGGAATTGTGAGCATAGTCCAAGAGGAGATTTTTATATTAACTATACTTGCATAAATGGGCATAATGCAGACTTTTTAATGGTATGCAAAGGAATAATTGCCCCTACAGTGTTATTGTGTAGAATTACCTTAACTTGTGCTAAACACTGCAAAGATCTAACTTGTGTCGTTACTCCTATTCGTCTCATCATACTTCATTCATTAAGGTAAGGAATGTGTAAGTCTGCAAGATCAAGAGCTTGCTCTGACCGGAGCTGATCTTGCTTAGGGCTGGCCACCTCGGAGCGAGTGCATCGTGTCGTAACGCTGGTGCCTTCCCGTTTGCCAGGGTAATTATTTTGTGTGAGGTCTGTGTCAAGCCCAGTAAATACTTTTCTGCAGACGCCCTGAAAAGGAACATTCCTGGAGAAATCTTAGGTTTACCATCATCTATTTAACACCTTTTCCTTCCTGTTACTTGGAGTTATCATTGCGAATTGTGCTTGCTCAGGAAAGGTATTTTCCAAGCAGAGCGTTTTCTTGTACTGAAGTTAATTATTATTCACAAGAACTGCAGAGCTTATTCTGTCTTTTTGTTCTCAGATCAACTGCCTCATCTCAAGGGTATTCGTGGTAATAGAAAAATCTTGCGTAGACCTCGCTTAGTTTTTTGCCCGTTGCTAAATACAGTCTTTTTCCTCGAAGTGGGAAACAGCTGTCTCTTGTGAAATACGAGCAGATTATTTGTTGTGTGTTGAGAACTGATTCTTTGATTAGGAAACGGGAACATCACTGAGGGATTTTTGGAGACTCCTCTTTGTGCAGAGCCATCCTGTCTAATAAATTCTGCTTGTTGCTTGCGCTTTGTGAAGGTACTTTGTGTGTAAAATGTCTACTGCAATTAACAGATGACAGAATAAAATGAAGGGTGTAGGGTCAGCTTACAAATATTGGCATCTCTTCAGTGGAAAGCTGAGACATAAATCACCACCTGGGTCAGACTGCAGCCTGCTAAGAGCCATGAATGGGATCACAGGTAAAGCTCTCCCATCCGGCCAAACATACCCAAAAGGGCGGATTGCCATGCATAGCTGATTTCAGTGGGGCATCTAGGGATAGCTTGCCTTATCTTTTTCAATCATGACTTACCGCATTTCCCTGTGAAAGATAACCCTGTTAGCATTAAAAGAAAACCTAGCTAAAAGCATGGAATTTCCTGATTGTGAAGTGCAAAATCAGATGTTCTTCTTTTTATCGTAAAGCAAACATTTGTTTTAGGTGACTGAAGTATAGGTCAGACTTACTGAAATTGGGATAATCCTTTTGCATTGAATCAAATTGTGCTGGCTTTCATTTTGAGTCTACTCCTGGATATGGGTAAGATTCTGAAACCTTTGCCTTCTTTGTAGCTATTACTGGGCATAAAGCGAGTGAGCGTCTGAGAGAGCTTCTATATTTCATGGCCATCATTTCTAAGTATAAGCTGCGTAAACTCTAGGAGACTTTGGTTCATTCTGCCCATTGGGCATCCTTTTTGTTTATTTGGGTCCTGCTCTAGACCTTTTTCTTTGGCAAAGCTCGCACTGAAAGATCATCTAGGCATTAGCAGTTGGTAATAATAAACTTTACCTTTGTTGTCATTCATGTTTGTTCCTCAGCTGCTTGTTTTGTTAGCAGACCCAACATGTGCTTCTTCTGAGGTACCTTTTACATTGGCATTTTAAATATATATAGTTTTATAATTTGTTTATTCTTGAGGTGTCTGTTAAATGTCTTTTTTATTTTTATTTTATTTTATTTTTTGAGTCTTTTTAGAGCAGAGAGTCTTGTTGTGGTGTACTGCTGGGAGCTGTGTTTCTCCCTGGAGTTCCTTTGCATTCTCAGTGGAGAAGCGAGACTCTGCGCGCGTGCAGGCTCCGCACCCAAATACCCCATTCCTCTCCCATTTTAGAAGCTGTGCTGCTGCAGCTGCAGTATAAGATGAGAACAGGGTGTTACGAGTGGGAGCTGTCCCCCCTTACTTATTTTTGGCTCCTCTTTGTCTGGAAAAGGAATTTGCGTGAGAGGAGAGGGTTCTGTAGCAAGAGATAGATGTTAGCAGAGGTTATGCTTGACAACCAGCTGTGGCTTGGATAGCTCTGCACCTATATCTGGTGTTTCCACTACATATTTTCCTGCAGACATTCTTGTTTTGGGACAGTTTCTCCCACAGAGTAGCTGTTGGTGCCGTGCACAGGCAGATAGTGCAGAGTACCGAAATCTCCTAGATGTAAAAGCATCAGAACCTTGCATGATGCTTTTCAAATGGATGAGTGCCAAAGAACCTTCAACTCTCTAATCCTACCAGAAACAGGTCTGTAAAGACCGTACCTCTGACTTCAGCAATGTTCAGTGGTTCTGACTGTTAAAAACATCCTGTGAGTCCTTGCCAGAGGGAAGCCTGCTGTTGGACTCAAGGCCTTGCCTTATGTTTTGATCGCAGAGAACATGCAGGGAATGCAACGTGGTGGTGCGTGTGTTACTTGCGAGCGCTACTCTTTGTTTTCTTACCTGTCTGAAAAATCCTGCTGAGATTTGAAAGGTGAGAGGACAGCAGTGAATGTAGATCACCGATTCATAGACACAGACAAGGGTAGCGTGCGACCAGGCAGACTTTTATATATTGGTAGGGAGGCAGGTGCTGGGAAAATTCCTGCTTGAAATTGAGATCCCAGCCAGGACAAAATGCACCCTACCTCCCTGCCCCTGGTGTAAACTGTGGATTCTTTGGGACGGTTTTCAAAAAGTCTCCTGTCAGGACAATTTGATACTTTGGAGTCCGTTCTTTTTTTCTTGCTTTAAGAAGACTAAACTAGGTTTTCTGGCCTTCTGGGTAAACCTTGCCTTAATTTGCATTCCCTTTACCTGCCTTTGACTATGGGAAGCTTCAAAATGGCTCTAATTAGGAGAAACATTTAAATGAAAAGCAATTTAAAAAGGGTTGTTTCTGATGAGGTTTTGACACGAGCGCTGGTTCTGGGAGTGCGAACTTAAAGGAGGAGGGTATTGTACGTGTGCCCTACGGGGCTGAATAATTGGAAGGGTTTGACGGATCTGCTTAGCCACTGGAACACGTTTTGTGACGTTAGGCAACAGTGAAATTACTCTTGGCTCTGTCTTATTTTTTTCACAGCTTTGCATGGTGGGAGGTAACAAGCCATATCTGCTGCCCACGAATGGAGACGAAAGCGGCCTCAGAGTCCCCTGAATTGCCACTTGACTTAGAATAAAGCAGTGGCTGCAGAGCAAGCCAGTTCATTGGAGGCCTGCTTTAGATAACTCCTCACCCATAACCATTTGGTGGGAGCAGGGGAGCTGGGTTACTTTGGGGACTTTGCAGGCAGCATAGAAAGCTATTTTGGGGAGAGGTTGGCTACAAGCGTGCAGTAGTCTTCAGTCGGTAGGAGGTGGTGTTGCAAAGTCTTATTGATCACATCTGCACTGTTTGACCAGCCTCAAATCAAATTGACCTGTGCCTTTCTTCAGCACTTACTGAGTGCTGAGCAGTCACTCAAATGAAATTATGAGCTCCTGTTTCAGCACTGACAAACAAGTATGATAATGAATGTTACAACTCCTATAACTGTGGTTGATGTGATGCATTTAATTGCAAGTTCCTGCAAGTAAATGACTTTTAGATACCATGTAAAGGAATTAAATCCTAATGGCCTGACCATATGATACAAAGCCCCGTGACAATTGGATGGATGATGATGGTTCCCTCAGTCGCTGGAGATGTAAACAAGACACTTCACACACCATTTTCCCCGCAACTGCGCTTTAACTCTGCTTGTAATTGAAGGAGTAGTTGCCCTGAATTTAACCAGATCTGAAGAGGGAACAGGAGAAGAAGAGGAGAGGAAGCCTGTGCTTGCTCATGTGTCTGTAAAATGCTGACCACACGAAGATCGAGTAATTGAGACAAGCCAAATGTTTATACAAGGGCATTTCTAGTGCCCCCATCCTTAGCAGGACTGAACTCCTAGATGTAAAAGCATCAGAACCTTGCATGATGCTTTTCAAATGGATGAGTGCCAAAGAACCTTCAACTCTCTAATCCTACCAGAAACAGGTCTGTAAAGACCGTACCTCTGACTTCAGCAATGTTCAGTGGTTCTGACTGTTAAAAACATCCTGTGAGTCCTTGCCAGAGGGAAGCCTGCTGTTGGACTCAAGGCCTTGCCTTATGTTTTGATCGCAGAGAACATGCAGGGAATGCAACGTGGTGGTGCGTGTGTTACTTGCGAGCGCTACTCTTTGTTTTCTTACCTGTCTGAAAAATCCTGCTGAGATTTGAAAGGTGAGAGGACAGCAGTGAATGTAGATCACCGATTCATAGACACAGACAAGGGTAGCGTGCGACCAGGCAGACTTTTATATATTGGTAGGGAGGCAGGTGCTGGGAAAATTCCTGCTTGAAATTGAGATCCCAGCCAGGACAAAATGCACCCTACCTCCCTGCCCCTGGTGTAAACTGTGGATTCTTTGGGACGGTTTTCAAAAAGTCTCCTGTCAGGACAATTTGATACTTTGGAGTCCGTTCTTTTTTTCTTGCTTTAAGAAGACTAAACTAGGTTTTCTGGCCTTCTGGGTAAACCTTGCCTTAATTTGCATTCCCTTTACCTGCCTTTGACTATGGGAAGCTTCAAAATGGCTCTAATTAGGAGAAACATTTAAATGAAAAGCAATTTAAAAAGGGTTGTTTCTGATGAGGTTTTGACACGAGCGCTGGTTCTGGGAGTGCGAACTTAAAGGAGGAGGGTATTGTACGTGTGCCCTACGGGGCTGAATAATTGGAAGGGTTTGACGGATCTGCTTAGCCACTGGAACACGTTTTGTGACGTTAGGCAACAGTGAAATTACTCTTGGCTCTGTCTTATTTTTTTCACAGCTTTGCATGGTGGGAGGTAACAAGCCATATCTGCTGCCCACGAATGGAGACGAAAGCGGCCTCAGAGTCCCCTGAATTGCCACTTGACTTAGAATAAAGCAGTGGCTGCAGAGCAAGCCAGTTCATTGGAGGCCTGCTTTAGATAACTCCTCACCCATAACCATTTGGTGGGAGCAGGGGAGCTGGGTTACTTTGGGGACTTTGCAGGCAGCATAGAAAGCTATTTTGGGGAGAGGTTGGCTACAAGCGTGCAGTAGTCTTCAGTCGGTAGGAGGTGGTGTTGCAAAGTCTTATTGATCACATCTGCACTGTTTGACCAGCCTCAAATCAAATTGACCTGTGCCTTTCTTCAGCACTTACTGAGTGCTGAGCAGTCACTCAAATGAAATTATGAGCTCCTGTTTCAGCACTGACAAACAAGTATGATAATGAATGTTACAACTCCTATAACTGTGGTTGATGTGATGCATTTAATTGCAAGTTCCTGCAAGTAAATGACTTTTAGATACCATGTAAAGGAATTAAATCCTAATGGCCTGACCATATGATACAAAGCCCCGTGACAATTGGATGGATGATGATGGTTCCCTCAGTCGCTGGAGATGTAAACAAGACACTTCACACACCATTTTCCCCGCAACTGCGCTTTAACTCTGCTTGTAATTGAAGGAGTAGTTGCCCTGAATTTAACCAGATCTGAAGAGGGAACAGGAGAAGAAGAGGAGAGGAAGCCTGTGCTTGCTCATGTGTCTGTAAAATGCTGACCACACGAAGATCGAGTAATTGAGACAAGCCAAATGTTTATACAAGGGCATTTCTAGTGCCCCCATCCTTAGCAGGACTGAAGTTCAGTTTGCCTGGAGGCTAGGATGAAATGAGATGATTGTAGACCAGAGACTTCTTTTTATTTTGTTTATCTGCAGGAGAATCAAAGTAGGGCAAGGTACAGCTGTGATGTGGGGTCAAACGTGGGTTTTGTTAAGTGTAGCTTTTGTTTTTAATTC
>NW_009260130.1:592453-593194 GCF_000687185.1 Egretta garzetta
ATAATGGGTTTGCTGGGAGAAGAAGAAAATCTAACAGTGGACTAAAGAGTGCATTTCTGCTGACTTTGTTGGACTCCAGTATTTAAGAACGGAGGAATGGTGGCTTTATTTCTGGATTGCTCACTGACAGATGCTAAAATGGCCTTCAGAAGGGGAACTGTCCACATTACCAGGTCCCTTTTAAAGAATTTATTGTGGAGCACCTTCTCTTGTTCCTCTTACAGTCTTGCTCAAAGGATTTTTCTGAGCTGGCATAATGGTGATCCCCTGATGAGGAAGGTGGCTTTGCTCCTTATTATAAATTACCTCCTACCTATTAGCACTTGGATGTGTTTCAGAGTGGTTCCCTGTTTGTGCTTAGGGGGACTGAACAGCCAGTGTTCTCCTTGAGTTGCCAACAAATATACCCAGCTTCTAGAGACAGAGTTTGGAGATTTTGGAGAGATCAAGCAAATTGAGTAACAGTATGCTAGTAAATCATCGATGCCTAATACTTTTCTTTAAAAAAAATGCTAACAAAGGGCATATCGCAGCCAAATCTTCCAAAATAGCTTAGTTTTGGCTGCTCCTGTCTGTTCTGATCTAAGTGCTTTGTGGGGATCAAAGATCAGTTCATCCTCTTAAGATTTCATTTGGTTTTGTCTATTTTGCTGAAATTTTTGTTTAAGGGGACGCTTATTTCCAGATGTAATTTAGACATGTGACTGTGTAGGAGTAGAGCTGACACTACCAGCTCATTTT
>NW_009260130.1:593253-613631 GCF_000687185.1 Egretta garzetta
AAGCTCTGCTTTTCTGCCCGTTTCCCTAAGAGGTATGGTTCCCTGCTGCCTCCTTCCTTTGAATTTGTGCAATTTGCCGTTACATTGGAGCGATGGACGAAGTACGAGTATTGTGTGTGACAGGCTGCTCCTCCTAGGACTTCCATCTTGCATAAATCACTTTTCTTATGCCTCTCTATAAAATTTAAATGACATCTGGAAGGAAGGGACTTGCCAGGCCCATCCATCTGAAATATTAAAGTTGTTTTACATTACATTGGCATTGCTCAAATCAAAATCTCAGCTCTTGGGATGGAACATGTGACCAGCTAAAAATTAAGGCATGGCTTACATGGGAGACATTTTGGAGAGAAAAGGTAATATTAGTTTTTACCCTAAGCGTGTTTGAGCTTTAGATTTTCTTCTAGTGTTACATTGGCTGCCGTGACTCTTCATCGAAAGCGACGACTGCTTGCAGTCCTTGGGGTTTGGGTTGGCAAAAATGACAGCCTTGGGGGTCTGCCTTATATTTTGGCATGTTAAGAAAAAGTTTCTGCCTGCCAGCTTCGGCAGATAGCGCGGTAGGAGTGGTTACCTTCCGGCTGCTTGCGTTTTTTTCTTGCGCTATTAGAATGAATAACTGGCTGCACCAAACTTGCGGAATGATTTCAATCTGGGAACTGAGGGATTTACCACTGCCTTATTTTTAGGTGTTAACGAAGTTGCATGCAGCGCTGTCCAAAATAATTTTCCTTTGAACAGTTAGGTTTTGGAACCAAACGTGTTCATGAGATGAGAGGGTTCGCTGGACTACTTCATTATGCTTTTCCTCAGAGGGATTTCAAATCAGCACTGAAATGTCATCTCTTTCAGAGTGTTTTTATATTCTGGGTTTAAAACTTAAAAGATTCAGAGACTTTGTAATCTGAAATTTTTGAAAACGTTTGAATAATGAGATGACACCAAGATGGCAAAATTTGGATTTTTCCTTTTTGTCACAATGTGACTTTCCGCAGCGGGTAAAGTTTTGAAAAGTTAGAGAAAGTAGCAGAGCCAACCCACAAAATAAAACGAGTGCAGGGGCAAGTGGGAAAGGGTTGATGAAGTAAAATGGCCTGAATATTAATCATTTAACACGTGGTGGCAATAAGAAATGGAAAAATAGCAGGGAGAAGAAAGTAGAAATGACAGGAAAAAAGGACGCTATAGGAAGATGGGGGAAATGCTTCCCTCCCCCATATTCAAAGCATTTGAAACAGCTTCTGACATTATTGATTTTTCTGAAGATAATTTGCCTTTTTCCAAACCAGCACCTTGCCAGGCATCTGAATTTCAGTTTGGGTCCCTGAGTGCGCGTCGCAGGGCTTATCGGGGTCGCAGTGGAAGGCTGGATTAACATTCTTAACAGGCTCTCATTTTTGGGTAGTCTGTGTGATCTTTTCTTATCCCCTCCTGTGTGGTGGGAACCATGTGCTGATGATTCCTGGCAGGTGACGTTAGCTGGAGGAGATTATCGGAAGCGCCAGTCCCTTTTCTTTACCCTGGCCATGGCTTGGAGAGCCAGCAGGGAGCCTTGGGTCCTGTCTGCTGTCCTTCTGCTCCAGGTTTTCTGTCTTTTTGTTCTTGGAGCCAGATTATGTTCGCTTTAGCATGGCAACATGAGTTAAACCCCATCCTTTCCTGGCATCCTGGGTGACGTATTTTTATTATGCTTGCAGACAGGACGCGTAAATGCAGCTGTAGTAATGTGTGAATGACTCTGCTACAAAAGTTATACCCAGGAAGCTAATCCTCTTCCTGGAGAGGAGACTCTCTTATTTTACAAAACTCGATGTTTTCACAGTGCAAGTTGTGGGGTGGGAAGGGGTGGGGTGGAAGCGATAAGACTTGTGTCTGTAGCTCATGGGCACTTTAATCTTGGTATACTGTGTCTGTAGACGTGGGAGTGGTACCCAGATTAATCATATAGGTAAGGGCAGTAAAAAAATGTGGGTGTTGGCTTGCTTTCAAGCCAAGGACGCTCTGAGCTAGGCTCTGAAATTCTGTATCTCTCTGTTCCCCTTCAGGGGATGGGAAAGCTGTGCAGATTAATAATGGGTTAAGAAGCAATTTTTTATCCCTCAGTAGATCCCTGTTTCCAAGCGCAGTGTGGCTTGGCTGTCTGAATGTCTCAGCCCAGTGGGGGTTGGTATGGGATGGGGAATTTGGAATTTCCCTTGAGCAGTCTGCTTTTGCAGGGAGAGCTCTGGCTTTCTCGAGGCTTTCATCAAGCATCTTTCATCGACCGAAAGAAGTAGTGTTGCATGCAGGCATCTTCCCTCAGCTACACACCACGCTTTGCAGGCTTCAAAAAGAGTGATGCCCCTTTGAAGGCGGGGGGGGGGGGGGCTGAAGAATTTTCAGCATGCTGCGTTGAGAAGAGTCGTGGGTTTGCTTTCGGTAACCTCTGTGTTTTTAGGAGTCTCTTCTCGATCTGAAGCTACCTGGTGCATATTTTCAAGGGGAGGGTGCTAGATGGCTGCGTTCGGGCCTCACAGGTGCAATTCCCACTTGGTCTAGCTGCTATTTTAACATGTTTGTCCTGGAAGGTGATAATGCAACCGCTTCCCACTCGCCTGTCACTGCACTACCTCTGGTTAACGTTTCAGTGCTTGTGCAAGGACGGTCGTATAGTCCTACGTGTAGGAGACAATCGTAAAATGAGCCTGGTGAGTCAGTGTTGCCAGATATATATGTTATAGCCTTTTGTAACACTAATACCAAACTGCGCTGTGTCATCGCAGCCGATTCTAAACTTGGATCCTGTGGAGGCACAGAAACTTTATGTAAATCCAACTCTAGGATATTACGTAGCGATCTTTGGGGTTTTTGGCTAGACAGAGGAGATCGTTTGAACTCTTTGGCAAAGGAATGATGAAAGGGACACTGCCCTGCACAAAAATCTTCTTGTTTAGGCTGTTGCCCGGTAATTGGTGAGGGCTGTGTTTACGATAGCTTCTTTCAGGCTTTCTCAGCTTGCAGAATAAACCCATAAGCCTCTACCTCAGGTCCCAGAACTTGAAAGTAAGATTAATAGCAGGTCTTAAACACCTATCAGGTAGATTTAAAGTGCAATATTTACTGTAGTATAGAAGAGAGCACTGAAATACTTAATATTCCCAAGCCACTGAAAAACAGGCTGTCTCGCCTTGACCGTACGTTATGGCAGTTTTTTTCCAGAGCCTTAAACAGCATTTCTCGTGGCGCTGAGGAAGCACTAGGCACAAGTTCAAGGCCGTGATTTGGGATGTGCTTTCCACTGTTACTTGATTTACTCTGGGCATCTCACGAGAAGCGAAGTTTCTTGGGTTCAGACGAAAAATGGCCATCTGGAGAATGCGACCTGGAGATGAGAACGGCCCACTGTCTATGAGGACACCTAATACCACTGTAGCTGTCTCCTTCTTCAGCTGGACGGTGGGGTGGGCTGGCTCTGATGCTGAGGTAAAATGGGAGGCATCTGATTTGTGTTGGTGCAGTCCAAGAGCTGTGCTGCATCCGGGCAGCACTGAACCAGGGAGTCGGGGTTGTTTCCCTGAAGGCAGGAACGGAATAAGCCTGGCTGTGAGCTTCATTCCAGTGACCCACATTATACTTCCCCTTTTTTTTTTTTTTGGTAAGATAAAACTAACTAAAATTGCAGGGACGAATGTAGCCTGTGGAGGTCAAGTCAAATGACCAATGCAGGTTTTTGGAAAATCCATCATGCTGTTGCGCGTAGACCTCTTGAAAGTATTGCAGTGCAGAGGAGTGGAAGAGCAGTGCTGGAGAGGATTTTTTCCCCTTCTTGCTTGTCCCTGGTGTTGGCAGTAAAATAGAGTTATTTCTCTTGAGCTAACCCTATCGTCATTAATATAGCGTGGATTCCTCCCTGGAGTTGTATCATCTGTTCCTTTCACAGTACCGCGTACTTGAACAACACTGCGTTTGCACATGCCCCGCATCGCCTCTGCAGCCTGTCACCTGTCTTAATTACAGTCCATGGCAGATGCTTCCAGGTGTCTCATGATAGTGGAGATGGTTGATTATAAGTTTCTTTCCTTCTCAAGTTCCTTGCATTCTCAACTGTAATTTGTTATGCTGTCTTTACAGTGCACCTTATGTTTTGGTTTAACATCATTCAGTCTACACAGGCTTGTGAATCTGCAGTGTCTTTGAGTTCAAATCAATATTTATTGGTGTGTTGAGGATTTATTTCTCCCCTTCCAGATTATCAGGTGGCTACAGGTAAATATCCTACAGAAGAGAAAGTGAATTCAGTAGTCTTCCATCTCCCAGTTCAGCTTTCGTTATTATGGTGGGAAAAAAAGGGGAAGGAAAAATATAATAGAATATTTTTCTAAATCCCCTACCCTTTTTTATTGTCCGGTTGTGCTTTATTTACATGCTGATTTGAAAAGCATGGGAAATAACATGTAGACAGACACGTGGAAGTATTGGAAACACCAAGGCCTTAGCAGTAGGAGCTCCCACCACCAAGGTCTCCGGGAGAGGTGGTTGCACTGAAACAAGGCTTGTGATTCAAGTTGCTGTCAGGTCTTGTAGTTCTGGGAATGTTCCTTTGTGCTTTGTACAATGTTCTTAGAAATAGGTCTTGTGCAGCAAAGGATTAACCTACCTTTCCTTTGGAGGTGATCTTGCAGAGAATCACAGAATCATTTAGGTTGGAAAAGCCCTTTAAGATCATCAAGCCCAACCGTTCCTCTAACCCTGCCATCCCATCACTAAACCCTGTCCCTAAGCACGGTTTTTAAATACCCATGGGGATGGGGACTCAACCACTGCCCTGGGCAGCCCCTTCCAGTGCTTGACAATTCTTCCTTATAACCGAGTGCATCCATGCAGTCAGACAGGTCACATTCATACCTTTTGAGAGATTCCTATAGCTCTAGGAGAGCTGATTACATCAGCTGCATTTATGGCACAGTGCGAATTGGGCAAGACAACGCTGTGGAGATGGGAGCATGAAAGAACTTCTCAAGACTTACAGCTGCGTGACTGGGGAACCTCTGCTCCCTCCGACTGGCCAGGACAACAATTAAACCCAGAGCGTTTGTCAAGGTACACTTCATTCAGAGAATACTTAAGAGCCCCCCGAAAGCAATGTGTACTCTGATAATGAAGGAACAGTGCTGCCTTCACCCTGCCTGTATCACTCAGCACTGGATGGGAGTCATTGCCGTAAGGAAGTCTTGGAAGCTAACCATGTTGCTGGGATTCCAGGAAGGGGTCGGATATTTTATGCGGCTCAGGAGCTACCGCAGCTAGTGCTGATCAGACTTCTCAGGGGCTGTGAAATCTCGTACCTGTGAGTTTAATGCCATCTTGGGCTACTAGGCATCTACGTGGGCCTTTGCGAGAGGCACGTGTCCACTTGCTGCAGGGTTGCTGGTGCTTACCTTTGGACCATCTGGTGCTGTTCGCTCTCTCAGAGTTGGGCTGACCTCTGGTTTGGTTTGGTTCTCTGCATTTCATTTGCAGCTGATGGTGTTGGACGACTAAGCCTTCCTAAAAACGTCCTGTTTTCCAGACCACCTTGCGCCCATCAGCCAGCTCTGACTCTTGAAAGCATTCACCCACCATAACCTTTTCTCAGCAGATTGTTGTCTTTCGCAGTGTGGATGTTTACCTGCAGGATGGTCTCTTTCTCCACACCAAGAGGAGGATGAGTGTGATAGCTGTTCTGCTTTGTGACCCTCTCGCAGCCTATGGTTGGCTGTGGAAGAGGTGCACGGTAGATTTAGTGTCCTGCTCTCCATCTTCATTGCAGCTCCGGACTGTGCTCCTCCCTGCGAGCAGGTGGATAGGTGAGAGAAGAATGGGAAATGTGCTCTCCATGCTGCGATTTTCATTCCTAACCCATTCGGGAGGGAGGACTGCTCCCTAAAGAGGGTTTCTTGTGTCACATTGCTTGAATCTCTTCATTCTTCAGGGGAGCTGTGAGTCATTTAGGGTATAGACAGATGTCAAGCATGGGATTCTTCTGAGACTTTGTTAAAGTAAATGCAGAGGAAGGCAAACTAAAAACCTTATCAGGATCCTGCAGGAACCTGGAGTTAAAAGCATTGTGGAGGTGTTTCCTAAGCCCTGTAAAAACTACCTGAGCAAAATCTTGAAAAATGGGAGTTCCTTCTTCGAGGGGAAAAAATTAATTAAAAATACCTGGAATCTGTAACGGTTAATCTGTTTCATGTCTTCTTTAAGAAGAGGAAAAAAAAAAAGAAAAAATGGAAGAGAAGAAAATTGCAAAGAAGAGTTATACCATATCACAGTGTCATTATTAAATTTGTAATGAGGCAGCAATTATTTCTAGCCAAGCGTGAAGTAGCATGACAAGAATTAGCTCGTACCATGTCAGTGAGCAATCTTCAGCCTGGCAAATACCTATGGCAGCACTGAGAGTGATGTGATGTGATGAAAGCTCTCTGTTAGCCTCTTGTCTCTGAATGTGTGGACATTGATGCCTGAGGCTTTATATACCCAAGAGATGTGCTTTCAAAAACACATTAGCAAGCATTCATTTAAGCTTATTAAGGAAACAGAATTAAAATGGTTAACAAAAGCAAATTCTCAGGTGTTGTTTTCAGTAATATTCCTCCCATTCTTGCTTGCCTGAGGATGGAGGGGAGATGCATTTTCTTCTTCAGCCTGAACTTGAGGGGTGCATATGTTTTGCCTCTGCTGAATATTTCATAGAGCAGCTTTTGTAGATTAAGACAGCACTACAGTGAAGGAATAAAGTGCTTTGATATAAAACTGTCCCTTTTTTAAACCATGAGCATTGGAGAGATTTAAGGACCACCCGGTCTGTTTTCAAGAGTCTAAATAAGTGCTTATGCATGTGCTCTTTCTTACCCTTACTGCTCCAGTCACCATTATGGGCTTGCTATATAAATTGTTCCTGAGCTTTTACCACAGATTTATTCTGAGCAAGATGTTAAGTACTGAGAAGGGGGTGAGAGAGAAAAATTCATGTGCATGAGCTGTAGAGGTTAGGGTAATCTTTGTCCCTTAGCTTGCTTCTATTCTGGCCAGTCAAGTTGTGTAAAATTGGTTTTTCTACAGAGAAAAACTGTAGTAAAGGGAGCAAATTGGAAATGCGCAAAGTACGGATTGTATTTATTTTCGGAGCAACTCCTGACGTTTCCCTGGCATTATATTGGAAGAGCAGTTCATAGAAGCATGGCATTACACGTTCTTATGCATCGAAAAACTAAATATACTTCAGATAGGATTATAGGGCTTTAATTTTAAATAAATATTTTTTTTGCCATGACCTTTTATGCACCGCTTGTGAATAATGAAAGCAAAATGAACTGTTCCAGCACGAGCCCCAAGAAGTCTGCAATTTATTTCCTGTCGAATGCTGCCACTTATCAGTGGATAATATGATTTATTTCTGGCTGACGGCCAATCATGCTAATTAACACAACAGTACTTCTCCTGCTGAGACCGACCGTGCCCTGTTTTTTGCTTTTCTCTTATCTGTCTCAGGAGAGGGAGTTTAAATGCCTGGCGCAACTGTTTCTTATCCCTACCTCCCCGAAAAGCAATGGCTCATGATTCATCTGACCACCCTTTCCAGCCCTGTAGTTATTTCTTGCCTCCTCTGCACCTGCTGGCAAAGATGGCTCCGCCATAGGTGTTCTTCAGCAGTTTTTTGCCTTGGCTCCCTCAACCTGCTCACTCCTCTTGAACCTTTGTTGCGTTTTCTGGTGCTAACTGCCTGGTGCCAACCTGCAGTTGAGGGTGTAGACCAGATCTGGCCAATTTTGTCAGTGTTTTCAGTACTGTGAGTCAGTCTCGCTTGATTTATTTTAGGGGAAATACTTATGGATGGCGATTTTGGCATTGCATAGCTTACAGGTTTGTTGTTAAAAAAAGGGATACTCAGCATTGGATGTGGATGGCTTCATAACCTTCATAATGAACAACACTGGGCTTGCCATCAGTAGCCTGTTGGACTGGAGTGCGGCGGTGCTGAGTGCCCAGCTGAGGTATGGAAAAGTGGTTCTTGTCCTCTTGAGAAATCGTCATTTCAGGGTGAAACCACAGCGAAGTGGATGTATTTCCCTGCATTACAACAAGGTTCCCATGTTTCTTTCTATGAATCCCCATCGCAACTGGTGACCGGTTTCTTACAGCAGCAATTGTCCTTGGTTCTCCAAGGATGTATTTATCCCCATCCCTCTTTTTCCGCCTTCACTGTTTCCCATTTCCAGCTGTTTCACATTGACTTCTGACCCTGTTGTGTACTGTTGTAGAGCGATGCCGTTGTGCGTTCTGCTGCTGGTTATGCCCTCTGTCAAAACGAGGTATTTTGTTTTGGTTAATGTTAGCTTGAATGAGAAGTTTCGTTGTGGATGCTTGGCAGTGGCTTTTCTTGGGGCGGGTGATATCTTGCTCATTAGTCAGGCTGTCACTGAAAAAGGCAGCGTACCAGGGGGCGTTCACCCTCCTAGCTCCAGCTAGCTGTGCGTGCAAGCCCGTGCTCTCGTTACTTAATGGTGTGATAAAGAAAGAAAAGTTCATAAAAACTGAATAATCAATGAAGAGGAGGGAAAGAATCTAGAGAGAATAAAAAAATGCATTAAATAGTTCCCTATGCAGGGCCTGGTCTCATCTCATTACGATTCAGTAGCAAAAACTCCTTTAACGGAGATGTGCGTGCAGGCAATGAAGACAACAAAACAGACAGGGTAACCTTATACCCATGGAATTCCTTCGTTCGTAGAGCAAGAGATAATTAGTTGTAATTCTCCTCAGCTTGTTTTGCGTGGGGTACGCTTTGTTGTCACTGTAAAAAAATCATCATTTTTAGAGCACGTGCGACCCAGTGAATAGTAAGGACCATGTTGCTTAACTCAACTGCTTTTGCTCTCCAGCTTCTCATGCTGTCACTCTTCATCTGTCCTGATAATCAATCGCCGTCCCAGTGCGTGTCTTGGAAACAGATTCAAGTACAATTACAGGTGCATGTAATTTTATTTTTTTTTAGGTAGTGAGTGTGCTAGAGGAGATTATTGCTTTCATTGTGGTGTACGCAGATGGAGGGATGAGCACAGGAAAGTCTTTCTTCATGCCCTCCCTGCTTGCCCAGCAGTAATCTTGCTGGAAGTTACAATCTGAAATTGCAGTGGGAGGTTTTGGTTTTTGAAAATATTTGTCACTACCTGGGGGGAATGGGAGGATTTGTTGGGGTTTTTTTAAGTCAGCCAGGAAAGAAAGCCAGTTCTGGCATATTTCAAGGTGAAATGGTTGTGTGTAATGTTTTTCTGCACACAGTCCAGGCAGTCAAATGTGCTGATAACGCAGGTAGCAACTGGACAGAAGTAATCCCCAAGTCAAGCAGTAATAAGAAAAAATGTACTGCTGGAAGAGTTGCTGGGTTGCAGGCATGATACCAACCTGTCACAAGGTGGTACCCCCATCCACCCTGATATTTCCTTCCAGCACCTATTCCCTTTCCTTCTAATCACTTAACAGAGGAACTTCTTTCATTGTAGGATGCTTAGACGGATCATTTGGGGAAACTGTATTTCTCCATTTGCCAGGGCCTTGAGATCCGTTCTGCTGCTATACCTGCTGCTGCAGCCTTCTACTGCTCCTACCCTTCAATGCAAATATTGGCCTTGAACCCCCTGTTTGAGTGAAATTCCCCCTTTCCTGCCAGGCTCGCTGATTGTGTTCAAGCGTCTGTGCCAATTGCTCCTGCAAAACAAACTTTTTCCACCCGTCCTTAAGGAGCTGGGCAGTCGTATTTAATAGATTGATGTGTGTCTTCCTTACACACGCTATCCATTGCTATTGTGACTTCAGCTATGACCACATTTTGGTTTATCAAACGTGAGTTCCTCAAGACAGTCCCTCCCTCCGTGGGGCAGACGGGAAGGAAAGCCTCTCCGTCTAACCCGATTAACACATGGGGAGGAGGAATGCTGAACACTGCTCTACAGAAATTTTGTTATAGAATACAGAGGAAATGAGGTAAAAGACAGATGGTATGAAGCATTTAAAAGCCAGTGTCTCTTATTACATCTTACCCATCAAAACCGGTCACAAGAGGCCTCTTTCCTTAAAAGAAGCACACAAATACATATATCATCTTTGCCCTTTTCAGGGTATTTTAAGCCTAATTTTGTTTTCAAGCTTGTAGTTTCTATGTGCCAAAGTCAATTAATTTAATCATTTGTAACAGAAGGCACCATGGAGCCTGTGTATTTGAGTGAAATACTAAGCTGTTACCTACCTTTTGCTGCCATTAATTTCAATTTGGTAATAAAATTACCACCCTGTTAAATCTTGACAGCTACCAGTGAACCAGAGGCTCTTGAAACAGTACTGGAGGACATAAAGAGAGCCCGCAAAATCCCTTTTTTTACAGGCCTTTCCTAATCATTTTTGTTCAGTAATGAAGTCTTTGTTCGCAAAGATTAATGACTCTGCAGGGCTTTTGCAGGGATCCCCTTCCCCCTTTGAAGGAAAGAGAGAACCAGTTTATTAATCTACTGCGCAGGGAGCTGAGATTGAAGATAAGGACATAAAGGGTGGTATTTTCTGGGAGCTCTAGGGAGGTTACTGTGCTTGGATCCACAGTAACAATAGCAGGATTCCAGGTGCGTAATTCCTTGCTTTGCACTTTGAAAGGACACCTCCTAAATATTCAGCTTGGAACTGGAGATACCTATATATTCGGGAAAGTGGCTTGCAAAATTGCTCTAGAGCGTATTGTTGCCCTCAAGTAGAAATAGAGTTATGTTTAACCTGGTACAGTACTTTCCGAGGGCCTGGTGCAAATGACTTTTACTGAAGGATATTTTCTTTTTTTTGCTGAATCAGCTGGCTGAGCTGCAGTGATTTTCATGCCCTGATGTTTTTTTGTTAGAAATGGGATAAAAGGCTTAGCTTGTCTTGTTCATTCTGCCCTGGCTAGATACAGTTAACGTTGAAGCATTTGGCCCAACATAGCCTGCATTTCAGCAGCACGACAGGATGAATTTGAAATTATGCATCCTGCTGGCAATATTACTTCATCATTTGACATATCTGTGTTGGGACTACAGAGGATATTCCCTCCTCCTTTTGAAACCATAAAAAAAAAAAAGCTCAAAAGGCCAGCAGTGTTTCCTAGAGGATATAGTCAGGCTGTGCTCTGCAGGGAATCCCTTGTAATATATGCGCTGGATTAAGTCGGTTTAATGGCCAATTTCAAATCTGTGATTATTTTTTTTCAGGCTGTGGTTCCGTGCACGCTAGTTGACAGCGGTTGCCTGCAGTTCTGCAGCCTTCAGTGTTTGCTGTTGACTGCTGAAGTCCTGGCAGCTTTCACAAGTTCAGTTCTCAAACGAGCAGCATCATTTTGAGGAGGTAGAACATAACTTCCTCGGTGCTCTCGGACAGGTAAAGCTGCGCTTTGCCTTAGGTGCACCTGCATGCTTTGCCTGTACGTACATGGGAGCATCGCACATGGTGACTCCGGCTGCTCCAGAGATAGCCATTATATGGTAATAAATGTTGTAATTAAAGCCGTGATAAAGTTTAGGTTAAATTAATCCCTTACCTCCCTTCTTTTCAACAGCTGTTCAATCTAACACTCTGGGTTTGATATGCATTCAGAAGGCATTTTGGGGAAAGTTGTTTGAAATTTGCCAGTTACAGAATCACAGAATCACAGAATCGTAAGGGTTGGAAGGGACCTCAGGAGATCATCTAGTCCAACCCCCAAGTTAGGAACTGTTAGGCAAGTTAGGAACTGTTTGAGTAAAAAGGGGAAAAAAAAACAGCAGGAGGACCCCAAATGTTTTTCTGGATGGTAAGGAGAATTGCTCGTGTGTGCAGTTCATTAAACTTAACACGCAATTTGGCATGGAAAAAATTTGCAGCAAAAGAAAATAGAAAGAAAAAAACCCTTTCTCATTTAATGATCATAGAATCATAGAATTGTTTAGGTTGGAAAAGACCTTTAAGATCATCAAGACGATAATTTAAGATCATCTCCCCTGTGTGCCCTTTCCAAGCTCATTGCCGCGAAGGCACATGCCCGAGGGGTTTGTCCATGGCCCGATGGCATCAGCAGGGTCAGGCATGGATCGGCAGCGCTGTGCCATTTCTTGGCTGGCTCAGTTGAGCCACCATGGCCTTGGCTCCTTTTCAGGCCTTAACATGAGAGCACATGATACCTTATGCTGGAGAAGGGTGTATGAAAGGCTGGTCCCAATGCCAGGAAATTTGCAGTCCAGACAGACACAGGATGGGAAGGACAGTGCAAGCACGGAGAAGAGAAACATCATGCCTGAGATCTCAGTAGTCGTCTACAGAAACAGGAATTGAGTGTAGGTCTTCTAGGTTTTTATCTTTCTTCTCTTTTTTTGTTCCCCTCCTACCCTAAGCTGCCAACCAGGGAAAATACCTGTTCTCTGCAAGGATCCAGCATGTGTTATCATGCCGTTTATTTGCCTGACCCCTGTTTTTGTCCCTTTTTCATAACAGCATGGTGCAGGCTTTAGTTCTCCACAAGGGAGATGCTTTTTTTTCGCTCTGCGCATAATAAAGCGCTAAAACCTTGCTGTAAGATGTCGATGCTTAAAGTTTACATGAGTTCAAGGGGAGACAGGACAAATTCACAGAGGAGAAAGCCATGAGAATTATTAAATGCAAAAACATGACTTCTGGCTTGGGAAGTCACTGAACTGTAAACTGCATAGTGGGTGTTTTTGGAAGAAGTATCATTTTCTGTATTTGTATTCCCAGCTGTGTGATTTTGGCTGTTGTCAAAAGCAAGCTCCTGGGTGAGATGGATCTTTGCTCTCACTGCGTGCACTGGTGTTAAAAATGCAACCCCTTCCCTTCTAGTAATTGTTCTTACTATTAATTGTTCACCACATCCTTTTATAGATGGACCCAACATGCAAACGAAGTTTGCAAAGAAGCTGCAAACTGGTTTGGGCAAGGTTTTCCTGCTCCTGCCGCCTTGTTGATGCTTATGAAAATGTTTTTGAAACGAGTCAAGTTGAGGAAAAATGGAGCCGTGCAAAAATGACTCGCCATAAGCGTTCACGCCTTTCCTTCCTTAACCCCTGTAATGCCGTTTTAAGAGCAGGCTGTGTTGTCCATGCTTAGGTGGGCAGAGCCTCTGGGTGCTTTTCTCCAACGGTGCCGTATGGTTTTGGGTGTGGCTTTTCTTACCTGAGGCTTCATGGTATCGAAGTGTGAGACAACTGTGTATTGCCAGATCCCGCTATTTTCTGGGAGGTTGCTTGTGTTTGGTTAGATAAGAGGTGCCTTATTACTAAAGTCCTGAAAAGAAGAAAATAAATCGTGATTTCAGTTCAAAAGAGAAGGAAACCAAGTTCCTGCTTGTGTTGACTGTGGGTAAAAGCTTAAAAATGGAACCAACTTTGTACCCTCCAGGCCTCAGGAGAAAGCCAATTTTCCAGTCTGGGGGACGTTGTTACAATTGTGGGGTTTAATCTTTTTTTTTTTTTTTTTCCCCCTGTCAACTGATTATGTGCAAGGAAGTATAGTCTTTAGGCTCTCCCTGGCTGGGGTAGTATTTTCAAGTTGTGTACGTTCCCAGATGCTAAAACCGAACGCAGCACTGAGAGAGAAACTCAAAACTTTTTATCCTCCTTTCTCCTCCACTTCTTCTGCTGCTGATTTTATAACTGGGTTAAAAGTTCCAGGTTTTTATAACACGACCATAAACATAATTTAAAATCACTGCTTCCACAGAAGGGATGAAATACAAAATACAATAGCTGGAAAAGTTAAGTCCTTGGATGTTGCTTAGGTTTTGGACGTAAGTGCGGGAGGGGGGAACGTGTGTGTGAGCGCGAGAGAGAGCAAGTGCTGGTGTGATCTTCTGAGTACCCGTTATTTATTGGTGCTAGCATCGAGCACATATATAACATGCTGTCTGACATTTTCAAGCTTGTGTCACGTATCTGCATATATAAATGCAAAAGGAATGTAAACCAGAATTGGAGCAGAAAACTCATAAATTAAATGATGCAACATTGGAACAGCTCTCTTGAAATCCAGTTTGTTTGGGAAAAATGCATTTGAAATTTTGACAACCAATAGGAAGGCTTAAGCATATTGTAATTTTTAAAAGTCATATGCATTAATGAGGAGAAGCAAGCAGGATGTATTTACAACCATTTTTTAAAAGCCAATCTATTGAGCTTTTCAATAAATATATGGAATGAGTGCAGTGCTAAATCCATTTCTGGCAACGGTAGCGGGGACCAAGGAACTAATTATTAATTTCAGTGTATTTGAGCAGTTTATCCTTTTTCCTTTAAGGCTGATAGTTAAGAAGCATGGGGGAAAAAACCCTCTTCTTTCATTTGTAAAAACTGGGCAGAGATCTGCTAGGTCTAAAAACTTAGGGTGCTACAACTGTGTTACCTTTAATTATTGCTTTTAAATGCAAAATATTGTCCTAAAATTATTTTCCGTACATACTCATCTCAGAGGAAGTTACTTAACTTAAAAGGATTACTTTGCACTGCTGTTAATTCTTCGTTATAGAAGTGCTGATACGAATCGATTAGAAAGGGGGAGGAATGCATAAGAATCAGAATAAAATGCGTCAAACCGCAGTCCCTTAAGTGATGATAGGTAGCAGCGTTTCGTCCAGTCAGGGCAAAACCCCAAGTGCAGTGTTTAGAATAAAGAATATGTTTGACTTGAGATGAATCTCCTTTTAAGAGTGACCAGCCCAAAGGCATTAACCTTTACAGAGAGGCACTGCTGCAGAAAAACAACTGACCTGTTGGTCTAAATAAAGATTTCCGTACACGGATTTGAATCATGAGGAGCACCAATGATTTTAAAACATGGGTTTAATTCATCGACCCTGTTTGCTCTCTGCATTCAATTCATTTGAGCCCTTTCCTAGGGACTGCTTTTGTGTCTGTATGAAAGATAGGATAAAGTTTTCAGTAGCACCTAAGTAATTTCAGAATATCTTAGCATATCATCGTCTTCCCATCCCTGAAACAGCATAGGACTACTGGCAAATTTTATTTGTAGCCGCTTGATTCTTACAAGGCTGCTACCACTGGTGAAAGGCTTAACGGTTAGAAAATGTAGAAAAGCTTCAGACTAATGAACCATGAAAACAGTACCTTGTTTTAATTTGTGTGATTTTTTAATTCCCTAGCTGGAAGGAGGGGAAAAATAGCTCCCGCTTCCTGAAACAGTGTGTTCATGTTAATGTGCTGTTAATCAAGCTGTACGCTCTGCCTTAACTGCTCGGTTTGCTCCTAGAAGTGTAGGGCTAAAACTGTTTCCACTGCCATGAGCTGAATTTCCATTTGGTTTCAGAGACCCAGCCGTTCCTGTGTTGTTCTGCTTGTGGGCATGCTGGAATAAGCCCATTAAAAGCCTGTTTTCAAGGGGGGGTTTTTTATATGCAAGCGCATATCAGATTTGAAAACATACTCAGCGGCGGCAACAGCTCCCCATTGCAAAAGATAAAACATAAAGTCTAAACCCAAATGGACACTAGGAATCCTTTATGCGTCTCTGAATCACTTTCATCTCTTCATCGCTCCATTAATGGATATCCCCACAGACCACGTAGCGCGCTCTCAACTTCCCTTAAGCTGGGGTTTATTCTGCCAATTGCCCGGTATTGTCAACTAATTGGAGTGGAAATGATAAATGAAAGCGGTGTTATCGAGCTGCCAAGTCTCCTCGCTTGGCAGCTGGTGGGCGATGCTGGTAATTGTTACCGAAAATGTAATTGCTCTGGGCTCTGCCTGGTATTCCTCCTCCGGGACATCCGATACCTGCCTTTCCTCCGTTGTCTCCGGCGGAGGACGACTTGTGAAGTCAATCCAAGCCGTGCTCGTGCCCCGGCGTGCGTGGGCTAAAGCGAGAGTGCCACTCTCACCTGCATCTATCTGCGGCTTGGGGACAGAGCAGCCCCATTGCCCCAAGTTAATTGCATGAGTTTTACTGGTTTCTCATAAAAGCAGGAAAGGTAATTATGACAGAATCATAGAATCACTTTGGTTGGAAAAGACCTTGAAGATCATCGAGTCCAATCTTTAACCTAACCCTGCCATCCCACCATGTGGGACTACATATATACAGGGACTATACCATGTGTCTAGGCACCTAATTAGTAGGGTACATGGTAAGAAGTAACAACCACCTTGTTCTCGGCGCGACAGTAAAGATTTCAAGCTTGATTCCTAGCTAATAGTAAGGTTTCAGCTGTAGACTGCTGGTTTTGCCCTGCGTAGTAATTGCAGCGCTACCACCAACCAGACGACTGGCTTTACAGGTCTGGCGTGCTGCAGAGGACAGTCCCAGCATCCAGTGACGTTTTGTGGGTTGACTGAATATTTTCACGCAGCCGTAAGAAATGAAAAGGGGGCTGGGGGGGAGGACACAAACCAACTGTTGTATGCTGCTTATTTCCACCGTCACCACACCAGAATAGAGCACAAATTGTTATCTAATGGGATGATATCCCATGTTAAGCGGCATCTGATCAAATTACTGAAGCTTTTTAATAGCAGACTGCCATTATTTTTGATTTGTTGGGCGTTTTTTTTTGCTGAGGTAGAGGAGGAACAGGTGCAGCCATCTGAAGTGATGATAGCCAGCTGAAAAAGCCACGGTCAAAGAGATTTAGATTTTTCTGTGCTCCGGCAACAGCAAACCATGAATGCTCACAGCTGCTCTGGGCTCCCACTTCTGCACTGTGCCTGCTCTTCGTCTCTTTAGCTTATTCTTTGCTTCAACCCTCCTTTGCTTTTACTGCCAGTTGCGTTCTTGCCTCCTTCTCCTCTTAGCCTTTTCTTAATGGGCAGCTCTTTTGCTCTCTCTCCTGCCTTTTTTCTAAATCCTCATCAGCATTCTCCAAACCCAGTACGTGCTTGTGCTGCTGTCCTCTGTCTTGGGTTTTATTTTATTGAGTCTTGTGTCTGGGTGCCTGCGATCTCTGAAGGTTTGTGAGCATATCTTGCTTTTTTGGCCCCTGTTCCCCAAACCAACCAAGTAATGTAGATATCTCTTCTTGCAGTGTGGCGTTTTTAAAATTCAGTTGAGTTAGGTGTCATTTCTTCTTTTGATGTAGGGAAATCCAAAGAATTAATAAATTATAATGGCACTACTTGGCAATTAAGGAGTGCTTTCCATCTTCAAAGTGCTCTGTGCACAGTATTTCATTATTTATACTGTTAATTATATTAGTACTCGTAAGGAAAAAACCCCTTAAATTGTCATTGATAAAAATACACTCTTAACAGGATAAGAATTCAGCGCTTAAAATGTAGCGGATAATTTGTCCTCTGAGATACAGTGCCTTGGAGAAGGTGTAAGGCGGATTTACAGCAGCTCTTTAAGCGTCTACTGAAAATCTTGCTTTATGTTTTAAACGGTAATATCTGGGAGCTTTAAAGTGTCTTTGTAAGTGCTGGATGGATACGAAGCCTTACAAAGTGCCGGACAGGTAGGCGGGATCCTCATTTTGCAGCTGGGCAAGAAGTATCTCAGATCCTATCAGCAGAGCGATTTAGGAGCCTTTCTTACAGTACCGGGGCTTCTGTGTCACTTCTGAAGATGTTACCCTAACTTGGGTGGACCAAGATCTCACAGGTAGCCAAGGGCAAAACCGGGAAGAACATTCTTAAGCTGTTGGCCTGTGTTTGGTTGCCTTAGCAATAGTCATGTTTGAAATGAAAAAGCCAAAAAGAATCATGAAAATACCAGCAGTCTGCGTTCTCCAGGTCGTAAGAGCTCTACATACACACCAATAAATCTTCTTACGCTTTTCTGTATTAGCAGCTGTTAGCTACACGCTTCCATGTAAACAGGGAACACATTAAAATTAGTTTGAAATGCAGTCCTGAAATAGTCAGCACCCAGGAATACCACCAAAAGTAATTGTTGCAGTAACCTTGCCGTTCTTTTATGGATTTCCACCATGTGTATTAAGTACATGAGCTGCTTGTCTTTCCCATCTCGAAAGAATTAAATGGCCTTGCACTTCAAATGGCTGATAGCCAGGGCGTTGCATTTTGCTCCATTTACTGTGACTGCACCGTTCAGATGTTTGGTAGCATTACAGTGAATAAACCCCCCACTTTTCTGTAGAAAAATCAGTCAATGTAGTTGTTGTCAGACTTTTCAAATTTGAGGTTAGGTCTGTTGCTCCATAGCCAGGAATCTTAAGCTCAATGTTGAACAGTCAAAAGAGCTGAATACCAAGACCCGTGACCTGCATGGAAGACTCTCCTATCCGAAAAATCAGGATGTAATTTCCTGACTA
Organism: Egretta garzetta; assembly: GCF_000687185.1. Lineage (NCBI taxonomy): Eukaryota > Metazoa > Chordata > Aves > Pelecaniformes > Ardeidae > Egretta > Egretta garzetta. The sequence continues at coordinate 611,561 of NW_009260130.1, forward strand.
TTAACTAGATTTTGAATTCTTAAAGCCTCTGCAGAGATGTGCTGGTTTTGATCTGATATCTGGTGATTGGAAATCACTGACGCGTGCAAATGCTTCCAGGCGTCTACCGGGTGGATTTAGAAAAAGCTGATTTGAGCCCACAGAGGAGCCAGCCTGCTTAGACTATAATAGAAAGTAGGCAGGGCAGGAGACCAAAGAGAGGGTTTTCTTATCAGAAACTCGAACATTTAAGTCTCAGAATGTGAGTAAGAGTGGCGGCTCTACGCTGACCGCTTGCCATGTCCCTCGGCCATTACTCCACCATGGAAATATTTCTTTTTCTTTTGTTTTTAATAAAGGGGAGATGCCACGCGGTGAAGGTTTAGGAGAGCCAAGTGATGAGGCACTAAATCTGCTCTCTCCCTTTCCGTTCCCTGTGCCCAGTGCTTACCCCCGTGGCCTGAGACAGCAGCCTCACCCTGCAGCGAGCTGCCAGTTTGAAAACGCAGATGGCTTTTCAGCGTTGACATCGTTCTCGCTCAGATTTTCTCTGTTGCCACCCACTGTTTTTGGATTCTCCTTCCAGCTGGAAACAAACAATCAAAGAACTAAATCAATAGGTATATCAAATGGTTTTGTCAAACAGATTAAACGTTGCTTTTTGCCAATGGAAAGATGTTAGGAGTTCTGGGCATTATCATGGTTCTAGGAGTCTTAGGGTGGATCTGAGTATGATAAAGCTTTGTTAGAGAGAGCAGAATGAGTTAACTGCGTGTGTGTGTGTTAGCTAAAGCTTGGCACATATGTAACTTACCCTGAATTTATTCTGCAACTGTATTGTAAATCTGCTGGCAGAGGTGAAGTCAAGATTTCTGTTCTACAGCCACAGCCGTGTGTATGAGAGAGGAGAACCAGCTGTGTTACCAGAGCAGAAACCACATCTCTCTCTCTCTGCCTTATTGGTACGTTGCCCCAAGGAGCTGTACATAACTTAGTGCCATCTCTTGCTGTTACTAAGGTTAGTGTTGCCACCACATCAACAGAGAGTGTCCCTAAATTTCTGATGCTGCCAGAGTGTTTATTGCCTGTACGTGTACTTTGCCACGAGAGAGGAGCAGAGTTTGGTATGAACGAAATGCTTTTGTAAAGCTGTGAAGAGGCACATGGATTTGTTAGCAGTATTTCTGGTTATCCCACTGATTGCAGGTTTGCACTCTTGATGCAGGGTCACGGAGTAAGCCATTTTGTTTTGACAAAGAGCACAGCTTCAGAGGGGAGGCAACCAACCTTTTCTACTTGACAGTCAGCCCTGGATGCACGATGGGTCAAAGAAGAGAGAACCTCTACCAGTGCCCTCTTTCAGTCATGCAGGCATGGTGGAACCTTGTCAGACACCTATGAATTGCTTGCACAGACTGGTTTGTAGTATACCACATAAAGTTTTGAGAAGAGCGCAGCACCCAGCAGCTTCTGCGTAAGCGCCTGAGCAAGTGGCCAGATTTTTCAAGATTTTTTTGCTCTCGTTAAGCAGTCGAATCATAGAATCATAGAATTGTTTAGGTTCGAAAAGACCTTTAGAATCACCAAGTCCAACCATTAACCTAGCACTGCGAAGTCCAGCACTAAACCCTGTCCCTAAGCACCTCGTCTGCCTGGCTTTTAAATACCTCCGGGGATGGGGACTCAACCACTTCCCTGGGCAGCCCTTTCCAGTGCTTGACAACCTTTGGGGGGAAGGAATTTTTCCTGATATCCAATCTAAACCTCCCCTGGAACAACTTGAGGCCGTTTCCTCTTGTCCTATTGCTTGTTACTTGGGAAAAGATACTGAGACCCACCTGGCTACACCCTCCTTTCAGGCAGTTGTAGGGAGCAATAAGGGCTCCCCTGAGCCCCCTTTTCTCCAGGCTGAGCAGCTCCATGTCCCTTGGCTGCTCCCCATCAGCCTTGTGCTCCAGACCCCTCCCCAGCTCCGCTGCCCTTCTCTGGACACTCTCCAGTCCCCCCAGGTCCTTCGGGGAGGGAGGGGCCCAACCCTGACCCCAGCATTCGAGGGGCGGCCCCCCCAGTGCCCAGCACAGGGGCCCGGGCC
>NW_009260130.1:613646-636694 GCF_000687185.1 Egretta garzetta
TGGGCAGCTTTCCAGCCGCTCTGCCCCACGCCTGTAGCGCTGCATGGGGCTGTTGTGACCCAAGTACAGGACCCAGCCCGTGGCCTTATTGAACCTCACACAATTGGCCTTGACCCATGGATCCAGCCTATGCAGGTCTCTCTGTAGAGCTTTCTTACCCTCCAGCAGATCAACATTCCCACCCAACTTGGTGTCATCTGGAAACTGACTGAGGGTGCCCTCGATCCCCTTGTACAGATCGTGGATAAAGATGTTAAACAGAACTGGCCCCAGCACTGAGCCCTGGGGGACACCACTTGTGACTGGCTGCCAACTGGATTTAACTCGATCCACCACAACTCTTTGGGCCTGGTCATCCAGCGGTTTTTTTACTCAGCGAAAGTACACCCATCCAAGCCATGAGCAGCCAGTTTCTTCAGGAGAATGCTGTGGGAAATGGTATCAAAGGCTTTACTAAAGTCCAGGTAGACAACATCCACAGCCCTTCCCTCATCCACTAAGCAGGTCACCTTGTCATAGAAGGAGATCAGGTTACTCAAACAGGATTTGCCCTTCATAAACCTGTGTTGACTGGGCCTGGTTTTTCTGGATGTGTTGTGTGATGGTGCTGAAGAAGATCTGCTCCGTAACCTTTCCCGGCACCGAGGTCAGCCTGACAGGCCTGTAGTTCCCCGGATTCTCCTTCCGGCCCTTCTTGTAGATGAGCGTCACATTTGCCAACCTCCAGTCAACTGGGACCTCCCCGGTGAGCCAGGACTGCTGATCAGTCATGCAAAGTGGCTTGGTGAGCACTTCCACCAGCTCCCTCAGCACCCTTGGGTGGATCCCATCCAGCCCCATGGACTTGCGTGTGTCTAAGTGGCGTAGAAGGTCGCTAGCCGTTTCCCCTCGGATTATGGGCCCTTAAGGCACATTTCAGTGTTTTACCGTTGTGCTTAACAGTTTTAGCAGTTAGCCCTAAATGCATCCTTAGTAGTAATCTGTTAATCATCTTTTTGTACCTTAAAGTTGTGCTTTACACTGTGAGTAAATTGACTTATTGGAGTAAATCACTACATCATGCAAATGAGTAGCAGAGTCTGGTCTTCTTTCAAATCAATTACAAACAAGGCTTAATGGCTTGGGTAGCGGCTGTCTGTGCTACAGGGGAAAATTCCCCGTACGGTGTAAGTTTAGACTAGTGTACACCCAGCGGTTGTCTAATGGAAAAGAGCTTTTCATATGAGAAACTGATCTTCCTCTTTCCATTTTCTTTTGGTGGATTTAACTGAAGACTTTTAAAAACAGATAATTAAATATGAACCTAGCAATTGAATCCTTTGAATTACCTCAGTGCGTAGTTACTGGTTGCTTTTTTGAACTGCTAGGGAAAGGATGCTTGGTAAGGGTGAAGGGACCCTGCAGGGATGCTGCTGGTGCTGTTTGATGTTGGGGTGGCTGGAAGTCAGTGTTCAGGAGTAAAGAGAAGGAAGGCTTTATCTTCCAAGCATCCTACCAAAAGTAATGAGTCCCAAGAAGCTGCTCAGACCTTGGAGATACTGATGGGAGAGAAGGGGAAGTCTGGCAAGTGTCCAAGCAACTGGATGAGGGCCTGAGCTGCCTTATGAAAGCAGGGTGGTGGCGTGGGATCACGACCTCAGTGCGGAGGGAATGCAGAGGGGTCAAGCAGGGGTGGTGAAAACCCTGGCGAATTAGCTCTGGGTGTTCCAGCTGGGTGCACTGACGGGGTGGTGACAACAGCTATTTCCAAATCTGTTGGGCTGTCTGCTTGGTCAGAGTCCCCTTCATGACATTTTGCAATAAATGGGACCAGGTAGAGCCTGTTCGTACCTTGCCATGCATTCAGCATTCTTGATTAAATCAGTTTAATTGCTGAAATTAGAAAGGCTCTGCAGACCTTTCCTTCCATCTTACAGCCTAATGTAACGAACATAGTTTGCATCATGGTTTTGACATGAGAACTTTTTATTTCCGTGATCCTGCAGACTGAAGATTTTGAATGTGATATTCAACAGCTCATTTGGATTCAAGCACATCAGTATTTACCTGTGTCTCTGCCCATGGGGGTGCTGTCTGGTGCCGCAGCTCTCTGTCCGGGAGTGGGTTAGCCTCCAAGCTAGCTCAGCTGCCTCAGCACAAGCTGTGATCGCAGCAGTAGCTGCTGCAGTTTGGACAGCCTGAACTTGATTATAGAGAAGTTTCCCAGAGATGCTATAATTACCTTGAGATTATGGGAGGTTACGTCCCATCGATTATCGTGCCATTGGAGTTGATTATTTGCTGTGCATGGCCTTGTCTTTCAACTGCGTGTTTGAAGTTACTGAACAGATAGTACCAAAGTTGTGCCTGATGAGCCTGTGGGAGGGAGGCGTGGTCCATTCCAGGCTCTACTCTTCCAGTCTGTCTATACTGAGCTATTGGAGCCATTTGCTCTTGCGTAAAATAACACGTCTTGTGCTGTATGGGTCTAATTTTAAACTTATGTTTATTTGCAGAATAACACAACTTGGAAGCCAGATTCTTGCCAAGACTGCCGTTGCCGTAGCAATATTGTCACCTGTGAACCTACTGTCTGCAAACACCCTCAGTGTGACTTTCAGAAGGTAAGGGGCTGCAACCGTCCAAATGCCAGCTGACCCATTCCGCGTGGCGGGAGAAATGTCAGATCACTTTGGAGGTGCCAACTTTCCCGTGCTTTAACCCCCTGCAATAGTTACACGTCAAAACGTTTGTTTGGGTCCTCCACACTGTGTTACATGTAAAGGAACGGTGGAAGCAGCTGGGATAATTGGTCCTGCATTCCCTGTGGAAGCAAAGCTCCTCTTGTATTGAGGGACACAGAAGGAGGATGCAGCATGGAGGAACTGGCGGAGGTGAGCTGGTTGCTTGTCTTTGTACCCCACGGTGGCAGCTGCCGTATCAACTTTCTGGGCTCAGCTGCCTCCCCACAGCTCCCTTTGAACCCAAGGGTCTGATTCACAGCAGGATTTGGGGGAAGCAAGAGGGAGCAGTGAAACCCCGTTTCGCCTCCTAGGGTGCGTGTGGCTGCCCAGGGTCAGGCACAGTCTCCGTGCCCTTTCGCTTCTCATCGCTGTAAGCCTGTGCAAGAAACACACAGACAAAACCCAGCAGGGGCAGCCTTTGTCTCCTTCGCCACGCTACAGCCAGAGGCTTGGTGTTGGAACAGCTTGCAGACTGCCTGTGCTCCAAGGGCGGTCTGGTCCGCAAAGGAAGCCCGTGAACTGGGTTTGGACCTCCCAGCACGAGCCCAGCTTCCAGTCACCCTTCATTTGAACATGGAGCTGCGTCTGCCTCAAACATGCAGATGGACGCTTTCCACTTTGATGAACAACAACAGAGCTGAGATTGTCTGTCTTTCAGTTTCTTCTGCCCTGCGATGGTTGTTGAGCTTTCGTTGTCTCCTGTTTATCTTTCTCTGTCTGAGCCTTCATTAATGGTTACAGCTAATTGGCCATGGAATTGGTCTTGCATTAGCATCTGGATTACTGGGGTAGTACGCATGAATGACAGTGAAAATTAGTGTTTTGAAGGGGCACTGCCAATGTAATTATATGGCTTTATGAAGCAGGTTAAAATGTTTTCCAATATGACAGCATTAACGAGGAAATAATTTTGATTCTTACTGCTTTTCCCCGTTATTATCACTGTGTATTGATTAACTGAAATATTGGGAATTTTTGTGCTAAAGAGGGAAAAAAAAAGACTGCTGTCATGGCACACGTAACAGTGAGTGGGCTAGATGAGATGTTGTTGTTCATTTTAAAAAATTGGGTAAATGAAAAGGTGGCAAGTTTAAAGCTCATAAAGGGAGATAGATTTATAGTGCAAAATGAATCTGTGCAACTCCTTGACATGGGTCATCTTCAAGATGATGAGTTTAAGTGTTTCATAAAGGTCTGGCCATTTAAATGTTGAAAAGGATCATCAAGGGTCTTAGAAGAAAAAAATCCCATCATCTTTCAAGCATAAAAAACCCACGGATGAACAAGGTCAGAAATCGCCATCCCTCTCCATGATTTATTTCTTACCTCCTTATTATGAGATTTATGCTAATGTTGCTGATCTTGTTTACAGCGACAAGGCATAAACAAAACCAGCAGTCTTTGCAAAAAGCATACCCAGTGGTGTGCTAAACATTTGTATGTAAAACCTACTGCTGTGCACGCCGAATGGTTTGAGTAGGTAGAAAATCAGCAAGCATTATTTCTGTTGCGTGAACCAAAAGAAACCAGAAACCAAGACCAGTTTCTCTACAGCAGGACCAGAGTTAAATAGGGTTTAATGGGTTAAGCTAAATGAAATATTTAGTTTTGTTTCCCACCTCCTGAAAACCATGGCATTGAAGGAAACCTCCAAGTGAGAACCTTTCTTCGGTTTGAAAAATCAAAATGTTTCTTTTAGAAAACAGAGAAAGAAAACCTGCTTTTATCATACAAGTAAAGAGGGGAAAGGTAAGACAATTTTTTGGCATTGCAGTGTCTTAATTTTTTATTATAACAAAACAAATTAACGACTCCCTTCTGAGCATGAATCCTTCAGACGTTGGCCGTACCCTTTCAAAGCGGAAAGGATTGGGTAGGTCTCCTGAGAAACACCTTTGCAGTATTTTGAAGAAGGTGACCTTGTGGATAAAATTTTTCTACGTTTCACTTCCTGAACCTGACATGTTCTTCTCTGGTTTTGGTTTTCTGTTTCCTCCCTCTCCAGCTACCATGCTCACAGCAGTAAAATTATTTGATCCTTTTGTTGGGAGGAAAATGCTGAGATCTGTGGTACTGCAGGTGGTGCCAGGGGCCCTCGCGTGCAGTTGCCATCAGTGACAGACACCCTTGCAAAAATAAGATCCTCCAGCAGCTGATGCTGTCCTATTTTGGGGCACTGTGCCAGGCTTGGGGTGTTTAACGTACAGCTGGTGGGAACATGAAAGCATCGCTTTGGAGAGTCCGCGGAGATGTTTTCAATGACAGGAGTCCATGATCCTCCCCAGTGTTGGCTGATCTCTTTACTGATGTGTTTTGCCCTTCGTCTAATGAGATGCTGCCATCAGCGTCATCTTTTTCCCTGATGCCGAACAGGACGTAGCACGGGGCCGGCTTGCTAAGCTCCTGGAACATGCAAAGCAAAGTGGTAGTAGCACCACCTGACTGCGCTGCGGTTGGAAGTGATCCATAGTTTTCAGTTCATTTTAAAGTAGTGTATTCAAAAAAAAAAGAAAAAGGTGGTGATTATTAAGCCAAAGAAGTACAGTTAATGGATGCACATTGATTCTGCCTGCCAGCTGCACTTCTGGTGTGGTGAAATGTTAGGCTGAGATCCATCCTGTACACGTAGAACACTTACCTGTTGAAAAAATTACATCTATACCACGTTTCTTGGAGGTCCTTCTGTGAGTAATCTTGGGTTTTGTCTTGAGTAAGTGCTTTCTAGGCTTTGTTCTGGTTTGAAAACTGGTTCAGCTGGGGAATTCCTAATTGTACTGTTAGGGGTGTACATTCTCCTACTGTTGTGTTGATGATAAAATGTCAGATACAGCAAACTGCTGTGCCACCTCTCAACAAAGGGATCTGGTGCAGCAGCGTTATGTATTTCACTTAATACGTTTCCTCTCTAATGTGAGAGCGCTGGGTCCAGCAAGGCCCCATGTCTTTACCTTCATGTTGAAGTCTCTATTTCATGTGAACTGCTTACTGGATTCTTACATCTTTTTAGGGAGAAGTGCTCCAAATAGCCCCCAACAAGTGCTGCCCTGAGTGTGTGTCCCGAGCTGAAGGATTTTGCCAGCATGAAGGACAGATCCACAGCGTGAGTGCTTTGTCATGCTCCTCAGCAGTGGCAATCCTTTCCATTTTTTAGCTCTCTCGTTTGGCTCACGTCAGTGAAGGATGCTTGGCTGACGTGTGGGAGAAGACTAGTTCTTTGGGCTTATATTCTGTCACTATCGGATGACGTGATATAACGGGAGTTTGGTCGGCAGGGTTTGCAGAAAAGGAACATGTCGCTGAGCTTGGCTTAAGGGGAGAAAGTTTCCCATTTATTCATTCACTTTGCTGTTTCTGTGGATGATTGAGACAACGTAGTAATGTTAGGAGGGGAGCAAAGCACAGCAAACTTGACATATTAGCTATCCTCAAAGAAGGCTTTTCTCTGAGCAGCCGCCTATGCCGGTCAAGATTGATTGCTGTTGTGCGACCTGGGATATGTATTTTGTAATCCCGAATTATTCCGGGATGTGGTTTCACCTAGTGTGGCTGAAAGGCCAAAGGAATAAGAATAAGTGTCTACAGATAAGAAAAAAATAACGATTCCTGGGTAGTAGTTAATGAATCACATCAAACAATAGGGAAACGTAGAAAAATGGCTACAGTGAACCCAAGTCCTACGTCTGGTCTCTTACAGACTTCTCTGTTTGACAAGAGGCAAGTCAGGTCCAAATCTTAAGAAATACGCTACAATGCCCAGATATATTCAAGTATCTGGACCTTACGCTGTGCACCTGAGATGGATGTTGTAACCGTCTGCTTCGGCGTGACCAGCGTGAATCTGTTACGAGCTAGACAAAGACTGGAATAGGAGGCATAGCAGCACATCCATCCTCTTCCCATATTTCTTTGTGCCTGCAATTTGAGTGATACACATTATATTTCTTCTTGTTGCTGCTGTTGCTGCATTTTGCCGTGTTGTATTCTTGCAGCAGCTTTTGTCTTTTGGCTTTCTGTAAGCCTGTTCTTTGGGCCGCAAGTCAGGTGAATAGGTAGGCATCCCCGCAGGAATTATAGGCATATTGGTACTTATAGTCACCACTGTGAGGTGGTCGTTAAACAATTTTTTTGTCAGTGCAAAGTCTCATCCTGATGGTTGCCACAGAATTTCCCGAAGGAAGACGTTTTCTCTTTTGTCAGTAAGCCACTGTCATGCTTTGTCACTTGACCTCCATTCTACAGGTTTCTAGCTAGCAGCACTGGTAGCTCCATCAAAGAAAATTGGCAAGAGCTTTTTCACTCCCTGCCTAATTCAATATTGCATGTTTTGTAAAAATTGACATTCTCTATTTGTTGGAGAGTGTTGCAATACACCAACATGTTTCTTCTCGGGGCCAATTTTTCCTCACTGTGCCTCAGGGTAGAGATATTTGATTCTGCATTAAGGAATAAGCAAATCTAATGAGATTTTATTCATGGTGAAGTGCATTAATTATGTAGGGCAGGCGGTGTTCACCTGACTGGGTCAGGTGTGTGTTGGGACCCAGGTTGAATATTTCTCTAAAGAACATACGTCTCTAAATTTAGAGTTTGCCCTACAGAAACTGTAGTGGAGAGGGGTTGTATCCCATAGCCTGGGTCTTTTGCAGTGGGTTGTTACTGGATGCCATTCTGCAACAGGAAGGAAAATCAGGCTGATCTCCAGGTTTGCTACTTTACTGGCATTAATTTACTTTTTGCCCCAACAGTGCAGCCAGGAGGAAGGGCTACAACGTGCAGAGACTGACTGGGCCTGCAAAAGAGTAAAGTTAGTATTAGTGCAGGGGGTCTTAAAAGGGAGAAGGTATATTTACAGGTCTCATTGGCAGCTGGATTCATGCACGTGTTTTCTGTGCCTTTGGTTGTGTTGTGCACTGCAGCACGGCACGCAGTGGACCAGCTCTGGATGTGTCCGGTGCTCCTGTGCCCATGGGAAGGTGAACTGCACCCCCACAGCCTGCCCACCCCTCACTTGTGGACGAGGGGAGCTGCAATACACTGCTCAGGGATCCTGCTGTCCCAAATGTGTGGGCCGTGGCGGTGAGTATGGCATGTGAATGGGGCACTGTCTGGCTTCATTGATCTGAGCAGTAGGTCACTGGAAATCTCCTTTTAGTCCCAAATCTGGAAAGCTTTTCTTTTCTTGTTCAGTTCTGTTGGGAAGACAGTGGCATCAAGTGTGTCCCTTAATTCTCTTTCTGTCCTGCTACCATATTTACATTTTTAACAGCTCTACCCATAGCCAAAGAGGAAGCGATGAGCTTTAAGCAGTGAGCAGATGTGCCTAATATGTCCTTATTTTGGAGATGAAAATCTGGAAAAAAAGGTGCAGATGTTTCCTATGTACTGAGGGTACCTTTGGCACTTGCAAACTCGGACTGCAGGTTCCAAAAATGCCTGAGCTATCGGATACCTTTTCTCATAGAAGTCCAGTGGGAGAAGTGCATCCAGAGCTCTTCATTCACAAGTCTAAAGCCCTTGAAAACCGGTGGAATTGTTACTGCTTTGACAAACTGTAATTCTGAATTCTGAGGTGCACAAAATCTGTGTTTTAATGATGGGTGACGGAAAGGGATTAAAGGGCATTGGAAAAGAAAATCACCCATCGTTTTCATATCTCTTAGGGCCTTGCTCCTTTGATGGACGCTTGTTCCAGGATGGTGAGGACTGGCGCCTTGGTCGGTGCTCCAAATGTGTCTGCAGGGACGGCGTGACTCAGTGCTTCACAACTTCCTGCCAGCCTCTGCTCTGCAGCCAGGTCAGCACCCATCAGCCTTCTGGGAACATCACTCATGACTGTTGTCTCTCCCTTGGTGAGGTCCCTTTCTCATGCAGATGTGCAAATTAGCAGGAGAATCCTCTGTGTGACAAGTGGGCGATTTGGAAAAGGGAGTTTTGTTCTCATAGAAGTCCAGTGGGAGAAGTGCATCCAGAGCTCTTCATTCACAAGTCTAAAGCCCTTGAAAACCGGTGGAATTGTTACTGCTTTGACAAACTGTAATTCTGAATTCTGAGGTGCACAAAATCTGTGTTTTAATGATGGGTGACGGAAAGGGATTAAAGGGCATTGGGAAAGAAAATCACCCATCGTTTTCATATCTCTTAGGGCCTTGCTCCTTTGATGGACGCTTGTTCCAGGATGGTGAGGACTGGCGCCTTGGTCGGTGCTCCAAATGTGTCTGCAGGGACGGCGTGACTCAGTGCTTCACAGCTTCCTGCCAGCCTCTGCTCTGCAGCCAGGCCAGCACCCATCAGCCTTCTGGGGACATCACTCATGACTGTTGTCTCTCCCTTGGTGAGGTCCCTTTCTCATGCAGATGTGCAAATTAGCAGGAGAATCCTCTGTGTGACAAGTGGGCGATTTGGAAAAGGGAGTTTTGGTGTGTGGAAATGACGTGGAGTTTTGATGTGTGGAAATGACGTGGAGTGATGGTTAAGTCAGTCAGTATACTCGTGCTGCCTGTCTCTTCCCTAACACTGTCTTTCCCCACCGTCTTCCTGTTATCATGCCTTTGCTGGCTAATTAAGCGCAAGTACTGTCCTAGAGAAACTGCTTTTTGTTTTATACTAAAAAAATTATGTAGGGTTGATCAGGAAATTTTTTTATTTCTGTGAGGGAAGGAATGAAAACACAAGATTTTTAATGGGCGTTTATCTTCACAAATTGCAGTGTTTGGTTTGCAGCTGAGCAGTTTGGTTTGCAGGTCTTGTTTGCTTTTTTTTTTTTTTTGGCAAGAACTCTAGAAATACAGTTGAAAGTAGTCAAATGCAGATGAAATTCCCTTTTTGACTTAAAGAGTTTAGAAATACAAGACCGCTTCAGCTGAAAGAGAACTCTCAGAGCCCTATTCCTTGCGTGTGCTTGTGTTTAGAAATCAACCAAACCAGTAAGGGAAGTTAGGCAAGCTCAAGGAGTGACTTGCAATTTCAGGCCAGTTGAGAGAACTGGGACGTTTCTGTCTCCAAGGTCTTCACTGTGGATGAATGATGAGTTCTCAGCACGTGTGCAGTGACCACCAAAACACTACAAGATTATATACAGTAACACAGGGATTAGGAAAGGTGGCAGACTATACACACTACTCCACGCTCTGTACAAGTGACTCAGTTTTTGGAATTCTCTTTATTATATTGGAAATGCTTAAAGGTGTGACTCTGCTCTTTGGATTTCTTTTTCTTTTTTTTTACCACTTTTCTTGGGCACCTTGATGTATTCCTTTACAATAGCATGCCATGCTAAGGAAATGCAGGAACTGGCTCCCTGGAAATCCCTCTTTCTGACCTTGACTTTATGTTTTAGGAGCTGCTGCTTCCCAAATATTTTTTAATCTATTACCACTCTCCAACAATGAATCCAGAAGCTCCCTCGAAAAGCATGCTCTGGCTGAGTACGCTTCCTTGTAGCACTGAGAAAAACAAAAGCAGTAGTCATAAACTTTTTTTCCTGTTGATGCTTACCCAGCTTTCTATTACTGGACCAGATGTTTGTGCAATTAACACCTTCTTCTTTTTTTAATAGAAGGAAAGCCCACCTGTTTCTGTGCATGCTAATTCTGTTTTGCTTTGTCCTCAGATACACAATTAGTATTCATTGACTAAGTACTGTGCATTAAACCAAATTTATGCCTGCTTTAGATTCCTCCTTTCCCACTCCAAATGGACTGACGTTACCCGCTGACTGATTGCACTAATGTTTAGTCAGCTAATCATTAGGATTTAATTTGTGGAAACAGAAATGACTGTGTTGTTGCTGTGATGTATCTGAGAATAATTGGCTGACAGCATCCAAATTAATGCAGCAGGAAACTAATTCTGACTGTGTTCCAGCTATTTCCTACCAAAGGTGCTCGCTGGAAGGGACCTTGGCAGGATGTGCAAGGATTCTGTTCTGCTCTCAATCATACCTAACATTTTCTTGCATGTGCCTTTATCTCTGTCACTTTCTTCATTCTCCACTACCTGTCAAAAGCAAATACATAAATTCTCCCAGTATTAAACTCTCATCTTCCATCTTTCAGTTAACTGTGCCCTTCCCTGGGCGCTGAGGGAGAGGAACTTCAAAAATGCTTGCAGGAGTGCACCTGAATGTCTCACCTCATATCCTACCAAAATCCGTGGAAGAGTTCTTTTAACTCTGCTGGGAAATCTATCGTTGATAACTTTTACGCAAAAGTCTTCCACTCTTTCTTTGAAAGCTAGTGATTTGACTAACAAAGCAGATGAGATAATGGTGCTTGGCATTTCTACACTGCTTTCAGTCCACAAGTCAGTCTTCCAGTCATCCTGGTGTGGCTGGAGGGAGGTGCTGGTGAACAATACGATTCCAGATTGTTGGGTGTACGTGAAATTGTGGCAGGAGCATTACAGACACATTTTGGATGGGTGGAGTTGAGCCATGCAGGAACCGTTATGTTGGTGTGAAGTGCCAACCTATTTCAGTGTGATTTAAATCAGTCAGGAAAAAGTTTAAATTAGGATAAGCCAGTTTTAAGCATAATTTAACACCTGTATAGACAGTTATGCTGTATGGATTTAACTAAAACAGTGCAAATGCCTAAGAGATGGCAAGTGTAAATCACACATTCAAAGCCTCAAAATGTGGCAGTACCAGGAAAAAAATCTCTTCTCTCCTCCATCTCATGCTTTAGTGTGTTTCTCTACGTAGCTTTATATATACTTTTTTTTCCTCTGTCTATTTGTATACCTGAATATATGTACTTTATCGTGCATGTGTGCGTGTGCATGCATGTGTCTCCTGATCTTCATCTGTATACCTATCTATGTATTTGGACCTCAATTGCCATCCAAAGAAGCCCAGAAAAAGGAGATGAAGGAAATATCTTTCTAGCTTTCTCCACTGATCTCATGCTGTGAAGACTGCCCCCAGATACTGGAGTGAAAATGAAGCCTTGAGCGACTGTGGGTTATCGAACAGATGCTAAGTGCCTGGAATTCCAGGCGGTGATACTGAGCTCTGTGTTAACTGTTCATGCTCTTATTTGACTTGTCTCTCCCGCTTTCTATTTAGGATGAAGTTATGGTTATGTCTCCTGGAAAATGCTGCCCAGAATGCGTTCCAAAGCCCTGCTTGGTGTCAGGAAGAGTGTACCAGGTAACCTTTGAAGAGCCACACCAAAAGGCGCTTGTTCACAAGTTCTGGCACATCTCTCTTTCCCTTCTCTGTGACATCTGACTTTCTGCCAGCGCTGATAGCTTAGTACAACCATTGCTTTTTTCTTCCTGGATAGCCAAAAGAGTTGAAAGAAATTAGCTCTAGATAAGAATTTGCTGGCAAGCAGAAAGGAAGTTTGCAGCGTGAAGCAAATCAGGCACTTTCTTTTCACACTTTTTTGAAGGAGGAAAGCAGAAAGCACTGGTGAAGGTCAAAGTATTTATAGCTTTCATTATATCATCTGGAATTAGTTTAATGCATTATTTAATGAATGTAAGTATGTGGGATTTTCTGTTAATGATTATGTTTTTCTAATAATAGTAAAGGCCTCACCAATGTCAGTGGCTTGCAATTAATGAGAAATACACACCACGGTGTCATCTAGATCTCATACCTCTTCTTTCTGTTTGCTGATCATGCAAGATAATTTTTTAAGAAAAGTTTATTAAGGAGACATCATATTCCATAAGTAGCACAGATTTCTGGAAAGAATCTGGTTATTTGTGAAGAGTGTTTAACAATTGTGTACGTGTTCTTTTTGAACAGCATGGCGAACAGTGGAAAAAAACCACCTGCACTGCATGTGCATGTCACAGAGGAGAAGTCAGATGTCTAAGAGAGACCTGTGACTCTGTTACCTGTGAGAAGGTAGTTAAAAATCATTCACCTCTGATACCCTGGCTGCACGTATCACTGTGCCCGTGCCAACGGGTTCAGACAGTCCTGCGCAATGGTCGCTGATGTTTTGTAGGGGGAGAGCAAAGTGCAGCGTCCCGGGAAGTGCTGTGAGGAGTGTGTGTCTTCCAAGGGAAGCTGCTTGTATGACGGCACCGTCAGGTACCACAGTGAGATGTGGAATAGCACCCGCTGTGACTTCTGCATGTGTGATGAAGGGCAAGTCACTTGCCAGGAAGCAGAGTGTGCCAGAGTAGAGTGTCCCAAGGTAAGAAAGGTTTTCTTCTTTCAAGACATATCTGTCAAGCCTTGTGATTTTTTTCCCCCCCTTTTTTCTTTTTTCTCGACTGACATCTCGAGACACTCAAAGAACCTGCCCTTCTCTTGGGACTTGTTTTGTGCAACTACCTTGAGAACACTTCACAGTGAAAGGAGAGTAAACTTCGGATTTTCCATGCAAGGCTGGCTGCTCAGTGGGCTTGCATTGTGAAGCAAGCCAGTGTGAATCAGACAGTAGTTTAACTTGGATTCCCTCCCACGCTGTTGTCTGCCTGCTGTAATGGAAGGTCAGACACCCAGAGGTTTCATTCACCGCTGGCTTTACCAGGAGCTTAATGTGGGGAGAGAGGTACAGGTCAGAGATAGTTAAAAGCTTAAGAAATGTTCCTTTTATCTTCATTCCGTATGCTACAGGGGGCTTCAGTAAGGTAGTTGGATATGGAAGTCTGCGCTCTACTTTTCTCCATTTTTTCCATGCCATTCTTGGCATGGAAGTGAAGCCAGTAAGGTGTTTTATTCCCAGTGCTGTTTATTCCAAAACTAAATCCCTGCCCGCCAGGTTATGCTACATTTGCTTTATAGTGGATGTGCAAAATGCATTAGATGGGGTATGTTTTGAATTGCCTTTTTGCAGTAGGGTAAGACTTCTGTGTTGTTTGTCACTGCATCTGTTTTAATTGGTGGGCTAATATCTGCTTTATACTTGCTACTCCACAGTGTCAGTGAAGGGAAGGGAAGAAATGGTAGCCTTCTGAGTTTTCTCTCTCAGTGGCAATGCTTTTCTGGTGACTGCCTGCATGCTAAATCTTGAGTAGCAGCACCCTTGTGTTGTGTCTGAAGTCCAGCCAAAAGCTGGACATAATGGATTCACTGGATTAGATTGTTTTAACGACCGTTCAAAAAAGTGAGAATCCACACATGGAGTCCGAAATGATGATCATGCAGAGAGGATGTATCTAGGAATAAAAGCATATACTTGTTCATCTGAGATTGTGCCTTTTAAATAGCAAAAATGCATTGAGTGTGCGACCCAAACTCTTGTCACTGGTGTAGTACTGCTGACGATCATCTGACCTTAAACTGCATGGAGAGATTTTGCTGTGTGGAGAGTCGTGGTTGTCATAAAATCTTGGGCACTTGCATCTGTTTCAGTCAGCTTCCTGCCTGCTTATGGCTGTAAATTGGATCATTTACACTAATGATGATGGCACGCTGTCATGGCTCAGTAGGGAGAATTGTTTAATATTCATGCTCATATCTTGGGTACTGACAAAGAATCCATTATTCAGAAAAGCCAGGGCTATTTTACAGAACAATAGCTGAAGATGGTAACACGTAGGGTTCAAAACTGGGGGTTCAAAAGTGTGCAGCATTATCACTCACACAGCAATTTTTCAAACTCAGGCTCTCAGAGGTATCCACCCATCCAAAAGCCCAAGCATCTAAAAAAGGGATATTATTTGTCAGAGGATGAACTGCTGCAATTTTGCATTGAATGAAACGTGGTTGCCAGGAGGACAGAAGGAGGAAGACAGTGTCCTTTGCTGTAGACAAGAGTTACGGTCCCACTTGATAAAAGATATTTGCCCAAGGATTTATTATTCTGCATGGCTTCCCTTAGGATAAACTAGTTTCCTCAAGTCATGTTCAGTCATAGTTTATCTCCATAGTACAAGGTGCACATTAATTAATTACAAAAAAATATTTTCTCAAAAAGCAAATGTAATATTTCCTTTTTCCTTTGCTTTTTCCTTTTTGAGTTGCAGGTCTGTTTTTTAGGCACCTACATCAATAAATCAGAGCTGATGTGAAGCTAGGAGCATTTGGATTCATCTCTTCATTAAGGCACTATTACTTTTCTGGTCACATCATCCTATTTAAAGTGTAATGAGGCCACAGATATGAACTGCAAATCCTAGACAGCTCGACATAGTATAGCAGCATTACATGAGGGTAGGGTGGAGGTTTAGCTTACAAACCCTTTCAAACAAACCTGGCCAGCAACTGCCAAATGAAAGTGTCTGTGGTGACTCTGACCTAATCTTCAAAACGCCATTTTCAGCAGGTTACCGATGAGCTAGGAATACAAGTTACGTAGCAGACTGGGTTAGCTATGGATGGTGAAGTGGATGTGCTCAACCAAAACCACTCAAACTGTCAGAGCATCAAATAATCCTGCTGGAGCTCTTGCCAGCACCCCAGCTAAGTAAGCACGCTCGTGACGATGTTCAGAGGAGTCATGGGTGCTAGCGGAGGATGCTGCAGCCTACCCCAGTAGGCTGGTGATGAAATATTTCTGCTAGCAGCCCTAGAAAACTACAGGATCAGTAAGACAGAGCTTGCAGGGTGCTGCATGACTACTGTACAGCCAGCAAGCTGCAGAAGTCTTTCTGATATTTAGAAGAAATGGAGAGAGTTACGGACAATGCATGTGGATGTAGGTGTGTACATGTTTGAGAGAGATTGTATTTCTCTTTTCTGCCTCCCAGCCCATCACTACCTTTCAGTGTTCTCAACCAGGAATATGATGAATCTCTCTTCAGCAAAGCCACAAGTTATCTCACATCGCCTCTCCCTTTTCTGAGTCCTGGCAGAGCGGCGCGGTTGCATTTTTTTTTGGCTTGGGCAAGCCATGTTCCATGTTCTCAGTTTTCCTACAGTGTGTGTTTATGTACATGGGTGGGGACGTGGGCAGGGGTGGGGATGGGAGAGTTTACAGTACATAGTAGTGACATGAGATCCAACCACTGCCAGTGGCATTTTGAAGTAATGATTTAAGAGCAAAACCATACAGAACCGGCAGAGAGAGATTTAGGCTGCGTGTGGTCCTCGATGACTAAGAACCATATGGTTTCTCCTCTCTTACCCGTCCTCAGAAACGCGTGAGGGCTGGCTTAGTTGTTCTACTTTGGTGAAACTAACAGTGACCGGTGCTGTTACTGCCCAATCTACGTCTAAAGTAATTCACATACTCAAATTGGAGAGCGTGCCAATGTGGCACAGTGAAAAACATCCTGGAGTGACTGCTGGTACCGATGCCCGGCTGGTGTAAATCAGCAAAGCTATTTGGTAAACTTGGCGCTCAGCTGAATTTTGGGAGCTATCAGCAGAAAGCAGCAACATGCTGAAATAGAAACCAGTGTGAGCCGTGTGATTTCGTTGGGTATGGGAGCCCCTCGCAAATATTTAACGAACGGTCATGACTTCTGTGTTTGTCGCAGGTAAGTAATCGGCCTGACTGGAAAGTTGGGAAGATGATGCACGCCTACTGAGATTTGGAATGGGTGTTAACACTGACATTTAATGGGCATAGATTAAACGAGTGCTCAGTGCAGATCGGCACCAAATCTTAGTCACTTATTTGTAACTTTTTAATTCTAGTGGTTTTGTATACATGTGTCCTTTTTCTGACAAGTCTGTATTACCTTGCCTATGTTTACAGTGTGTGAGAATCTGGTCCAGAAGAGCTACTCAGGTCAGGAAATTAAAGCTGTTTCTTTTGAGCTGTGTCCTGGTTCCCTAGGACAAGAGCCTCCCTCTTTTTCTAAATATTCAGCTTCCACTTGGGCAGAGAAAGCTGTGACAAATTAGGGCACTTTGTTCCCTTCTCCTGCCGCTAAATTCTTATCTTCAAACCGGAGTTATTTAAGTGGATTCTGTGGAGTTGCACAGTTGTAACAAAGAACAGGGTTTTTCCATCTGGGATAAATAAAGCATGCGCTTTGAAATTCTCTTGGGGAAAAAGTCGAACATTCAAAATGAAGGTAAGCTTCTATGCATTGAAATCTTGACAGCGGTCATATATTGGGGGGGTTCTTTCTCTGTGAGATTTGGGGATGAAATTATGGCCTTATCGCTGAATTCCCCAGCCTTTTCTGAGGTTTGTCCTGCAACTGCAGTATTCACTAAGCACATTTTTCAAACTGTACCTACAGAGATGAAGTAGGATAGAGAGAAGATAAGGTGAAATTAGATACTGAAGATTGCATTCCAGGGCAAGAGCTGTTCTGCCTCTGCATTCCACTGTATTTTTGGTGGTGTTGATTCCGTTTGAATTGCTGCAACCTTTCTCTTCACAGGGTGAAGAATTAATTCACTTAGATGGGAAGTGCTGTCCTGAATGTATTTCAAGGAACAGTTACTGTGTTTACAAAGAACATATCAAAGCTGTGAGTATCCTGGTACTTTGGAGCACGTAGTTGTGAGTTCTGCTCACAAAGGTTTGGAGTAATTGGCTCTCCCTCTCCAGTTCCAAGAAGGATATTATTTGCAAGTGTAGCAGAAAAATAATCCATTAATATTGTCTGTGAATTGCTCTTCCAGTTTACAGAATGCACTTGTTTATAACGTGCGCATCTGCTGGCAAGTCTAAGTTTGCTTTGCTTTCCTTTGTGCAGTGTAATCACTCGTTTCCCTTTAACATACGTACTCACAGGTTTCCTGCACGTCTCATGGAGTTAGAGATGCCTGACTTTAATCCTATAAAGTAGAGGCGACCTAGCTGGGGCAATGTGTAGCTTTCTGCCTATGTTCCCTACTGATTATAATTTTTACTGCAACAGGAGTCCGTTATTTTATGTATATTTTCAAGGAACTTTCCTTCTGAAGTTAAACAGAAAGGAAAAGTTAAGTATCTTGGTTTAAATATACCAGTTGTGGACTATTCATTGCTCTGGCAGATGAGGACTGGAGCTAATCGCTGCTGTTTGCCCACAGATGTGAGAAATGGGAAGTTTAATGCTGTTTTGGTTTGGTTTTAATGCTGATACTTCCCTTTCCTTTCTCAGATCTCTCTCCCTCTGACCCAAGTGAGGTAAAACATATTAAGGTGTCAGGTTTATTCCAGTTTGCGCTTTATCTCTTTTAAGAGAGGAACTGGCACAGAAGCTTCCCAGGCATTTAAAATGCTTGCTCTCTCTTCTCTGCCTTTTGACTTCCTCGCGTGGTGCCAGCAGAGGCTCAGCCGCGGAGGACAGCTTCGGTGGCCTCTTGAGCAGACCAAGGGATGCAGATCGCAGGAGGGGAACAGTGGGTGCAAGATCTCTCCCCTCCATCGACTAGTCAAGGTAGAGAGGTGTCAGCTGCGATGGGTAGTTTTGAAGCAAGCTGGTGATACCTCTTCATCTCTGTGGTGTTTCGGCCGGCCTTTGGTGATGGAAAACGAGGCGACAGAAGAGAGGAGGAGAGGAAGTAAAATGTTGTAAAGGTTAGAAAGAGATTTCAAGTGTGGCAAAAATGTCATTATGCAAAGACGTAGATTCAGACAGAGGACGCGTTACGAGTATCTGTTCAAATACAGAGCAAATTCAAGCACTTGTTACCGGGCTGTTGAAAAGAAGTGGACAAGTGACGCAGCAAAATCTGGAGACAGGAGAAAATGCTGTGAGTCAGAGAAAACGAAGGGAGGTGAAGAAGTAGAAAGGACTTACTGCTAATGGAACAACACCCTCCTTTGGAGGGAATGCTGAAAGGGAATGTGTTCAGGTGTTCACGGGCCACGGACTCTTCCCAGCAGGCACTTTGCAGGCTGCCTTATTCTGGAAAGGCAAAGAGTTACAGAGGCACAGAGTCCCATGTGGGCAGGTCTCAGTGCTGAAACAGTCCCAGAAATGTTTAATTTACTACTGGCGCTGATGCAGCCTTGCAATTTACCCAGAGATTTCCGTGCAAGGCAAAACCACTTTGTGCCAAGGCTCACCTTCACTACTGACGCTGGCCGTTTGGTGTTTCCTGTGCAGAACGGAGAGAAATGGGAAGAAGGGCTCTGCGGAGAATGCGAATGCCGGGAGGCGGAGGTGACCTGCTTCCAGCGCTCTTGCCCGTCCTGCCCGCCGGGCAGCCTGGCTGTCGAGGCGAAGGGTGACTGCTGCCCGCACTGCGAGCCAGGTACAGACCCAGGGCGATGGTTTCTCACCATCACTCGTGTTGGGTGGGAGCGTGTGTGTCGCATACACCTCTGGCACGGGGGTTGTTGTGGCATCCCTGCAGCCCTCGCTGCCTCAGTACCGGTCTGATACCTGCGCTGAATTCTAACGTGTCTTCGGTTTGCAGTTTCAGTTAATTAACTGGTTTCCATATAATTTAATTAGGGTTCTTGGCAAGGTTTAGGGCTCCATCCAAAGCCTCCCACTGATTTCCCCTGGATTAAATGATAGCTTTCTTTTGGCAGAAGAGTTTCTGCTTGGGGTTGGTGTTTTGGAAATGTTTCGTCTTTTTTCTTTTTTCTTCAACATGAGTTTTATAAGGCAAGGGACTGCTCCTTTCTGAATCCTAACATGTGTTTTTAGAGTTTATGGGCTCCTGATTATTTCTTGGGAGTGGAAAGAAGAATGTACCTGCTTACACTGTTATGCCACAAGCTCACCTGGGGCTGAATGGCTGCCAGTTAATAATTGTTTGGAAAGATTAGGACAGCCTTAGCTTATATGTTAATTTTGCATATTAATTCATTTTTCTCCAGGCTATTGTCATTCTCCGTGATTTACATTTCATAGTTGGTAGGCTTTAGCTGTGGTTTGCTAATTTTTCATGTTGGTAGGTCTTCTCGTTGCCTTCATATAACTTTGGTTTTATCAGAGTGCTCCAGTTAATGTTTTATCTCAGTAAAAAGAAAATAGCTTCACAGTTTTAATTATACTGTCATTTGCAGGAGTGCCTTGGCACATTTGCCATATTAATGTTTTAAAGCTTGTTATTTACTGCATGCTAATAAAAATGCAAAGCACTACAAATTGAAAAGTGAGGAAAACGGGTTTTGGACAGTTCAGATAGAATTGTCTTGGATTTTTGAAAGGGAACAGCATCTGCACAGGCTCCTGGGGAAGGGACAGATTATTAGGTGCTCTCAGCACCCATCTGTTCTCCTTCCTATCGAGAAGTGCTGCTGTGTGCTGGTTACCCTTGAAAATCTGGCCCCTTCATTTAGCTTCTGTACTGGAACGTACATTTTGGAACGTAAAAGCTTTAAAATCACGGTATTGGACATACAGAGCCAAACCTGCATTTTTGTGTCCTAAAAGGTGAATGCAAATTTCATTTACTGAAGCCTCCTGTTTTCCCTCTGTCTTCTTCCGTGTTGCATTGGGCGGAATGAGAAACAAATGCAAAATCCAGCCTGCGGCAGTTCAATCTGTGAGCCCAGAGCATCAGTCCCTAACGCATCTGCTTCGTTATAGCCAGTAAAAATTTATTACTGCTTCTCACAGATGTGCTGGGGGAAGCAGGCAGAGAGAACCCATTCATTCTCAGCCAGTGTAAAGCATCTAGCCCTAAGCATAGCTGTATTTGTGTGAAAGCCAGCAAACATGCCCTCTCACTGAGAACATTCGGATTGGAGCAGAGGGAATTTTTTTGCACCTAGCAAAAAATTGCCCATTCTGTACCTCTCCACATAGTCAGTTTGTTGTTAAGACTGGAAGGATGGAGCTGCATATACCTTTGGAAAGTTATTGGAAAGAAATGGATAGAGACAGGACCTCCTGTTCATTCCTCCTGTTTATCACTGTGGATTCATTTTTATCTTCAACTGTAAGTCTTCCGTAGCTCTTGATTCCTAAATCTTTCCTTAGGTACATCTCCCTGGAAACTTGCAGGTTATTTAGTGTAAATGAAGGAGAGTTTTGAGCATTGGGATCCCTTTTGCTGACTTATCAGGAAGGAACAGACAGCTTTTCCTTCAGCAAGCAGAAGTAGCTCAGTAGTAAAGCAAGAGTAGTCCTTCTCTTGGCCTCTGCGGAGAGAGCAGCCATGCCTTTTGAGAAAATACCTGTGATCAGGAAATGATCGCTATGGTCCTGTGACATAAAGCTTTTGACTGGAGGGGGAGCGGTTTCCCACCTGTACTCTGACCTGGCATGGACACAGCCTTGACTTATTGCAGGGTTTGACTGAAGGAAACTCAAATTCAGCGTGTTTTGGACCATTAATTTCTATGACTTATGGTTTTTACTGCTGAGAAACCATGCGGACAATGAATATCCTTTTTATCAATAGTCTAGAAAATCTGACTCTGTGCAATAACTCCTCACATACTGGAACACAGCAATATAGTATTTATTGCCTTTCATGCATCTTGGAAAAAAAAAACCCCACTCCCAAACTAACACATCTTGAACCACCAACAGAAATAAGTCATAAATTTCACTTGGATTTTGGAGTACGTGTTGTTTTGTGCCTTCCTGATTGAAAACACTGCTGATGGTTTTTACCTTTGTGTCGTTTCTTGGTGCCAGTTGAGTGCCACCCAGACTGTTTGACCTGCTCTCAGTCCTTTGATCACTGCAGTGCCTGCCGAGACGCAAGGAGGTGGCTGCAGAATGGGCGCTGTGTGGAGACGTGTGAATCGGGCTTCTACCAGGATGGGGGGACCTGCTTAGGTAATTTCTGCAAGGGGTTATTCCCCGCCAGATGACCGTCTTCTCTGTGGCTTGCTGTGCTTTTGTTTGTAGGATCCCACAGGCTTATTATAAAGACATTGCCAGGCTTTGTTTGGAAAAGCATTCAGGCACGTACTGACAAGTAACCACGGGCTTAAGACTTCAGGAGGTTTCAGGTGGAAGCCCCTGAAAAATGCAAATTCTCAAACTCTTTTGCCAAAATGAGGCAAAATTGACTCCTTTTATCAGAGCAGGGAAGTCTTGCTGCATCAAAACATTTGGGATTAATACATCTTTCATTTCTATTCTTTCTCTTGGAAGCCTGCAATGAAACATGCTCAGCCTGTACCAATGAATTTGAGTGCTCCTCGTGCCAGACATCCCTGCTAATGAAGAGCGGGCAGTGTGTGACTTCGTGTGGGAAGGGATACTTCCAGGATCAGCTCCTCTGCACAGGTAACTCAAAAGCAAGAAAGGGCTGCAATACTTTGTGATAGCAAAACAGCAGACAAAAGCTGTACCCGAGCAATTATGTACGCTCTCTGTTGAGGGATCTGCTGTTGACATAGGTGTTAATGTTCACCCTAGAGTAAAGGAAGGAGCGAACAGAGGAACTAAGTCATACAGTGTAAAATTGATTACTGGCTGGGGAAATATTCATTAAAATTCCTCAGTGGATCAGTTCTGCTGGTCTAAAACTCTCTGCTTTTGAACGCTGCGTTTTTTCACCACTGTCCTCTTTCAATTCAGAACTTTCTTTTGGAAATGTGACAGTGGTTTTTTGCGGTGCTAAGGGTACAGAACAAGATGTAGGCACTAATTTTACGAAGGATATAACACCCTGAGCCATGCCTGGCAATCTGATCCGTGGGGGATTTCTTTGAGTTCAGTGCACACTAACGGCAGCTGCTAATGCCAGACCTTTCAGGAGATGGTGCTTTGAGGGGCATAGGAAATGGCCTGGAGGGATGGGGGATTGACAGAACTCAGAAAAGCGAACAGAAAATACTTTTTGGAGAATTTTGTTTGCTTTGTTTTGCCGTTTGTTTCATTTGGTGCACTTATCCTGAAGGTTGATTGTACTAACTTCTCAGGAAGCATATTTACAAAGTAAATCAGTAATTCTATAAAACACTGAGATATGCGTCTAAATCCTGTGTGTTAGTGATTGGAAAGACTGAGAATAAGATTGTGAAGTTACAGTTTTCTCTCTGATAGAAGTATGATGGTGCTTTTATGAGCTTCCCCTGCTCCTTTGAAATATTTGTACTTTTCCCAAACTGTAAGGCAGCTGCTTTTTCATCGTGACAGTTTGTTTTCTCTAGAATTAACACTTTTCTCCTCTTGATGTTGGCCTTTGTAGAAGGCTTCTAATTACTTTTGCAGCTCTAATTCAGCAAAGGGTTGAGCAAAGCTTAACTTCTTGAGCCATCACTTTAATTTCTTTGGAACTAGCCCTCCTGCTTAAATACAGGCTTAGGGCTTTTGGCAGATTTCGGGGGAAAGCACTTTAGATTCTAAGTCCAGCTTCCTTCTCTGAAGTGGTTTGCCTTGAAGAGCTGACCATTTATTTCAGGTTTTGAAAGTCTGAAAAACCTCTGTCCTCCAGCAGTGCCTACAGACTAGGGCCCCATTGTGCCTGTATAAACAGAAAAAGAGACCCAGTCCAAGAGAATTTATAGACTTAAGTATCAAATAATCTTCTACTTCATTTGGTTTTATTTTACCATTTCCTTTCCACCTGCTCCTAGTGTTTTAATTGGCAGTGCCCATGTACTGCTGAAGCAG